>NC_141759.1:10107243-10707243 GCF_982258835.1 Parasteatoda tepidariorum
GAAACCTCTCACGGTTAGCCAACTTTAAGAAGTTCGATTGTTTTAAAAACTCGAGTGTTGTCAACCACAAAATGAATAAAAAATATCCCTCAGTCTTCATTATCTTGAGATAAAAATTTTCTCTCTAACTTCTCCATGTTAACTTACACCTTTTCTACCACAACTATTTACAGATTTTTGTGGCATGGCAATAATCCAAGTTTTTTCGAACAATTAATTTGGCACCAGGTGAATGAAGGAGAATGTATTATTTTCTAACTGGCTACTTAAGTGACATAGTTCAAAGTGAGAAGTTGGCAAACTTAAAAAAAAAAAAAAAAAAAAATCATTCATTGTTAGATGAGGATAACATTCCAGGGATCAAAGTTCTATAAACCTTAGATCTCTTGTTATAGATGAAATACTACTAAAGATAAACAAAGAAGCGATTTTTGATACCTAGAAATTTTACGAATGCTTTTTTTTTTCAATGTCCACCTGACAAATAACATTTCGTCAATACAGGCATCTGAAATGCATATTTGTTGGCCATTCTTTCAGCGATACCATATTAGGTGGGTCAACGTTGCTCCCTCAGTGAGGACAGATAGTACAAAGAATGAACGAACTTCCGTGCTTTGTCCTGGATTCGAACTCAGAACCGATCTGACGCAAGGACAGTTCCCTGACCTCCTACGCAGATCAGTCGGCACCTCGTATTTATAATGGAAAATATTTATAATGGTACTAAATGTTTTCCAATGTTACGTGTTAATGTATTACGATGTGTTGCTTGAGCCCTTTTAATACCATTATAAATACCATTATAATGATATTTATAATGGTATTAAAAGGGCTCAAGCAACACCTCATAGTAGAAAGAAGGCCTCAGCACCAATCAATTTAGTAGTCCGACGTAACGAACATAAACTACGAGTGGAAGATAATTAAGAAAGATGTCGCAACGTTCGGGATACTAAGCTGCGTAACAGTGGTAAATACGAAAGATGTGATTACTTTTGGACTACTAAAGGATCAAATTTCTTGTTTATGGTAACCTGTGCTGAGGCCTTCTCTTTTCTAGGAGATATTGGTTCAAGACTCAAAAATCATATAAAATTGTAAGTTTTTTTTACTATTTAAATATTAATGCTATTAAAAATCAAAGTAGAGCACATTCACTACCGCCAACTCTTGGGCATGCTTAAGGTTCCATAATTTTGAGACCAAAGCTGTTACCATTTCAGTTCGAAATGTCCCTGCACCTTATAGTTAGTTATACATCTAGTGATAAAAACTTCATTACAATCACTAATAAATTATGATGGAAGGGAAACTTTTAACTCTCCTAGATAAAAGACAAAATTGAAACAATCGTCCTACCACAATATATGGTTTTGAAAAAGGAAACTGTCCTATAAATATGACGTTGGACACTAACAGATTAATTACCTAGACAAGCTGATTCAAATCTATCAGCGTGAGCAACAAAGCGCCACTGAGGTTGCATCCCCGGACCACTAGTTTACAATCCAACGACCTTTAAGAATTTGCTCCCTTTTTTCGAATATTTTCTTCTTGGCTACAGTTGGTCACAATTCTAATGCAAGCTTTTATTTCTCTAAAAATGTGTTACCTGCACTAAACAAAAATATATGAATCATGTTTTTTTTATTTAAAAAAAAAAGTGCCTAACAGGAGAAGGGGTCGTTAAAAGTCGCTGGATTGGAAACTCGCTTCCAGTCATTCATAACGACAGCTCAGTGCTAGATTAACTGCACAATTGCGCCTCAATGTTGGTCATTCTCTTTAGGATTGATGAAAAGAACTGTGTTTTTATCTAAATTAGAAAACAAGATGTGACGCGGTTTTGTTTTTCTTGGGGGACTTCTACTTGGGGTATTTTCAATTTCGAGTAACAGCGCATAAACAAAATTTCCAATAACGAAGGGGACGATCTTTTCTTATTACATACAAATCTACTGAAATGATAATTTTAAGAATTCTCTGTGAACTAGCGAATCAGGTGATGCTGTTGTTGTTGTTGTTAATTTACGTCGCACTAGAGCTGCACAATGGGCTATTGGCGACGGTCTGGGAAACATCCCGGAAGATGATCCGAAGACATGCCATCACAATTTTGATCCTCTGCGGAGGGGATGGCACCCCCGCTTCGGTAGCCCGACGACCTGCGTGCGAAGTCGAGCACTTTACGGTAGCACAGTTTAACGAGGACCCATACCGCACACAGTCGGTCCCTACGCAGACTGATCCAAGTGGTCACCCACCCACACACTGACCGTAGCCAGTGATGCTTGACTTCGGTGATCTGCTGGGAACCGTCTCTTAACGAACAGTCCACTGCGGGACTCAGGTGATGCGATCTACAATAATCGAAACAGCAACAGATACGCTAAACTGGCATTAGTGTGAAAATAAAAGTAGTGAATAAGTTACAATTATTAAGTTTATGACTTATTATCTGTAGTAATTACAGCAGAGGTGCCAACTTGTTTCGATCTGAGTGAAATTCTTTTACAATAATGGCAAAAAATGTATTGCTCTTGCTTTTATAAATTTTATTTGAAAATTTTCTCTGCATCGATATGTAATAGTTCAGAGATAAATAAGTAGCACCATTTTGTATCACTCTTATAATTGTAAACTTATCTAAATGTTGGCAAAGTCAACCAAAATTCCGCTAATTTTGGTTTTTAGATATCTAACCCTTTATAAAATTCTTTATAGACATCCTTGGCTATAATAATTATTTTCTATTACATTAAAATTTTTGATTTCGCTTATTAGTGAAAATTAATTGTTTTCCACTTTTTATTTTATTACATGATACTGTATTAATATTTTATCACAAATATTATCTTTTTTAAATATGTCGAAAAGCGCTATGTGTTCTTAGAGAAATCGGAAAATTATGAAGTGATTGAAAGACGACATACTATGAAAACTGTATATTACTTTCGAATTTGTAGAATTAGTTGTATCGACGGCGCGACATTGTTTTTAAATATTATTTTGCATCGAGAAAAGTGAATTTGTTCATAAATGTATTTTATTAAAATTTCCTGGTAAATTTTTAAATGTTTAGTTTGAGCTGTGGTGGCTCAGGGGATAGAGCACTCGCTTCCCAATGAGGTGGCAAAGATTCGATTTCCAACGATGCCTAGTCGATATCAAATCTGCACTTGGCCATCACCTCCCACATCAGAAAGCCTCCGCACGGTTTTTAATAAGTAGTCTGCGCAGACTATTTAAAAAGTGAACCGGTTGTGCGCATGAACCCAAATTCTATTTAAAAAGTAATTGAGGGAAATTTATTATATATATTTGACATGTAAATAAGACAAACCCATCATGTTCATAAATTAAACAAATTTTTAGTATATTTGCTACCACTTTCTTATTTTTACTAAATTTTCTATTAAGTGTTTCCTTCGTAAACAGGTTCACCTTTATAGTGGTTTTATAGGCAGTCCGATCAGACCAAAATGAAAGTAAACTAGTTTACAAAAGACCATTTAATAGAATATCTAGTAAAAATAAGAAAGTGATAGCTTATATAAGTCTAATTTCTTTTATTTTAAATTTATGAATGCAATTGGTTTGTTTTATATACTAATCTACCACCAAAGATTCAATTCTCAAATTTATATGCTAACCTTTTTTCGATTGCTTTTGAAATAGAATTTGGTTTCATGCGCACCATTGGTTCACTTTTTAAATAGTCTGCGTGTGGAGGCTTGGCTCGGACCGACCACAGTACTGGCTAAAAATATCGTCAGTGGGAGACGAAACATGGGTTAAAGTCCCCTTGCCATCATGCTTACTTGGAGAGATTTTTGAGATTTTCCTCTCCATGCAACGCAAATGCGGGATAATTCCATCAAAAAATTCTCCATGAAGACAATTTTCTCCAAATAGAGAAAGTTCCTTGTCTTCTGAATAAGGATCAGAATCTGCAGTCTAAACTCAAAATTGGGTCAGCTGTTCAACGACGATTATAAAATATTAAAAGTTAGTTAGCTATTTAGTTTGCTATCCATAAAAAGACGAGCGAGTACAGTACATTTATTTTATAGGATAATTTAAATATTCTAAATATCAAAAGTAATTACGAGGTTATCATAGGGGTTAGGGAACGTCAACAGACAAGGGACTTTAAAAATTAAACAAAATGAGTCATTAAGATTGCAGAGCTACGTTGCACTTCTGCCTGTAAAATTTCCAATTTACAAATCTTTACGTCGTTAGTGTAAATTATATTATAGAGTAAATCTTTCAGCTCTAGAGAGAAATAACTCTTATCAACTGTATCACGCACTAAGTCTTATAAGTCTTCACAAGGTTTTTTATAGGTAGTCTGATCAGATCACTATGAAAGCAAACTAATTTATGAAAGAGCCGTTTAATATATAATCTAGTAAAAATAAGAAATCGGTGGCAAATATATGTCTAAAAATTTTTTTAATTCATGAATATGATTGGTTTGTCTTACTTACTTGTCTACCACTGCAGATTCAATTCTCAAATATATATGAAAAATTTCTCTCAATTACTTTTAAAAAAGAACTTGGTTTCATGCGCACAACTGGTTCACTTTTTAAAAAGTCTGCGCAGTCTACTTATAAAATACCGTGTGTTTCTGATGTAGGAGGTGATGTATAAGCTGTATTCAATATAGTAAGCTTGCAAAATTATCAAATCAGAGTTCTTAACACACCAAACCAAACATATTTATAACATTATTGAAAGGAACAGGGGCCATGCCTCTATTTTGTTTAAATTTTACACTCAATGGAATCTGAAACTAAACCTGTGGAACCAAATCTGTGTTATTACAATAATAAATTTTGGGATATTTTAATTGATAATTATTTAATTTTGATGCAAAAGTTTGTTTAACCCTCACCGAAACAGAAAATTTCGGTTTAAAATTTTAGGCAGAGAATTCATTAAGTACTGCAAGAGAGATGCCAACTGCTCCATTTTCTGCAAAAGATTTAATAAATTATTGGCTAATTAAACAGTAAAATTTGAAGGATAAGCATAATTATGCTTACTTTTTAAAACAGTCCCTACGACATAAGAGCAATACAAAAGAAATTAAAAGAATTCTTGCAAAAGGAACTAGAATTTTGATTGTATCATACCCAGGGATGCCAACTGCTCCTTTTTTTGGAAAATTTTTTTAGTAAATTGGTAGCAAATTAAATAGTAAAACTTATTGCATAAGGATAATGATGCCTACTCTTGAACAGAATACCCTACGAGATAACTGCAAGGTTGAGTTGGATGAAAAAGAAAATCTTTGCTGTTCACTTTTATCCTCTGTGTTGTAAGAGAGAGTTCGGTTGAAGGTGACGAGTAGATTTGATAATGATGATAGAGAAGTAAGGATACAAAATAATTACAGTGAACAAACTTAATTTGATGCAAAATTTGCAGTTTTCTGAGAAATTAAGACACAAAATTTTCATTTTGAGATAACTGAAACAAAGTTGCATTTCACATGATACTTCAACTTTTCTATAGGGGGGAACTACACTGCACTAGAAAATACACTAGAGAACATATAATTTTTTTTTTACTAAGTGGTACAAATTGGTATCTCTGCTGCAATAAAAGTGAAGTGACGTACTTAAATTAAGGAACAGTGGTTGCTTCACGTTTAACGGCAATTAATTTCACATTTATAGTGGTTTCTAACATTTCTTGAATTAGTGTTGCCAGACTGGGGACATAGCTCAGAAAAGGGTTTTACAAAAAGCACAAATAATTGCAATGCAATTATTTGGGATGTTCATGATCAGTGAAGCGTGCACCCTAGTTTGCAAACATTAACTAATTCTTTAATCTGATGGCAAATAAAAGGAAGAGGGCACCAGTGTTTGAATAATTTGGAGGTAGCCCCTCGTAAATCTCGAACCGTATCTTCTTGTTCAGAGAGGCGCTAAAAGCGTTCTCATCACGGCGGTGGGTCTCCCTGGTCGAATGTTCTAAAAGAAGAGGAAGAACAACAAAGAACACCTTGTGGAGTAGAGAAAAGATCCCTTGTCCGAGAATCCGCACTGTTTGTCTTGTCGGGCGCTAATTTCTCTAACAACACTTCATAGCGTAAATGGCTTAAGTCCCACATCCGTTTTAGAATAGATTTGTATGACACTCCTAACTCATCTCTAAGGGAACTTTTACAATTTAATTTGAATCCTTAAACTCAATCCAAATATATTTTTAAAAATTTGGAAAAGTGAAATTTTATTGTTAATTCCTGAAACTGATGGAACGGAAATGCATAACCTCTAACAAATATGGAAATCCGTAGTTTTAAAGAATTATTTTTTAGTGGTAAAAAAAAAATAATGCATAATGTCTTAAAAAATTAAAATTGAAAGAATTTTGACTGTCAATACATCTAAAAGATTTAAACAAATACGTAAAAGGTGACATTGACAAATGGTCGTGTTAATAAGTTTTACTTCTTCACGAGTTGCAAGTACCCAATTTGCAATCTCAAATAGTTGTCGAATCGACTTACGAAATAAGAAGTTTACTATGAACTGAGAAGTAACAGAAGCAGAATTTCTAATTAGTTCCTGATAAAGAAATTATTTCGTAGAGAGCAAACTATGTTTTCTAAAACTTACGTAGCAAGTAAATGTTATTCTTATGATCTGCCACGCATGTTCTAATGAACACGTATTGAAACACAATCAGCAATATATTCATTTTATTTTATATTTTATTTTATATTTTATTTCAAAACTGTCACTGAACAGTCGACAGAATTTCGGGTATACGACTACTAATGTTCAACTCCGTAGCTTTGTAATTTTGAACCCAATCTAGAAGATAAGAGAACTCCTGGATCAAGTATTGGGAGAAATTTGCCTTCGTAGAGGACTTCGTGTTGGAACTAACCCGCCTTTGCGTTATATTGGGAGGAAACCACAAAAATCTCCCATGATTAGCCAAACGGCAAGGGAATTCAAACCAATGATCCGTCTACCTCTGAGGATATTTTACGTCAGTACTGTGGTCTGTGCGAGCCAGGTGAGAAATTCGTGTCGCTGATACAGAGCTAGGATTCCCATCGCTGGGATTTGAAGCCGGTTCACCTCATTGACAGGCAAACGCTCTATCACCTGAGCCACCATGATTCGAGGAATATATTCATTAGGCTTAGAGAAACTTGCATAATTCTTTTACTATGCAATTATTTTTCAAACAAACTTTAACCCTTTACACTCCGATCTGAGGCACCACTCTTAAACTGAAAAAAAAAATATCTTATACCTTAATAGTTAGTAACCACATAATTTTAAAAATTATATAAAAAAAAACATATTTTGAATTAAAATGAATTAGTGCTTATATTAATTTGAACAGTATTTTAAAGTACTCGGAGTGCAAGGGTTAATTATTTTCATACGATATTTGCAGATTATTCATCAAAAACTGAAAAAATAGTAATAAAATTATCAATCCGGTAATTAAGGCATACCGGCCAACTCTTACGCTCTTTAACATGTTGAATGCAACTCTAATTTTACATGGCTTGCCCATCTGGCCACCCGGTATATAACTGCAAACTAAATTTACAAATATTTGACAAATTTTGCCAGCTTTTTAGAAGGTTTAGCATGACTAATCTGAAAAAAGTGGTAAATTATATAAGCCTACGAATTCTTCAGAAATAGTGGTGGATAAAAATCTACTCAATTGAATTTATTGAACCAAGAATCACTATTTATAAACTACCACTTGAAAATATTTATTCACTATGAGGAGCAAGTTGGCATCTCTTTGTATATAAATAAAACTATTTTTTTGTGTTCTATATTGCATTAATGTCTCCAAACCATTTTTGTAACGATGATAATATTCTAAAAAATTTAAAAATTTACTCGAATTATGTGTTTCTAATAATCTTGGCTTCGTCGATCACCGGTGACCCCCGTGGAGCTACGAACAAGCTCAGTGCCGGTCACCGGTGACCCCCATGACATTCAACGTGTTAAAAAAGTTTTTTCAAAGAGATGGGGAAATAATTATTGAAGTGATATTCTAGATAATTGCATTGTTCACTTTTTACTATCACTTAAAACTCAATAAAATAAGCAGCCTTTCTTCGATAGGTATAGTAATATTATGTAAGGTAGTATTTATATGTAATTGTGGTTCAAATTTGTTAAAACAGGAAACAAGCCTGAATGCAAAAATATTGCTACCACACTAAATATAAAAACAAAATCTTTTGCAAATACCGAAAAAGCTTATATGTTTAAGTGGTAATTAAATAGAAATTCTGTAATGTAAATACACTGCAGTCGTTACAAGTCATCTAAATAGTTGAAATAGAAGTAGTAAGGAAGACGCTGCCTGAAATAAATTGTCAATCTAATGAATGTCGCCATCTAGTTCCAAACTGTCCACAGAACTTACGTAAGGAACTTAGTGGGGTGAAATTTATGCTAATTGGGGTGTGCGACAACGAGGGTGTCGTTTTTTGTATGTTTTGCTTAACAGAGAAACTATCAGCGCTAACTACTGTTGCCGATTTCTACAGCACCATCCGTATCTTATTATACAGCGCAAACGTCCAAGTTTATTGTGGGGCAGTTTCCTAAACATGTTGTTTGAAAACGCGCATGATGCACAAGCTGTTAATAACCTTTAACCCTTTCGCGCCGACTGTCACAAATACGTGACAGCAAAAAACCGTATCAATCAGGGTAAGAAGATAAAACTGGTAATCAAAGTATTTCATTAGCAATTTATTGGTGGGCGGAGTTATAATTTTTTGATTTATTTAATTCACCATTACTTTGTTCAAAATAAAACTATTTAGTTATACTTTGAATTAACATTGATTATATATATGATTAAACTAACAATAATTGAAGTAAAAGCAAAGTAAGTCTGTCAAATTAGAAACGACTACATTTAAGTTACCGTTTTTTATTTAATTGCAACTTGATTCTGATTTCGTACGAATGCTTTTCTGAATCACCCGTCCCCAAGGGGTTAAAGACAGAGGTTTTGAGATGAGTTAGAACACTTTCTGCATTCACCTAACTTGAGCTCTTGTGATTACGACCTCTTTCCTAAGTTGAAAAAACAGCTGATTTCTACAGCACTATCCTCCTACAGCTTCTCGACAGCTATAGACTAACAAGCGAACTTTATTAGTGATCATAACGTAGTTTTAGTTCTGTATTCATTGAAAAATGTTCTCCAGCTCTTTTGTCTTAAACTGCAAAAAACCAATATGACCATTTCACTGTGCAGTTATGCTTTAATTATGTACAAACGTATTTGAATAAAAGTGTTGCTATTTCCTTTTTTTTAAATGTTCATGGATAATTTTAATTAATCAATAAAACAGCATTATTAATTAGTATTTATCCTAACGTATTGTGAACGTTTTAAATAACGACGTAGTTAAAACAGCAAGCTCATGAGCTCCCCCCCCCCCCTTGTCGGTTGTGTAAGTTAAATGCAAAAAGCAAATCTTTTCGAGTTACCATATACATAAATAGTTTAAATTGTCCACCAAGAACCTTTTTTCGAAATTTTTTTTTTGCAAACGAGTTGTCAATTCCTTGAATACGAACGTTGTTTAAAATAGAAAACTAAAGAACATTCTGCCGTTGATTGTGCAGGTTAAGTGCAAAAGAAAAAGTTTTTTCGAGTTACCATGTTTATGATAATTTTGATTTATCCCACTACGCGCAACCACAGCCCTAAGCATCGTTTCTCAGGGTTCTATCTTTTAACAACCATGGCAGGAATGTCACATAATTTTGACTGCCAGAAAGCGCCTTAGTTGATACCCTGCTATCCAAATACCCACACCACAACCCACCAGAGGACTTTCAGTCACGACAGATTTAACCCGCACTTTGCAGTATAAACAGACCTACTGTATAGTCAGCCACCAGGATCGAACTGACGACCCCATCTCCAGTGGTGTGAAAGACGTGACCAACTGTGCGGGAGAGCAAATTTTAATTAATCAACAATTTTTTTTTATTATTATTACTTTCACAAATGTATTGTCAGCGTTTTGAATATGAACGCTGCTTACAATATCAACAGGTGAATTTTCGGTTAGCAGTGCAAGTTAAAGCAAAAAAATGAATCTTTTCAACTAATCGTACTTATATATTATTTTAAAATATCAAAGAAACCGTTTAGTGTAAGTAAATCATTGAAAACGAAATGCATTATTTAGCAACTGTTTCACCGTATTTATTTAATTGGCTGAGACGATTGGTTGGAAACAAACAAACATGGTTAATTGCGTCTCTTTTTACGAACCTTTCACACCTAGAGCATTCTTTCCTCGTGATGAGAGCTGACTCACGTCATTGTCGTCATTAGTGGGTTGAGGTGTCGCGACTCCTCCCTCCCCCCTTCCCCAAGTGTCGAGTGCAAAGCGACAAAATCATTAGAGAAAAGAACCGCTCGTTCATCAAGAGTAGGCAGCTGTCCAATGTATCTCGCACTTTTCACGTGAAAACGAGAACTCTCGAGAGGGACAACACCTCCTCTCCCATTTGTTCTTAATGTTTTCGTAATGAGGCCTCAGAAGCCTTCTTACCTGCGCAACACAAGGGGTGGATTGTTTTGGAAAACTTTTGTTACATTTTGAAACCTCATCTCATTAACTGTGAAGATGATACAAGAGTAAAAATGAACCGTCCATTTTAAAAATTTGTTAATTAACAGTATTGGTGAAGTAAAAAGTGAGAACTGAATCATAAATAGCGTAGATTTGGTTGCATCCGCACTAAAAGCATGCTTAGAGAAAATACACAAGAACAGATTAATTAATTCCAATTAATAATATAATTGACATCATAAAACGCATTTATTGCATATAAGAGCTTAAGTTGCATTTGTTAGGTTGTGTCCTAAGTTACATCTTCATTGAAAGTATAATAAGAAAAAATATACTACTATAACCTATAAATTAAATTGTATTAATAACATAATTTAAATTTCGTAATGCATTTATTGTAGGACACATTTATTATTTGTAGGAGCATAACTTTTATTCCAGTCTAAAATTATATCCACATTTAAGCTTGCAAAGAGAAAATGCACATTAACATGTAAACTATGTTAATTAACTAATTTATATTTTAAAACACATTTATCGTATGTAGAAAAGTAAAAAGCACTTAGTACGTTGTGCCGATAATTACATTCGTATTGAACGCATACTAAGAGAAAATGAACCATAACATGTAACTTAACTTGAATTAATAACATAATATACATCTAGAAATACATTCATTGGAAGATACATTTATTACATGCAAGAGCATAAGTTACAATTCTGTCTACAATTATTTCCACATTTAAAGCTTACAATGAGAAAATGCAATATAGCATAGTAAATTAAGCTCTGTTAATTACCTAATTTATATTTTAAAATATATTAATTGTAAGTGGGAAAATAAGATGCATTTTGTAGGTTGTGTTTATAATAATATCTGCATTGAACTCATACTAAGACAAAATTCACCATAACGTATAAATTAATACAAAAGAACATATAAGAAGGACCGTAACTATATTGAAACTATGTTGAACTTATTACGTTGAAATTAAAGTGATATCAGCTTTGAAAGCATGCTATACCATAACATGTAAAATGTCGACAGAATAATCCTTTACATTATAAAACATAAGGGTGGAAAATGCTGAACAATGAACCTCTACTTCAAAAAAAAAAAAAAAAAAATCATTAGTGAGGAAAATGCTGGGTTGTGATCCTTTACCTTGAAAATGTTAGTGTAGAAAATGCTGAGCAATATCCATTTACCTTGAAAAGCATGTGTGTACAAAATGCTTGGCAATGACTCTTTACTTTATTAAAAAAAAAATTTAGTGAGGAAAATGCTAAGTTAAAATCCTTTACCTTCAAAATATAAGTAGGAAATGCTGAGCAATAGCCCTTTACCTTAAAAAGCATGTGTGCACAAAATGCTTGGCAATGACCCTTTACTTTATTAAAAAAAATCGTTAGTGAGGAAAATGCTAGGTTAAAATCCTTTACCTTAAAAACGTTAGTGTAGAAAATGCTGAGCAATGATGATTTACATTTAAAAAAACATTAGTGAAGAAAATGCTGAGCAATAGCCCTTTACCGTAAAAAGCATTAGTGTACGAGCAATGACCCTCCAATTAAAAAAAAAAAAACGTTACTGAGGAAAATGCTGGGTTATGCTCTTTTACTTCGAAAATGCTGAGCAACGATTATTTACATTAAAAAACATTAGTGTAGAAAATGCTGACAATTACACTTCACCCTAAAGAAACATTAGTGTACAAAATACTGGGCAATGACCCTTTACTTTAAAAAAAAAAGAAAATATTAGTGAGAAAAATGCTATGTTGTCCTTTACCTTGAAAACGTTAGTATAGAAAATGCTGAGCAATGATTATTTATGTTCAAAAAAAAAACATTGGTGTAGAAAATGCTGGACAATTGCCCTTTACCCTAAAATGACACAAGTGTAAAAAATGCTGGCTAATGGCCCATTAAAAGAAACATATCAGTGTATGGAGAAGCGAGGGTAATGGCTCTTAAGAAAATATCAATCTAAAGAATATCTGATAATAGTTCTTTACTTTTAACATCAGAAACAATCTCTAAAACATCATTTTAAAGTTAGCCGAACAATGATCTTTTATTTAAAAACAAGAAAGAAAAACATTAATGCATGGAGCATTCACCCTTGTCCACCTGCAAAATAATTAATACAATTTATGTGACATTGTGAGGAAATTTGAAATTGAAGAACTAGTGCTTCACTGCTGCTCTAATTCATGTAGCACTAGTCCTTGCTTTCAAGAATATTAAAAATAGTAACGAAAAAGCAAAATTGTTTTAAATATAAATTAATAGTTGTATATCCGTATCGTGAACTGTGGCAGAATAGTCGCTTAGTCTTGTCAAACTTCCAAGCAACGGTCAGCGAGGCACTAAAAAAAAAATTCAGAAAATGATCAACTTAAAAGGTATAACTCGTAGGAATCCCCAGGCAAAACAACTACATGTTATTATTATTTTTCTTTTTTTTTTAATTGCAAGTTTAAAATCTATTTGTCATCTTGGCGATTATAGATGGCGCGACTGATCACGATACGAAAATATCACCTATTATGTAAAAGTAGGCTTAGTTTGGCTAAAATTATCATTTATTTTTCTAACTATAGTAAAATCAATGAATTCAAAAGAAGCTGACACAGCAGAAACAGAATTTTACTAAATTCAATATACTTCAATGCATTTATTTATAATTCAATAAGAAGATGCATGTAGGCAGATTCAATGTACGATGTTGTACCACAACGTAGGTACCTTTTGAGAAACGAATTTTGGCGACGATTTGTTCCTCACTCTCATTGACGAGAATAATGAAGTGCTGTTCCTGTCTCTAAACGCTCATCGCTTGGCGGAAGATATCTTATATCCAGACACAGAAATGAAATAAAAAAATGGTAGGAAATATGTGTGAAGAAGATATTTTGGAATTTGTTCAAACTCACACTACCAAGAATGTTTAAAAGAGGTGATTAGGGCTAAAAACAAAATGAAACGAAAAAATAATAAATTTAGAAGACAGATATGTGCGCTGTGATTTGCACATGAGGTGTTTAGTCTTAAATTCGAAGAAAGAGCGAAAGAAATTCTTCAAAAACAAGACATGTCCTGTTCTAAATTTTCAGGAGTAGGCAAACATTTGCATTCCAAGATGACGTCATAGAAGAAGGGAGTCTTTCATCGTAACAGTTATTTATAGGAGAGGATTTGTTGTAACAGTTACGCGTTATTTCATGCTTTATCCTAAGTTGATATTACAAAAACTAGCTGAACCATAAATCCTCAGTTCAACTGACATGTGTCTAAATCATCAGAAAATTCGCCGAGCAAGTGTAGCGTTTATTTGAAGAGAATGGTAAGAAATTCCTGACACGAGAAGGAAAAAAAAAGTTCCAAACGCTGTTGAGTTGTTTTATTTTTTAAATATAATCTAATCAACTTTCTTTTGAGCAGAAATACTTCATTCAAGCATGGATTTCCTATTTTGTAAACCCTTCGCTCCTTTTCTTTCTAATTTTAATTTTTTTTACAAAAAATTAAAATAAATTACAAATTTTCAAACAATTGTAAACGTTCTTTTATTTATTTCTGTGAGGGTCGTATTGTGCGCGCTTGAGCCTGAACTTCATTTAATGTAATCGCAAAAAAAACATGCAACGATGTTAAATGAATAATCCCTACCCGAGAAGCTGATGTGGAAAGATAAGATATACTTGATAACTTAAAAGCTTCAATTGCTTCAGAAACTAAAAGATGGAAAAAGACTACATGTTGTGAGAGCCCGAAAATTTGGCACCCATTCTCAAGACTTTCTAGATGAGAATGAAAAAAACCAAAGATATTTGACAGAAAACGTAAGGTTTTCTACGAAAAAAATGAAAAATCGAAAAAAGATTTAAAAAAGCAAAGCTAGAAGAACCGAGGTAGCCGAGAGTGAAACAGTAAACGTGGAGCAAACAACGGAAAATTAAAACTAAATGACGATGAAAAAACAAAATAAAAAAAAAAAAAAAAAACCACCAACAGGACAGGATGCATTTCCAAGGGTTATAAAGAGCTGGCGAGGAACTTACGTCCTTCATCAAGGCACGTACGGGCATCAAGATTAACTGATGTGACAGAGGTGAAAATAATTTCGCATTAACAAAATTAAATTATCAGTGGTTACATATCTATAGATAAGTGATGGCCATGCTTATTCCTCGACAAATATTTGTTAGTCTTCATGTAGTTAAATTTAATGTAAAATATACGGTTTGTCAGACTTCATGTAGTTAAATTTATAGTAAAATATTTAGTTTGTTAGTATTGTCTTCATGTAGTTAAATTTAACGTAAAATATTTAGTTTGTAAGTCTTTATGAAGTTTTAATGTAAAGTAGTTCAGATTTTTAGTCCTCACGTTGCTTTAACATAAAATATTTAGCTTTTTAGCCTTCATGTCATTAAATTTAACGTAAAATATTTAATTTTTAAATTTTCATGTGGTTTAAGACTTAAAGTATTTAGTTTGTCAGTCTTCATGTAGTTAAATTTAACACAAAATATTTAGTTTTTTAGTCTTCGATTAGTTTCAACGTGATTAAATTTAACTTAAAGTATTTAGTTTGTCAGATTTCATGTAGTCGAATTTAACGTAAAATATTTAGTTTGTTAGTCGTCATGTAGTTTAAACGTAAAATAGTTTGTTTGTCTTCATTTCGTTAAATTTAATTTAAAATATTTAGTTTCTCAGTCTTCATGTTGTTCAATTTAACGTTAAATATTTAGTTTGTTAGTCTTCATGTGGTTTTAACGTAAAACATTTAGTTTATTAGCCCTCGTTGAAGTAATATATTTGGTTTGTTTGTCTTCAAGTCGTTAAATTTAATTTAAAATATGTAGTTTGTTAGTCTTCATGCAGTTACATTTGAAATAAAATATTTAGTTTGTTAGTCTTCATGTAGTTAAATTTAATGTAAAATGCTTAGTTAAGTAATAACATATACGGGCATTTTCTAAATCATTACCACTCTAGCATTACTACAAACAATATTTCCTGTGTATTCGAAACAGAAACAACATCCAAAAAATATATCAAGTGCAAAAGGTAAAACGAAAGCTCCTTCATCAGGCAAATATTTCACACTTAAATGATAAGGAATGACATCAAAAAGTTTATTTATGGCATTTTTGCCATTTGCTCTCTCGTAATATAAGGTAAATTATCCCCATAATGTAAATACTTAATAAAGTTTTCCCTAATTTTCCCTAAAAGGATTAAAAGCATGATGGAGTGATGTCAGGCAATATCTTTGATGTCTAAGATGCGCTCACAAGATTAGGCGGTAATGGAAGTACCTTCAAAGGAGATGAAGGGAAAATGTTTCTAATTCTAGCATTGTTTAGAATAAATAAAATAATTTATTACTTTCGAATTATCTAAAAAAACAATTACCTCTGTCCATGTTTTAAATATAGATACAATTCCACAAAACCAAATTTAATTTATTTGTTTGAAGCTTTTAAATGTGTGCCGATATTTGTTTGATCAATAGGAGACATTAAAGTATCTAAACGGCTTACTTACTGTTTTGATATCTATTAAATAGAGTATACTCTCAAAATTGAAAGGACTCTAAAAAAATTTCGAGATAACAAGTTTAGAACTAAATATGTTTTAAAAAGTAGGAAAAAAAATAACAAGATAGTACTCAAAAAAGTTGAGTCATGAAACATAAGAATAACTACTAATAAATATGCATCTAATGATAGTTGACTATAAATCTAAATACTGTAAGATAATTTTAATGTTAGGAGTAAGATAAAAATAATTATGTATTAAACAGAAAATAAGTGTTTTACAATAAACTTACATTGTGATTTTTCTGAAAAAATTCTTTTTCCATTTCGTGAAATATTCGACATAATAAGATTTTGAGAAGAAAACTCTTCGACATTGGAATTCAAATTAACATTCTGTTGATATGTAATGCTAAGGAAAAAAATATTTTTTTGACATAACAAGGTTTTCGAGTCATAGAAGCTCGAGATATCAAGAGTAGGGGAGAGTGGGGTCAATTGTAACAGGGTACGATTGTAAAAGAGCAAAAATTTCGAGTGTCGGGTTCTAGATTTGGTTCCTAGGTGGCACACAAGGTGTATTTAATAAATCTACATGTACACCCCTGCTGGCAACCATTTTCATGTACTTTTGAAAGAGTTACATCACAAAAGATATTTTCACGCTACGTAAGTACTTTTTTTGGTATTAGAATATTATATTGAAACAAAGTAATTTTGCATAAACAAATAAAAATTATTAACCGAATATGTAAGTGGACACCTTAATTAACATTTCAATAAAAAAGAATTAGTTTTATTAATTAACTAGCATTGTTTTTAACAAATGAGGCTGAAATGGCGCCTTGGGGACAATTGTAACATTAAGTAAAGGGACCATTGTAACAGCCGAAAATAAATAATCTTATGTTTACAAACCATTACTTAACTCTTTAAGAACCACCAATAGTTTCCTATATCATTTATATTATGTTGCATGTGCATTATTTTATTTGTCACCTTTCACAGCATAAATTAGTCCCGCAGTGGACTGATCGTTACGACTCGGTTCCCAGCAGATCACCGAAGTCAAGCATCACTGGCTGCGGTCAGTGTGCGGGTGGGTGACCACTTGGATCAGTCTGCGTAGGGACCGAGGGTGTGCGGTATTGGTCCTCGTTAAACTGTGCTGCCGTAAAGTGCTCGACTTCGCGCGCAGGTCGTCGGGATACCGAAGTGGGGGTGCCATCCCCTCCGCAGAGGATCAAAATTGTGATGGCATGTCTTCGGATCATCCTCCGGGATGTTTCCCAGACCGTCGCCAATAGCCCATTGTGCAGCTCTAGTGCGACGTAAATTAACCACAACAACACAGCATAAATTAAAATTTTTAACCCCTTAAAGTTAAAAGTTTAACCCTTTAGGTCTCTGCTCATTATTATTTTTACTCCTAAAATATCACTACCATTTTGATCAATAAAAAAAATATATCACAACTATGATAATATGTATAATTAACTATGTTTTAGTTGAATTTATGAACTGTTACAATTGACCCTGTATGTGGGGACAATTGTAACAAGTGCACGACTGTCAAAAATTGTTAATAACTGATATAATAACACTTAAAATAAGGTAATTATTATTTTTTTCTAGTTGATGATAGTCTACTTTACTCGTCTGTCAATTAATACTAATAATATATTGGATTTTTTGTTAGTTAAAAATAGTTAAGCAAAAAATTTTACAATTGACCCCACTCTCCCCTATACTGTGTAAGTAATTATTCAATGTACGTGATGTAATCTATTTCTTTCTTTTATATTATAACCGGTATTAAACACACTATCCATTTTTGCGTTTACAGCAAACAATGTAAAAATCCGTAGTCTCGTAAATTTGAACCCAACCCAGTTGGCAAGTGAACATCTGGAAGAAGCATTAGAACAAATTAGCATTCGTAGAGGACTTTTTCATGCAACTAAACCGTTTTTGTGTCACATATGGCGATGGAAAAGCGAAAACCTCCCAGCCCGACGGCAAGGAGGTTCTAAAACTAATAATCTGTCAGTACTTCACCACCGTGATCGGCGCGAGTCGGTAGCAGAATTAAATTTAAACAGTCATCGCTAAGATTCAAACTTGGGGCAGCTCATTCTGAGACGAACGCTCTATTCCCTGAGCCACCACGGCTCAAAACTATAGTATGTCCATAACTATTCCCTTATCTTTGCTTATTTTGCTTTGCTTTTTATCTTGCGCCATTGTACCCCAAAGTATACTGTATCTTCATTTAGATACGTAAGATTGTACTGTCCTTGCACCAGAAAGGTTCTGGGTTCGAATCCCGGGCAAGGCATGGATGTTCTTCCCTTCTCTGTACTATCTGTCCTCACTGTGGGAGCGACGTTGGCCCACCTAATATGGTGCCACTGAAAGAGAGGCCAACAAAATCGCTCTGTATATGCCTGAATTCACGGATGTTAACACAGGTGGGCATTGAAAAAAACATACATAAGATTGTTAGCACTCTTTTGTGGTTGAAGAGCGTAAGCGAGTAGTAAATAAATGCTCAATTGTTAGCAAAATATTTTTTTCAAAAACAAACATAACTCACTTTTCAACGTATGTGACATTTAGTTAAGCCATGTAAGTACCAAATAACAGAAGGGGGGGAGGAAGCAGTCTAACTCTTATAAAAACTCAAAGAACAAAAAAAAAAAGGTTCGAAATCCTGGCCATGGTACATCAAACTCTAATCGGACTCTGCTTGTTAAGTCCTTGTTACCTAATGGAGACCACAACAAAAGTCTGTGACAGATTACAATGGTTTCCGACAAAGCGCCTTTGCTTAGGGAAACCAGCAAAGTGACTGCGTCTTCTTCCCCCCACCCCCTGATAAAACCATGCAATCCGATTATACATTCAGGGGGGGGAGGAGAGTGGGATGGTGGAGAGGGGGGGAGTAATGCCTGCATTCTGATGTAGTGTGTCTTTTACTATGCAATTGACGAAGTTAAGCTAAAAGTTACTTTTCTGTTTTCTTCTTTACTAATGATTTCAAACAAAATAATTTTTTTTATTTCTTTGGGAAATCGTAACAGATTTTAATAATTAATAGCAAAATTAAAAACAAATAGACATGCGTCAGAGTGTGTGGACAAATGGCACAGTCAATTTTGCTAGAATAAATAAGTAATGAAGGGAATTCACATTAATTTGTATACCTTGTAGTTAAAATATTTAAATAAAATATGTTGTAAATTACAACAGTTACACTATTAATTAAAACATATGATTGGCGATTATACTTTATAAATTTGTATAAATTAAGTTTGATCCTTAAAAAAATCTTCTTATAAAAAATGAAATTCAGGCTTGTAAAATAGAAAACTCATGTTTTATCACTGCTTCAACTTTCGTTGTCATGAATTGTCATCGCTACAAACAGTTGAAGAAATAAAAGCGGATGAAATTTTAAAATGAAAAAAAAAAACAAATAGACACGCAAAAAAAAATTTAAAAACAAATAGACATGCGTCTGAGTGTGTGGACAAATGGCACAATCAATTTTGCTAGAATAAATAAGTAATGAAGGGAATTCACATTAATTTGTATACCTTGTAGTTAAAATATTTAAATAAAATATGTTGTAAATTACAACAGTTACACTATTAATTAAAACATATGATTGGCGATTATACTTTATAAATTTGTATAAATTAAGTTTGATCCTTAAAAAAATCTTCTTATAAAAAATGAAATTCAGGCTTGTAAAATAGAAAACTCATGTTTTTTCATTGCTTCAACTTTCGTTGTCATGAATTGTCATTGCTACAAACAGTTGATGAAATAAAAGCGGATGAAATTTTAAAATGAAAAACCTAATTTAAACTTGAAAAGCTCACAGTTTAGATATAAAAAAGCGTGGTTAGAGAAAAAATAAATAGGCTGACATAAGTTATCAAAAATTTATGAAATACTAGATTCAAACATAAAAATGCACTTTCCTATTCTTCCAAACAACATTTTAATTTCAAATTCGAGATTATAAATTTAGTAGCTAAATTTTGTACTACAACTTTTTGCTGCCAAATATTGAAAAAAATAATTGTTTAATAATGATCATTTAACACAATAATAATAAAAATAATTGATTAACACAATAATAAAAATAATTGTTTAACACAATAATAAAAATAATTGTTTAACACAATAATAAAGTAATTGTTTAACACACAAATAAATTAATAAATAAAAACTGACCACTCTGAGTAACTTTTGATCTAATGATCGAATCTTCACGTTCTAGGACTCATTATTTATATTTTACAAGGGTGACCTCAAATATGCTAGTTAATTAGTGCAAGCGATATTTTAAGTTACAAAATCAGACACAAAACCATACTTTCTCTGAATGAACATACCTTTTTTTTCCAACAGATTCGGATTTCTAACCATCAAAATATAGGGGTAGCCGTAATCTGGGAAATATGGTCTCCATAGTTTGGTCGGGAGAGCTGTCCAAAGTTTGAACCCCTTAATGTTAATTTTACTTTTCCTCGCGAGCTTTTTAAGCGAATTAAAAAAAATTGCACATAATTATAAAATTTGCTTATTCAATGATAATTTCATGCAAAAAATATAGTAAATATTTATTAGTTTTTATTATTTTATTTGAAAATAGTCGGAAACATTTTGAATTGTTAGGTAAAAATATTTTACGTCATTTCAAAGTACGTAATTTTATATGGCAAAATGCAAAATGTAAGCAAAATTGATAGAATAGTTTCAGGGAAATATACGACTTCTTAATAATTCAATTGTTCGATTGTGTATTGTTCACCGTTTTAAATCTGTGATCTTAGCTTGCAAGAGGCAAAAATTAAATCCACTCTTGTTCATGCAATATGAGTTTGTACTAATAATTTGTTCTGATTTTTGATTGTAAGATTTTAAATCTCCAAGTACTTGAAATTTTACTTTCATAAGAGAGTAGACGAGCTGGTCGTCAAAAGCAGGAAGTATTAAAAAAATACTTTAGTTACGTCGAACAAGTAAGCGAAATTGAAGGTAAATGTTTTTGAGCTTTGATTAAAATATCGATAACATTAAAATTTGTAATCGCTATCGTTGTAGGTATTTAAGAACTACAGTAAGCGCTCAAGTTCCTAAAACTGTTAAAAATCGAGAATCCCTTTGATCAATATCTGTGCTAGGGAACAGTTGAGTACTTTTTTTCCTTACACACACTTTCTTCTTCTAAACAATAAAAGAAAAAAAACTATCATAATTATTAAAAATAAAATATTGTAAATACTTTTATATAAAAAAACATAATTTATTATTTGAAAATAAAAATAAAAATTTTTAAGCAAAGTATTGAAATGTTTGTTTTTTTCTTGCCCATTCTATCAGTATGTGTTGAGCAACGGCTAACACGTAGAAGACTGATAGCATACAGACGTAAAAGGCGTCGCTAAAAACAAAATGGAATCCCTCATGAAAATTTGTGATTAAATAATTGCATCATACTAACTTTCAAACAATATGGAGAGGAAAAATTAGCTTAAATATTCAATGACTCAAAGTAAGTTTTTGTTAGAATTTTTAAATTTTGAAAATTTATTATATAATACCAGAATTATTAAGATATTTTACAAATTTAACAATGCGATTCGAAGAAAATATAATGAGCGAATAACTTCCGGTCTAACAAACGAATTTTCTGATTCTGACTCTAAAATATGCTAATTAAAAGAAGGTATTTAAATTAGGCAATCAGACACAAAATACACTTTTCATCGTACTTTTTATATCTTTTCATCTACGAATTTTGCAATCCTCTACCACAATTGCTGAGCAATCAATTCCGGAGCCTTTTTTATTTATTCTTTATCCAGACTTTTTCCTGTCTGCCTGCAAGAATATATGTCTCATGTAAAGACAATTCTTTAATGGAAATAAATTTGTTACCAATTTAAACTTTTTTTTACACAAGACACTGGTGTGCTTTCCATTCTATAAAATACGTTTCATTGAAAAACAAGTCTAATAATAAAACAATTTTGGTACCAATGATAAATTTTATCTGTGATAGTTATTGGTTTGCTGTTCGCTCTTACAGTATACATTTCAATGAAAAACAAGCCTAATTATAAAATTAATTTGATACTAATTATAAATTTTTATCTGTATTGGTCATTTGTATGCTTTTCATACTTACAATATACTTTTTATTTAAAAGCAAGCCCAAAAATAAAATATATTTTGTACCAATTATGAATTTTTATCTGCAATAGTTATTGGTAAGCTTTCCGTACTTACAATATACATTTGAGCGAAAAACAAACCTAATAATAAAATAATTTTAATTCTTAATTTAATTTTTTCATTGCAAGTCACGTGAGTGGTTTCCTTTGCTTATACTTTTTAATAAGATGTTTAATAATATGTATATTCACATGCCTTATTATATGGTTTTCTTAACAAAATAATTATCTTAACAATTTTAACATTTTTGGCGCAATAGTCACAGATGTGCTTCCTTTGCTGCTCGGGATCAATACTAATTTAAAATGCTATACTCCAGCGCATACATAAATTTGATTAAAAATAACAATCTAAACATAATAAAAAGGCCTCTGTGAGAGTTTCCGTTCAGTTGATTATTATTGCGCAGAATAAAAACAACTAACAACAAAAGAACAACATTTGCGACATAATGCGATCAAGCGTATTCGATCGATTATCATTAAATAGAACAGTTTTTATCCAGCATTTTCTTTGTTCTCTATTTTTTTTTCTTCTATCGACCATTTTTTTCGAGCAAAAAAGTCGTAGGTTATGAGCCACAACCACCAAAAGATCAGAAAGGGGAAAACCACTATGACTAATATAGAAATTATCCTCTTTAGAACACCCCCAGCCCCCCTTTATGCACGTCCACCTAATGCAGGGGTTGGCTGCTTTCCCCCACCTGACCCCACCCAGCTATCTGAATCAGCCATTCCAATGGCTGTTGCAGGAAATGCAACGGCCATTCTTATTTGAGGGTCAGGGGTCACGTGGGTGAAAACGAAACAAAAAGGGAGCACGGGGGGTGGGAAACAGTGCATATAATTAATGCACTCAGTGTTATTATTCCTATTCAGAGAAAGGGCATTTTTTCTCCCTTTAGATGAATGCTGAATTAATATATTTTTTTATTGTTTGAGTTATAACGCAATGCTTACTTCACACAAATTTGCATATATATGACTTAAAAATGCTGAACTTCGTGTCAAGTTGTGAAAAATGAATCCCTGGTAAATTATCAATATAAATGATAAAGCATTTTTCTTTCTAAAATTTTACTACTAATGAGTATACATGTAATTAAATTTGTTACACAAATGTCACAAGGAATGTTACTCATCTTAAACTTATACGGCCTTTGTGTTCAGAATTGCGGTATTATGTGAAATTGTTCGTAATTTTTAAGGAAAATGTTAAATGTTGAAAACAAAATAAAATTAGTATAATAAGAAATTTATAATTCTGAACTGAAATATTTTCTCTATCATTACGCTGAGTCAGTGTTTTCATCGCAGAAAAAAAATGGGTGAGAATTTCTCACCCTTTCTCAAAAACAGGGTGAGATTTCAAAAAGTTAAGTGAGATTTCTAAAAATTAAAAAGCAAAAACACAAAGAGACATGAAAAAAATCATTTCTTTAATTATAATAAATTTTTAATATCTTCTAATCTTTAAAGTATTGAATATTTTTGCTGCATCATCATATGGAAAATGTTCTATATCTACTTTTTCATCAGCTATTCTCATTAGGTAACTCAAATGCGTATTTATTTCGTTTTGATCGTTTCTACCCACATTTGTTTCATTTTCATTTGTCCGTTTCGGAGTAGAAGATATTGCCTTTACAAGGTATTTGTCCATCTTGCATTAATGCGCAAAAAATTTTAACGTCTTACATGAAGAAACCTTACCTACAGTAAACACGTGGTTGCAGAGAAATGCGTTCTGAAAGAGGTTCGGAGGGATGGTGTTCTGTAGTTCTTAAAAGATTCTGAACAATACTGGTAAACAGGGAAGCTAGATAATGGGGCAGATGTTGAAAATAATGAAAGATCCAGGAAGAAAAGTGAAACGGATTTTATTCTAAATGGCGCAATGAGAAATTTTTTTCAAAATGCGAGAAATTCGCGAATTTTGAAATTGGTTTATAGAATGCGCGAATTTCTCGCGGTAATCATTTTTTAATGCGAGAAAAGAAAAAAATATGCGAGATTCTCGCGTTCTCGCGCTGTAGTGAAAACACTGCGCTGAGTTAAATGAAAAAAAAAAAAAAAAAAAAAAAATTAAGAACTTACTAAGAAAATTGTTTTGCCCTAAAAGAAGAAAAGTTATGGAACATTTTTTATTGCTGTAAGTTCGGTTTTTAAGAGAAAAATGGCTCACTGTGCTCTTATCATCGAGGAGAAAGCGCAATCACACTTTTCAATTTTAAAGCCACCCCCCTTTTTTTTATTTGTTTAATTCTCTTTATTTCATTTTTCTATGAGAACCGATTAAAGTGTTTCTTAATAAATGAATTATAACAAACTCAGCTAAAAATATTTCATAACTTTTTCTATTTTAAAATGTCGAACGATTTTCCTCTCTTTTCTCTTTGTTATTAAATTCTATAATAATTTATAAAATTCTTTAATAAATTCAGAATATGGCATTGTTTTCATTTTTACTCCTTGCGGAGATGAAAATATTAGAATTTAAAATTATATTTTTATTCTTGTAGATTTATTATTCTGCTAAGTCTGAAAATAGCACTATAAAGAAAGCTACCGTTTTGTGAAAATAAAAACCCTTATTTATTTTATTAATTTTTACTTATTTATTTATTTATTTTGCATTTAGATAGTTACATAGAAAATGGTAGCTCTTTAAAATGTACAGTGTGCCAATTAAAAAAGTGTACTCCCTGAATAACTTTTGTTCGAATGATTACATCTTCACTTTCTTGGACTCAATCTTAATGGATTTAGGTGGTGATCTCAAATATGCTGATAAATTGGTGATGGTGATATTTTAAGTTACAAAATCAGACACAAAAACGCACTTAAGAATACTTTTTATAACGTAACTCAATAAAAATACCTTTTTTGCTCGATGGATTCATTTTTCTGACCCCCTCCCCCCAAATATAAGGGATAGCCGCAATCTGGAAAATATAGTTGCCATAGTTTAGTCAAGAAAGCTATCCGAAATTTGTTAATTTTATATTAATTTTAATTATGTCTAATGCTAATTTTATTTTTTGAGTGTTTCGCCAAATCTCGAGAACTTCTTAAATAATGGAAAAATCTTGGTACACAATTATAAAATGTGTTTAGCCAAACATAATTCCTTGCAGAAAAAAATTTTTAGTAAATATTTACTATTTTTTATTATTTTATTTGAAAACAGTCGTAAAACTTTTAAATTGCAAGATGCATAAATTTTTACATCATTTTAAAGTATCTAATGTTACACGGCAAAATAAAAAATTTGAGTGAAGTCCGTTGAAGAATTCCTTAGGAATCAATATTTTAAATATATGAATCGATTTTTTTAAGATTTGATACTTCAGGAACTATTAAAACCGATTTCGCTCAAATTTTGTATTTTGCCATGTAAAATTAGATACTTTAAAATGATGCAAAATACTGTATAACTTACAATTCAAAATTTACAAAATAATAAAAACCAATAAATATTTTCTTTACTAAAATTTATTTTTTTCATGGATTCATCATCTTTGCATAAACGAATTTTACAACTGCATGCAAAGATTGTTTTAATTCGTTTAAAAAGTTTCAGAAAGTGTTCCCGTAAAATATGCAAAAAATAAAATTAACATTAGGGGGTCCAAACTTTGGATCACTCTCCTGATCAAACTATGAGAACCATATTTCCCAAATTGCTGCTATCCAGTATACTTTGGGGGGGGGGGGACAAAAATCTGAATCTGTCGAAAAAAAGGTACGTTTATTCAAAGTTAGTGCGATTTTGTATCTCATTTCGTAATTTAAAATATTGTCTGCACTAATTAATTAACACATTTTAATTCAAGCTCTTGAATCATCGAGATTGAGTGCTAGAACGTGAAGATCCGTTTATTTGATCAAAAGTTAATCAGGGTGGACCGTTCTTTATTTTGCACACTTTTTACAGCAAAATTTAGTTCTTTACAACAGTCAGTTTTTTTCATTAAAATAGTTGCTATAGTTTAGAATTGAAGCATCGCTTCTAGTTTAAGATACTCACTCTGCAATTTTTTTCTTTTTTTAAAGGTAGATAGATCAGTTTTTACTCTAATTAAACGGATAGAGAAAAAAAAAAAATTGATAATTCAATATTATTTTTTGATTCCTCAATCTGAAATAAGTCACTCCAATCATTGGCGATTGGCGAGAAATTGGGTTACATTATTTCCTTATTTTCATCCAGCGCCAGTTACCCAACATGTCTTTCCCTTTCCAGCTGTGACTACAATCCAGATATTGCAGATGAACTTCGTAAAGTGGATGGATTACAATTTCGTCTTTTGTTGGAGGAATGGAGGGGAAACTATCTCAAGAGCTTGCAGGACTTGATATTGAAAGAAAAAAAAAAGATTTCCTCAACACTCAGTTCATATTTGAGTATGGGGTAATGGACAATAAATATACGCAATGATTCAACTCATCATACGCAAGCAATTGAAAAGTATCTTTTTTTTCCTATTTGGTGGAATGACTTGTTCCACCCCCCCCCTTTTTTTTTTAATCTAAATCCCATTTTGGAAAAGAATCTAAAACATTTTTGCGTTGTGAAATGTTGCAATCTGTTATTATATTTGTTGTTACAAATTTAGACATACGGTTAAAAATATATAACATTGTTGCAAGCTCATTAAACAAATGGCTGAAAAAGAACAATATTGTTACAAATGTATACAACAAGCGTTTGAAAAAATTTAATATTATTTCTAATTTATTCATGAAACTGTTGAGAAGATATAATATTATCACAAACTTATTCTGCAAATAGTTGAAAAAGTACAATATTGTTGCAAACTTATTCAACTGTTTAAAGATATAATATTGTTACTAACTTATTCATAAAATGGTTGAAAAGGCACAATATTGTTACAAACTTATTCAACAAACGGTAGAAAAGGTACAATATTGTTACAAATTTATTGAACAGACTGTTAAAAAAATCATGATATCAATACCAACTTATTCAGCAAACGGTTGAATAAGTATGCATTGTAATAAACTTATTCAAGTATTATTAAAAGAAAATATTATATACTGGTTGTACTTCAATATATTAAAGTATACCGGTTGAAAATGTGTATTGTTTTGAAACTTATTTCGAAAAAAACACAGCATTTTTGCTGACTTTTTTCAACAGAGAGTAGAAAAGTAAAATATTCATGCAAATTTATTCGACAAGTGGTCGGAAAGGTATAATATTGTTGCAAACTTGTTGGGAAAAAAAGCAATTAAGAAAATACAATACTGTTACAAATTTATTGAACAAACAGTTAAAAAAAAAAGCTTGATATTATAACAATTTTACTCAGAATAACAGGTAAATATGTACTGCAATAAAATATTCAGCAAAGAGTGGAAAAAGTACAATATTGCGATGAATTTATTCAACAAACGGTTGAAGAAAAATGCAGGTTGTTACAAACCTATTCAACTGTTGTTTGGAAAAACATGTTATTATATATTTAATTACACTTAAGAAAAATAGTCCAAAAAGTACATTGTTGTTCATTTATTCAACAAAGTACAGTACAATTGCAAACTTATTGAATGACCTGGTAAAAGAATATATTTATAGTCTTACAAATTTATTCCGCTGTTTTTTAAAAGTATATTATTATATACTTTATTCTACTAATATACTGGTTGAAAATGTATACTGTTAAAATGTATTAAACATATAGTATAGTTGCGAGTAGTAGAAAATATATACTATATTACTACAAACTTATTCAACTACTCTTAAAAAAATCTACTGTTGTATACTTTATTGTACCAAAATAAACTGGTTGTAAAATTTATTTAAGAGTACAATATTGTTGCAAACGTAAACAGTTGTTGTGCAGAATATTGTTGACATTTGAAAGTTAAAAGCTGATAAAGTATAAAACTTCTTAATGGTTTAGTAAATTTTGGTTTTGGTAATTTGTTAATTTTAATTATAATTGATTTGCATAATATTGTATGAAATTCTTTAGCTTGAAGATATTTTTCTTAAGTAATTTTCAAAAGCTTTTTTTTCTTAAAATAGCGTTATAATATTTATTATTGTAGAATTCTTAAACCGAAAACTTCTTTACATTTTTTTTTAAGTTAGGAACATTCAATAAAATTTCACTATTAAGTTCTTTCCAACTGGTGCTTTTTTTTTAAATATTATTTTAAAAAATGTTTCTGTTATTTTTTCAAAAAATGCTTTGGAATTTTAAGCTTCCATTTATGAATACTCGTAATTCTAAATTATTCAGATCATTGTATTTTTTTTAACACTAAAAATCTTAATTAACATAAAATAATCGACGACGGTGTAACGAATAAAACTAGATTTTTTTAAAAAAAAAACAGTTTTTTATAAAAAAAAATAAAAACACATTTATTTTGCACAACATCCACACATCAACAAGGCAAAAATAAATTGACATGCCCCGTAATGGGTTATTATAAATCTTTAACACAAACAAAAACTATTCTGGAATACTATTCTTACTCCCCAAAACTAATCAACAAATTCCAAAAATTGTCTCGTTCTTTTCTTATTTCTTAATCTCGTTACATGTTTTTTTTTAAATTCATGCTTGTGTTTAAGACTTTATAACGGTCTTATATTGATATCCAATGCATTATTTCTAACTGGTCAAAATACAACGAAACAAATTGTAAACAATTATCGGAAGATTTAATTCGAAAAATTCGTAAAATTCATTAAAATCCGCAGCATCGCTATGTCGTCTCTGAATTTTATTATTGTGTATTTTAATATTTAGTTACCATATTAAATTATAATTATTAATTACAATATAACAATGTTGCATCAGGTATTTTAAATAAATTAATGGTTAGATGAATTTAAACAGCTTTTTAAAGTACTTAGAGTACTGAGTTGATAAACATGTTTAAATTATAGTGGATTTGAGGCAAGAATCTTATCATTCATATTCATATGATATGACATTTATTCTTATTCATATTCATTTTTCAGAGTTACTTTTCAAAACAAAAATCAAATATTTTCTTAAAAAAGTTCAATTTAGAAATACTGTGACAATATAGAAACTGTTTATTCGATAATATTCTAAACAGTTTAAATACGCTATATTCATGATAAGCATATATTTTCTCTTATAGCTGAGTTGAGAAACATGTTTAAATTATAGTGGATTTGAGGCAATAATTTAAACTTTATTATTTTTAGAAACTTGGAAGCAAGCATTTTTCTGAATTTAGTTAAAAGATAAACTATGTTTATGGGGAGCATTATAAGAGAAATTATAGTTTGTAGTTGCTTTACGGGAAAGAAAATAGCTAACTACAAAAAAAAGAAAAAAAAATCCTACAATTAGCCTGACGATAACAAGACAATAGCTAATGATTCGTCAACCACTTAGAGATGTTTTGTGTTTTCATTTTAGAATGCGAATCAGGAATATTATTCGAACTAACAAAACGCAGTTTCATTCTGAGCACATGCATATCTACTTTTCTGAATTTTGCGAAAAATTTTATTTTTATATTTAATGTGGTAGCGAAATATTGGTTTCACATGCTTGATTCGTGTTTTAACAAATGCAATTGAATATATTTTTAAGTATTATTACATTTAAATAGTTTAACCGTACACAAAGAAGAACAACTAGTTAGCTTAACGTATTTTAAGTGTTTGTCAAGGGTAATATTATTTTTCTACAATATCACTTAAGTATTTATATATCTACCACTAGGAAAAACCTCTTTTGAAAAACGCAAAAGTTGGGCAAATACTTGCACTTAGGTCAGAAACGATGACCTACTACCTCCACTCGTAGGTTACCCATTCGGTCCAGGGCTTCTAAGTTTGATAGAGATAAAATATTGGTAGTAAGAACGTTTTGTTTTTCTATATTTAAAGAACAGTAAACTAACAGCTAGTGCCCCTACTTATTTACAATTATTGGTTTATTCGTGATAGTTCACGAATCATTTCGATTCCTTTTAATTAGCGGTTGCTTCACATTGTTCACTATTTACGAAAAAAAAGGAAAAAAAGAAAGCGGAAATACTCCAACAACCATCCCTGATTTCGCAATATGAAAGTTTATTTCATGTAATTTTATTTCTTAAAATTGCAGACTCGTTGCCTAAAATATATGTTAAAATACTTCCTTTTATTTGATAACAACGTAATAAGTAATAATGTAAACTAACACATTATAACAATTATCTCATTTAACGTAACTAAAACAGTTTAAGTGCTGTTTTGAAAAGCGGTCAATAATGGCAATATTGTAATAACTTAGTTTTCTTTTGGTGATTGTGTTAGAAAGTATTCTTTTTCAAATTGATAGATTGCTCTTATGTCTTGTTTTGAAACAAATTTGTGTCAGACATTTTTTTTTCTTCTTCCCTTTAACAAACCTCTTGGGCATTAAGATAAACAAATGTTTTTACATAACAAAGAAGAATGAGGCACTTTCGATGAGGAAATTGAATTCTAGAATCTTCTTCCGAAGACCTACAAACATTCCCTAAAAGCATCCACTATCAGGAAACAACTAACTGTGCAAATGGTCGGACCATTAGGGTCCCGTTCAGCTCTTAAACTTCCAAATCACGCGCAACATAACATGAGATTTCTTGGCGGCAAAACCACAAAACTGCAACAAAACAAATGAATTAGATTACCACTTGGCGAGATTTCCTCCCTGTTCTTTAATGAAGATCAATTACTTTTCCGTTTGGCCCTAGAATTTCCTAAAAGGAGGAAAACCCTTTGAACCCGGCAGTTTTTGAGGGGAGTTCTGACGAAACCTTCGGGGGTTTGCAGAGGAATCATATAGTTCTGGTTTTAAGTTTTCCTCCAATTGTTAATTATGATTTCTGCTGGGAAATCACCCTCGTTTTCCTCTTTTTGGGATGGGTTTATTAGCATTCCAGACGAAGAAACTGTTCCTCATTCTCAAAGGAAATAGAACTTTTCACTAAGAATGATTAACATCGGCGCCTTTTCTGTTATTGAAACGGCGTTCAATTCTTTCGGTTGGCTTTTATTTAAGTTCTTGATTTGATTTAGAGAAAATGTGCCGATTTCGAAACGATGGGAATTGAACCCAAAAAGAATGCTTTTAGAACAAACTGTTTAAACTACACTTTCAGGAAACTAATAAAAGTGAGTGTTTGCATTAAACCTAAAAGCTGTAAATTGTATAAAAAATGTTTAACACACTGGGTATAATTTATAAAGAGTAATTTTCATGTGTGTAAGCGAGTATGTAACTAAGCCTAAATATACAACTCTCTTAACCAACTAATTTCCCTCAAATCGAATGTTCATAGTTTTTGTTTATAGTCAAATATAATTGTGTACATAAATGGTTTCGGTATTAACGAGTCTGTAACAACTGGAGGGTAAATGCTCGGAACAAATATGATTTTCATAGTTGGAAATCATTGTGTTCATGCTTTCTCTGAAAATTACTTACAACAAAAATGTTTATTAAAACAATTTAATGAAAAGCCAGTTTACGTAATAAGTGATTCAAAGATATGATGTGAACTATTTTTAGAATAAAGAACATCTATGATTTATGAACGAAAGATTATATTCTGCAGCATTTTTATTTCCATTCTTTTATAATTATGCATACAAAAGTATAGTGCGAAGCACTATTATAGTAATTTACAGATAAATGCCTTCATCAAGCACGATTTATCACAAAAATGTTTATTAAAACAATATAATAGAAAGCCAATTTTCGTCATAAGTGATTTAAAGATAAAACAGTAAGATTTAAACTCATTTTGCGAATATAAATCAACTATTTATAAACGATAGGTTTTATTTTAAGTATTGTTCAAAAATTTCCCTAAAATAGCGAAAACTGATTTATAAATGTTCAGTGTAAATTTGCATTATAAGCTTGACTACACCACGGGCGTATTTTACAAAAAATGAATTTAAAAAAAATTAAAACTTAAAATCAAATATTTTACTATAAATAATATTTTGTATTAGTTTGGAAAATTTATACTAACATGAGTTTCCTTTTCTTCGAATGAATAAAAAAATTAAGAAACAGTGACCAGTAAATTTTAAAAAAATTATTGATGAATGATTTATGATAAAGTAATGAGTTAAGTTTTTATGTAATGTTAAAAATTGAAACTAAAGCCTTTTTGTATTTTGTTCATTTTCGTGATGATTCAATATATTTCAACAGTGATTGCTAAATTTTCTGCCCCTGTTGTTACTTGGATTTATGGAGAAGTACTTAAAAGTTCTAACTTAAGTAACTTTCTACTTTTTGGATTAGAGAAAACCTGATTTAGTAAGATAAATCAACATCTTATCCAAGAGTAGCTGAAAGTACAAATATTAACCCCTCGGGGACGGTTGATTCAGAAAAGCAATCGCACAAAATCAGAATCAAGTTGTAATTAAGTAAAAAGTTGTAATTAAGTAAAAAGTTGTAACTTAAATGTAGTCGTTGTTAATTTGACAGACTTACTTTGCTTTTACTTTAATTATTGTTAGTTTAATCATATAGATAATCAATGTTAATTCAAAGTATAATTAAATAGTTTTATTTTGAACAAAGTAATGGTGAATTAAATAAATTTAACAATTATAACTCCGCCCACAAATAAACTGCTAAAGAAATACTTTGATTACCAGTTTTATCTTTTTACCCTGATTGATTCGGTTTTATGCTGGCCCGTATTTGTGACAGTCGGCGCGAAAGGGTTAATATTCGTATTTTCAGCTACTCTTGTATTTTTTTTTTCTCTTTCATGTTCGTTACTATCATAAATAATTTGGTATTGTAATGTTTAATATAACATATGCTGACATTAAGAAAATGTAAATTACCTCTCTATGCGTACCAAAATTCTCATGAACTTTTTAAAAGAAAAGAATTGAGTCAACTCAATCAATTCACTCATGTGTTTTCATTTGCTTCCGAAATTTTTAAAACCACTTAATTAACTGCAAAACCGTTTATTTAATTGTAATTTTGCTATCACTGAAATTACTGTCAGGTCAGATTTTAAAATCACGATTTCTCTATCATCAATTCACAGAAATCAACGTTTTCCAAAACCGCTCACCCTCAAATCGGAAGAGCCGCATTCGACTTCCAACATCTTAACTGATCTATCTTACCGTGATAAACAGAATTCTTATCACTGTTCTAGAACAAGATACGGATCCCGCAACAGTTTCAGAACAATTTCCTCCTGCATTTTAAACAGGAAGCGAATTTCCTCCGTCTCACGTTATTTTCTAATTCTTAAACAGAAGTTGGAACATGTTGATGTTCTCATACCAACAACTGCTGGGAACTAGACACATTGATCTCAGATAGAGTGATGACTTAGTGGGGAAGGGGGGAAGGTCAGTGATAGTGGTGTGTGAGGGGAACAGGGGTCAGTGACAGCAGTCCGGCGGTCAGGGAGAGAAGTTCCGATAATTACTAAGCGTGAAAATGCAATTAAAGTCCTTGATCAGTTATTCCAATAAGTTGTCGTACAGCTGTGAAGACTGCACAAGACCGATACCGATCAAGGGAACGGTCCTAATCGATATGTGAGGTTAATATAACGGTTCAACACGCAACCGATAATCTTGGGGCCAATCGTGTAACGTTTTAATATTGTTATTTAGGTACTGTGTTGGCAACGGTTGTTGTCTTTTATATTTTATAAGATTATCATTTAATTTCATCTGTAATTGTTCTTTTTTAGGAATAACTACGAAAATGTAGTATTTTAGTGTGGTTATTAATGTACTGTGATTTCAACAGTAGTTGTCTTTCATATTTATAAATATTATACCCTGATTTGATAAACTCTTATTGTTTAAGAAAATACAGCAAAAAATTATGCTAAGTATGGTTATTGGGATATTTTCTACTTAGTGTGCCTATTATTGGATACAGTTTGTCCTTCAGACTTCTAAAAAATTATCTTTTATTGATTTGATATGTAATCACCGTTTTCGAAAATATAGAAAAACATAATATTTAAGGAGTGTTACTAAAATATTGTGATGGCAATAGTTGTTTTTTATAATTCAAACGATTTTCGATTGATATGACTTTTAGCACTGCTTTTTAGAGAACTTATGATACAGGTACTGTAGTAGTAGTAATAGATTTTTTATCACCCTCTAAAACGAATAAGTATCCTATGTGTAAGGATGTGTAGTTTTTGTATTTAATTTACTTGCCGCTAAATAATGAAGTCCATTCAAGTTAATAATATTGATTACTCAACTTTAATATGCCATTTTGCAGATAAAGATTAGCTGGTGCTAAAGTCATAAGTCACATGTGTGGGTATGTCAGGTCTTCTTGAAACGCAAGTAAACAATTAAGCTTATAGAAACACGCTTTAAAAGCGTAAGTATCAATATGAGAAACACATGGTTTCATATATCTATTAAAAACAGTTTTTTCTTTGCTTATATGAACTGTTTGTCTTCTACTTTTTATTTTTGCCCAATATAAAGCTCACATTTTAATTTATTTATTGTAACTTTTCATTGCTAAAGCGAGCAAAGCAATTTCATTCACATTTTGATAATATGCACTCTATAGTTTTTCTATAATATCAATAGATAGAGCGACTTTTCTCTTCTAGTGCAATTTTTCGATACTTTTTTCATTCACCGAAGACAGAAAAATATGACACAGACCCTTAACAAGGTCTACACCTCTTCACATAACCATATCCATAATTCTGCAGCTCATGTTCCGCACAATTGAAGTCCATTTTCACGGAGATTCTCCCTACCCCCCTTACCCCTCTTTTTTTTTTTTCAAACTCATATAAAATCCCCGATCTTTGCTATCATATTTCAATACTAACGAGGATCTATTGTAAGGAGAGGAGAAACTGATATTGTTGCAATTGTGCCGATGGCAAACCGCGCTGAATAGAACCCGGCACCTTTGCCTAAAGAGTATCGATACATAAAAGTGCCCCCTTCACTGAATTGTAAACCCCCTCCCACCCTACAAGGATATCCAGTTTCCCTAATTTTAAGGGGTAGTTCGCCAAATCTGTGTAATAAAGTTTATAGAGAAAAAATACGAGATTGAAAAAGCTTTTCTGATCTCTTGTTTTGTGGTCAGCGTGTTTGTGTTGTGATGCCAACTTTTTTTTATATCTTTCATTTGGGGATAAATATTTTGTATTGGCAGCTAAATTTATGTTTTATTTTTTTTATTCTTCTTTAAAAAGTCGATTTGCTCACCTCTTTATTATAAATGAAACTTTGTTTCAATTATTTATACTAGATAATTTATAAAAACAGGGCTGTTTGAACCCTTGAAAATGATAGCTTATTGCGAGAAACATTTTTAATGTTTATATCTACCATATCAACATTGAGCTTTGGGAATAATCTTCAGAAGAAAAAAAACCTATAAGTTGACAGTCATGCTGATGACATTCATCCCAATAACATTTGATCACCGTTTCATGTCAGATGGGAAGCGATATTAAAGCGATATCGTAAAATGGATTCAAGACAAGAAACCAGAACAGAGCAATACATATAAAATTTCTGACTGAAATCTTCAGCAAAAAGTCTATAAGTTGGCAGCTATGCTGATAACATTCATCCCAATGGCATTTGATTTCCGTTTTATATCAGCTGTGAAGCGGTATTCAATTATTGTCATAAAATATATAGAAAATAGGAGACACGCATCGGGCAATACTAATGAAGATTCTGAGAGAAATCTTCAGCAAAAAGGTCTATAAGTTGGCAGCTATGCTGATGACATTCATCCCAATGGCATTTGATTTCCGTTTTATATCAGCTGTGAAGCGGTATTCAATTATTGTCATAAAATATATAGAAAATAGGAGACACGCACCGGGCAATACTAATGAAGATTCTGAGAGAAATCTTCAGCAAAAAGGTCTATAAGTTGGCAGCTATGCTGATGACATTCATCATAAAGAAATTTGATTTCCGTTTTATATCAGATGCGAAACGTTATTCAGTAGATCTCGTAAAATATATACAAGACAAGAAACAACCACCGTGCAACATACATTCTGCAAAAAATCTTCAGCGGAAAGTCTACAAGTTGGCATTTATGCTAATAACATTTATCCATTCAGAGCCAGCCTCTCCGGAGCATATCCTGGACTGCCTGGGTCTGGGGTTGGAAGACCTAAAAACATGTCCACTTCTTGTTATTGACTTTGATAGAATACATGGACTCATGGACCAGATCTAGCTGTTGCTAGGTCATGAAGGATTAGTAACAACAACAACAACATTTATCCACAATCAAATATAATCAGCATTTCATATTAGGTGAGAAGTGATTTGAAAGTGAAATATCGTAAAATGTATACAAGACAAGAAACACGAGCCGGGCAATGCATATTCTGTAAGAAATCTTCAGCAAAATGCTTATAAAATGACATTTATGCTGATTGCATTCATCACAATGGCATTTTATTACCGTTTCGTAACAGAAGCGATGCGAAATTAAAGTGATATTGTATAAGGTATATAAGACAAGAAATGTGCACCGGGCAATACTTATATAGATTCTGACAGAAATCTTCCGCAAAAAACTTAGAGGTTGGCATTTATGCTGATGACATTCATCAATCACAACGACATTTGATCATCGTTTCATTTCAGATGAGAAGCGGCTAATAAAAACGATATTGTAATATGTGTACTACACAAGCTCTGGGCAATACATGTATCACCATTCGGTAAAATCTACAAAGAAAAAAAAATCCAAAAATTGGCACCTATGCAGATGACATCAATGTAATGAATCCCCGTTTTATATCAGATGCAAAATAATACTGAAGTGATCTCGTAAAATATATAGAAGACAAGAAACAAGCACCGAGCAATACATATTAACACTGACTCAAATTTATTAATCCAGTGACCAGATAACACAGTCGCCGCTCTTTGAAAACATCGCCATAGAATGTCAACCCCCACCAACAATGTGATGTCTTTTCGTCTGAAAGGAGGAAGAATTATAGGGTGATATCGCCTGTCAGGATGTCATCTCCACTACCTGTTACAGACAGGAATAACAAGTGGCTGCGATTTGTTGCAGTGACTTGCAATGTAGTAGATAATCTGGGACACCTGTGAATTAAATTTAAGAGGGAAGAGGAGAGAAAGATAGGAAAAAAGATGGGCCATGTTAGTTTTTGTTTTAGCGCACTTAAAACATACATTATAGTGACAAGCTTGAGGATACTGAATTTATTTATTTATAATTTTTATTTATTAATGGAAGATTCAGTTTTTGTTTGTTTATTTATTATTTTATTTTTTAAGTATCAATTCTGCTTATTGTTTTCTTTTATGTCATTTAGAATTTTTTAATTAATAACTGAATTTCTTAATCCAATACGATAAAATTCAATGAAGTAATAACGAAATTATTTTGTTTTCATGAAAATATACTGTTCCTTATCATTATTTTAAGTTTAAAAGTTTCCTGATTTTCTACAAGATAGCAGCTTAGAAAAGCGGTGGCTCAATGTATAAAGCGCTTGCCTCCCAAAGAGGGGATCCAGGTTCGAATACTAGCCTTCGGTTGGTCGATACAACTCTGCTCCTGGTTCGCACTGACCACAGTGCTGACATTAAATATCCTCAATGGTAGTCCCGCAGTAGACTGAGTGAGTGAGACACGGCTCCCCAGCAGATCACCGAAGTCAAGCATCACTGGCTGCGGTCAGTGTGCGGGTGGGTGACCACCTGGATCAGTCTTCGTAGGGACCGAGGGTGTGCGGTATTGGTCCTCGTTAAACTGTTCTACCGTAAAGAGCTCGACTTCGCACGCAGGTCATCGGGCTACCGCAGCAGGGGTGTCATCCCCTCTGCAGAGGATCAAAATTGTGATGGCATGTCTTCGGATCATCCTCAAGGATGTTTCCCAGACCGTCGCCAATAGCCCATTGTGCAGCTCTAGTGCGACGTAAATTAACAACAACAAAAATCCTCAATGGTAAGACGTATCATGGGTTGGAGTCCCCTATCCATCGGACTAACAATAGAAGGATTTCGTGGTTTTCCCCGCCATGTGACGTAAATGTAAATAAGTTTATTCAAAAAGTTCTCCACAAAGGCTATTTTGCCCCAATACTTGATCCAGGATAGAGTTCAAAATTACAAGGTTAAGGAGTTGGATATTGAGAGTCATAAACTCGGAATTCGGTCTGCTGTTCAACGCTGGTTATGAAGTATAAAGATAACAACTCACTATACAGAAACATCTTATTACCTACAATGAGATAGTTATATAGTATTGATATTGTTGTCGGATGACCAGATATAATAAGCAAATGACTAGTTATTCGTGTATATACATAATAGCCATTTTTGTCAAAAGAATTTCAAACTAACAAAATGCTGAATTTATAAAAGGGCTGTGCAGATGAAAGGAGTTCGATCCCAGCAGCACATATCCTCTCACTATAAAATCAATATAAAATAGTTTTAAGAAATTTTAAGGAACAACTTTTCTTTGATTTTGCACGAAACTGTAAGAAATAAAATATTGAGTTAGCTTATAAGAATGGATTTCATGAAGTCTCAGTTAATTTTCCAGATATTATGTTCATTTTACTTAAGTTTTATTTTAAAATTTGTAGCAAGAATATGCTGATGACATTCTTCACAATGACATTCGATTTCCGTTTTATATCAGATGTGAAGCCGGATTCAATTAATCTCGTAAAATATACAGAAAACAAGAGACTCGCACCAGGCAATACTTATAAAGATTCTGAGAGAAATCCTCAGGAAAAAGCCCATAAGTTGGCATTTATGCTGATGACATTCATCACAATGAAATTTGATCATCGTTTTATATCAGATACCACTTTGTAAGAACGGGTTCATAAAACATTTATGAATTTTCAGTGATATTTTATTTTTATATTTAAATAGGGCAGCAACCTTTTATTTATTTTTAATTTTATCACTGTGTTGAACAGCCAATTTATTTCTGAGTTTACGACTATCAATGCGCAACTCCGCAGCCTTGCAATTTTGAACCCAACCCATCAGACAAGGAAACTAGCCTTCATGGAGTACTTTTTACTGAAACCCATCATCATTTGAGTTATATGAAGAAGAAAACCTCCCGCAGTAAGCCATACTGTAAGTTTAGTCTAACCCACGATCCGTCAGCAACTGAGAATAGTTTAAGTCAGCATTGTGGTTGGTATAATCCTAGAGCAGAATTGGTATTAATCAGCCACCACTGTTATTCGAAACTGAGGCACCTTATTAGAAAGTGATCCCTCTGTGCCTCTAACTATAGCGACTCTTTTACAATTTATTTGAAAATTTTGAATATATAACTTACCTTTACTTACCTTTTACACCGAAACTATTTACAGATTTTTGTAAGATTTGGTGACTGCCAGGATTCCATGAATTAAGAAAAAAATTCAAAATTCTCGATAAAACATACGTTTGTTTAAATAAAATCCAAAAGAAAACTAGTAAAATTTGAAAAATCACGAAAACTTTCCACTGTTAGACCGACGGCAAGGAAATTCTAACCTACGATCCGTCTACCATTGGGGAAATTTTACGTCAGAACTGTAGCTGGTGCGAGCCGGGGGCAGAATTCGTATCAAACAGCCATAGCTGGGATTCGAACTTTCATCACCTCACTTAGAGCTCAGCACTCAATCCCTTAAGCTACCGCTGCTTCAAGATTTAATGTTTTATTTTATTTTATATCCATCGTTGAACAGCCGACCCAATTGTGGGTTTACGACTTCTAATGTTCAACTCCGTAGCCTTGTAATTTTGAAGCAAATCCAGAAGACAAGGGAACTCCTGGATCAGTACCCACCCCTGAAGTATTGATTTGTTGTGGGAACATGGAGAACTTTGCGACTCGACAGATTTTACGTGCATCAGTCACCATTTACGACACGGAGAGTCTTCGGCTGCGGGGCTCGAACCCACGAACTCTTGGGCTCAGTGGACATGGGCTCAGTGCTCTACCAACCAGGCTATCCCGGCCTAAGATGTGGCCAGCCGACCCGCAAAGCGGGTTTTCGACTTTTCGCAATCACTGCGTATGCTTTCTCTCCACACTTCCGGAGATCCGTAGGACCCAGACCCCTCGGACACGGAAATCACACAGCTGTCACCCAAAAGACGCGTGTGCGGTCCCGCACACCTAGTTCCCAATCCTACAAACCTACTAAGCCCGTCTGTCGAGGTTTGCTGCAAGGGCTGGGGGTTAATACATATAATACAATTACATATTAAAAATTAATGAATTAAAAGGAATTAAAGTTACAAATTTAGTCTAGTTATGGAGACTTACAGAAATTACAAGGTGCAATGTTTGTGCTCTTCTGTGTGATTCTTGGATCTATAGATTAATTCAAATTACTTTTAATCACAACTGGATATAAAGTTATCCTACACTTCGCTAATCACTATTTCGTAACTTACCCGTCACTTACAGCTCCAGATTTTTTTCTTATATTAGTTCAGTTTTATTTATTTATAGCATGTTATTTACTTTTCATTTCTTACATTCAAGTTGTGTAAAAGAAGATATTTATGAACGCGAATTTCAAAAAAAAATTGTGGGTGAGTTCTAACATTTCATAAAATAATTCTTCGCACCGTAAAAGTGTCACGTAAAGAAATCAAGAGAGAGAAAGCCTCGTGGGCCCACCCTTGAAGCTTGATCCGGATTGGCAAAGGTGAGGACATCATCTAAGAAGTCCCCAACAAATCCGATGTGGGGTACCACCTCACCTCCCGCGCTGATAAAACTATGAAGAGTACATTTGTTTCTCTGTGTTTTTATCTCCGATAAGGGTGCTTGGCAGAGCCATTTCAGGCCCAATTAAGGGCCGTTCGCATGCAGGGCCACAACTCCAACCTTTACGATAAACTCTGCCACCGACGGGTAACTTGTTTTATGGGATCACCATGAGGTGTGCAGGTCACGAATTGTGCGATTTTTATTTTCCTCGATTCGTTCCAGTTTCATTGTTAACTTTGCTTACGAAAATAACATTTATTGGAGATTGCATCACGTGATTGAATAAGAACGAGACGAGTTTTGGGAAGGCGTGGATTTTAAGTGAATTGTTGTTTAAAGGAGAGTTGTTTTGCAAGCAGGTAGTTATTGAATTTCGTGTTCGGAATCTATCAGTTATTCGATACAAACAAATTGAAGGAAAAATTATTTATTTCAATTCTTTCATTTCGTTTTTAAAGTTTCAATGACATTTAAAGAATATTGATGATAATTTTTTCTTAAGTCGTTCGAAGTCTCAAAACAAGATATGTAAATAAAAAGTGAATAATACTAGGTTTCATAATGCAAAGTGCGCAAAAAAAAGAAGAAAAAAACGGGCTGTTAACTGTACGTGAAACGGACTGAATTAGTTGAATAGTTCCTAAGAAATAAATTTTTAAAAATACGATATTTTTAAAATTCGATTTTTCATGAACTATTCGATGATTTCTCTGGAATTTTGTATTCTGCCATATAAAACTACATTCTTTTAAATGATGTAAGGAAATTGTTAACCATACAATTTAAAGTTTTTTTTCTGATTTTATGAAAAAATATAAATGTTTGATTAAGGGCCGGGATAGCCCAGTTGTTAGAGCACTTGATCCATGTCCAAGAGGTCGTGGGTTCGATCGAGCCCTGCCGAAGAGTCCCCGTGGTGACTGATGCACGTTAAATCTGTCGAGTCTCAAAGTCCTCCATGTTTCCATAACAAATCAAAGCTCTGGGAGTACTGATCCAAGAGTTTCCATGTCTTCTGGATTGGTTCAAAATTACAAGGATACGGAGTTGTACAGTCGTAGTCGTGAACCCAAAATTGGATCTGCTTTTCAACGACTGTTATAAAATTATAAAGTGTTTGATAAAAGTTTTTTTTTCTGCATAAAATTATCTTTCGAAAAACGAATTTCATAATTGTGTGGAAAAATTTTTCAATTCATTTAAAAAGTTCTCGAGATTTTAGAGAATCAAGCTTTGGACCGTTTTCTTGACTAAATTATGGGGACCATATTTCCCAGATAGCGCCTACCCTATACATTTTGGGGGTTAGAGATCCGAATCCGAGGAAGAAAAGGTATGTTAATGCAAAAAAAAAAATAATAATAATTGTGTTTGTTTTGTATTTTAAAAATTTTTTGTGCACTTATTAAATTAGCCTATTTGAGGTCACTGCTTCGAATGATCAAGTCTGAATCCTAGAACGTTAAGATCCGATTATTTGATCAAAAGTTATTCAAAGTGGTCCGTTTTTTTCTGCTTGCGTATTGCACTTTCTGAAAATACGTAAATACGAATAATTGAAGATATGGAAGCAAATTTTGTATCCTCTTCATTTATTTTATGTTCTTCAACAAATACAGTTGCATCTGTATTCAACGAAGTCACTAAATCTCGAAAAAGGTAGCTGTAGGGAAAATTCGTATGATTGAAATTCTATGTGTAAAAAGACTTTCAACAACGCAAAACGGATTTTAAATTCATGAGCACACGACATTACTTCTTTATTTTGTAATTTAATGTCTTTTTATTTTATACATCAAAACGTTTAAAGGTAGCATTTTCTGAATGAGGTGAAAAACGTGTCAACCGTTTTTATTATGTATTCAGGATATATATTTTTTAAAATTAAACATTTGAACATTTGCTTTCCGCATAATAACATAGCTGGCAACTTTTACGCTTTTTACGAAAAATCCTTACATCCAATTTACAATCCTTAAAAATACTCTAATGCTGATTGCTACATTTGTTATGAAGTTAAAATCCTTAAAAATCATATTACTTACAAAAAATGTTGAAGATGCCACTTTAAATATTTGAAGAAAATTTTAACACGAAAAAAAGATGACATGTGTTCAAAGGCAATATTTAAGCAAATTTAACGCCAGAACATTGAGGAAGTTCTAGTAAGAAGCAGCTCAATTGTTAACCTTTTCGTGCCTAATTTTATATGCCCACATGCAATATTATTAATCAGTTCATTTAATTCACCGCTACTAAGCTCAAAATAAAAACTATAAAGATACACTGTGAACTGACGGTGATTAGATATATGATAAGGCTAACATTGGTTCAAGAGAATGCAAAATAATTGAATTTCCGTATTTAAGTTACTGCTTCTTGGTTTGTACCATTATGATTCTAATTTTATTCAAATGCTTTTTATGAATCGCACGCCCAGAAAGGGTTAATTTTTATCTTACAATAACAAAACGTATCTTCCTTTCTAAAGATATGTGCTACTAAAATAAGCTTAGAGTTCATGGAATAGTGCTTTGTAAAAAAAATAAAGCTTAGAGTTCATGGAATTGTGCTTCTTGAAAAAATAAAACTTAAAGTTTATGGAATTGAACTTTTTAAAAACATAAGGCTTAGAATTCATGGAATTATGTTTAAAGTAGATTTGTTCACATGAAAATGTTACATGTCATTAGATCTTTACTCTTTTTATTATTGCACTTTTTACGTATATGCAGTCAAACAATTCCAGTGTGATTATGTGTTGCAAATCTCTACTTCAAAATATTTTCAGAATTAAAAAATTTTGCCGAAATTCGTTATGATCTATATCTATATGTTGTTGTAAGTAAAAATAAATACGATTAAATTTTTTGTTTTAGGTGAGCGAGATATAGCGATCAGGTAACTGGATGTCTCAAGCATAAAATAATTAATTGTACTCTACATTCTTTTAAAACAAAGTCTTATTGTGTTTGCAGTTGGCAAAAGTGCCAACCAATTCTTATGTAAAGATTCAAAGAATTTAAATTTCAGTTTTCATTTTATTTTATGAAAATAAAAGAGATTCAAATGTATATGTTATTACTTAACCTCTTCGAGACGGGTGAGTCATAGGGCGGCGACAATCACGGCAAGAAAAGATAAAACTGATCGCCAAACTATTTTCTATTGCAGTTTATTTGTGGGCGGGGTAATAATAGTTTGCTTTATTTAAATCACCAAGACTTAGTTCAAACTAAAAGTTATATAGTTACACTTTTAACAAACACAGATTGGACGTATTAGATTTAAAGTGAAAGCAAAAATAAGGTTGTCACATTAGCCATTTCCAAACTTAAGCTACCCCTTTCTATTTTTTTCCATCCTATTTCTCATTCCATACGAATATATATTTATGACTCGTCTGTCCCGAAAAGGTTAAAATACAATCGGAATTTTAACCATTTAACGAATTTCTTAAATCTCGAAAATAAGCTCGTTTTATTCAAATTTTGTAAAATAGAAATTCACCTTTCTTCTAAAATATCTTCACACAAAACAGATCTTTAATTAATAAACATAACATGTAATTAAATAAGTAATTAATAGCCTTTTTTTGTAAGTTAATATCACAAAACGAATGTATAAAAGTATACTAATTATTTTATACATTTTATTCATCATAAAACTTTTTGCAAAGAACAAAAAGGTTATATTTCCTGCATGAAATGCAAAGATCGACAAATACTTTACTGTATGCAAGTTAAGTGACTAATTAAAACCATTTTAAAGTCAATGTTCATCACAAAATGCGTTGCAAGAAAAGTAAGTTTGAAAGGTTTAAAAAAAATTTTTTGAGAGATATTGGATCACAAGGAAACATTTGTAAAGTAGAGAATTCATCTACTACTACTCATCTACTACTACTTTCTACTTTGGAAGTTATTTTACGAAGAACTTCTCAAAATGTTCTTATCTGTGAACGAAAGTTCGTAAAAATGAGAAAATCAGAAAACAGAAGTTCGTTAAACAGAAGTCTGACTGATTTTACTTTGTAGCAGGTGTTAAACATCATTTCCATATTTGTTTTGCTCCTATTCATTTTTATTTTGTAATTTTAAACCTACCTCAAAAACCATGGAAGTCTTTGATCAATAATAATGGGAAAACTTACTTTTTATTTATTTATTTTTATTTATAAGAGACTGTAACCCAAATTCTCGTTACCTGAGTAGGAAAAACATAAAAAATATTTAATTCTTTGCCTGACGAAACTCTTAGCGTGATCCGTCTACCACTTGGAATATTTTACATGAGCATTGTGCTATGTGCAAGCAATACACGAATCCTCTAAATCACTTGGATCCGAATTTAGATTGCATCACCCAGAAATAAATAAAGAAATAAAAACAATAACCAAATAAAATAAAAAAATAAACAAATAAAATTGAAAAAAAAAAACTCTCGACCCTGTAGCATCCCGAATGGTGTAATTTTATTTTATCACCGATTTTGAACATCCAATCCACATAAGATTTACGATTATCAATGGCCTATACAGCTTTGTGTTTTGGATAACAACACAGAAGACTACGAGCTCCTGAATAAACAATCGATGAACTCTCCTTCGTGAGAACTTTTTAGGTAAAACAATGCTGCACTTCATAAAGAGGACAACAACAACGAAACCCTTCTGCGGTTAGCACAGCGGTTGGTTAGAGCAGGAAGTAGTAAACGAATTGACCAGTCACTGCCATGACGCGAACCAGCAAATGCTATATTATCTGAGCTTTGTAACTTTAGTGAGGTTATTCTAACAAAGGGCTGTTAAAATCATACATTAAAACGCAACGTATTTCTTTTAACTTTTTTGGTTACTCTAGAAATTTGAAACTATATCCACTCTAAGGACAGTGCCCAAGTTTTAGGCAGGACTGTTGCAAAGCTGCCAACTTGCTTTTTTTGTTTTAATTTTTTTTTTTTTTTTTTTTTTTTTTTTAAAAAATTCTAGCGGTAACGGAGTTTAAGTGACTTTTAGTTTAGTATTCTTCGTTTGGATAATTTTTTGATCAATACATATGAGAAATTCAAAATATCATATGAGATGCAACTTTACTTTATTGTAGTAATACAAAGTGGTATAATAATATAAAATGGTCGTATAAATTTGGGTGTGTTTAATGGCTCCACTTTGTAAATAATTATTTTCGAGTGGAAAAGAAATTTAAGTTATTTTCAGTAGTTCTCATTTTAACCCCTTAATGGGCCATTTATTTCTAGTAAAGGTAAATTAAAGTATTTTTGGAATCGAAATTCATATAAGAATAGTAATTGATATAAGAAAAAAAATCAATTAGCTTACAAAAAATTAATCTAAAGTTTAATGCCATTTTTTTGGTGGTAAGTACATTTACCACGGCCTATTGGGAATTTATTGACTTCTATATTTCGTTATTTATAAAATAAATTTTTTAAATACTACAAACTTTAAAAGAAATTATATATTTTATAACTTTTATACGTTTTCTTAAGCTAACAAATGGCTACCAATTTTATTCAAACGTACTTCGAGAAAGCTGAAGTTATTAACAAATGGAAAACTAAATTAAAAGTGGTAAAAAAGTTCACCATGGACTTTAAAAATTGGTGGTAATTATACTTACCACGGCCTTAGAAAGGGTTAGGTAATTTTTTCACCACCATACAAAAAATTCAAAGCATCATGTAAAATGCAATTATAGTGCAAAGATAATGCAATTTTAAAAGCAGTTACAATGCAATGTAAAATGCAATTCTAATGCAATTAAGATTGTTATTTTATATATCAAAACACAAAATTTGAAAAAATCTATCGAATAATTTGAGTAATCAAATTAAAAAAAAAAAATCGTATATTTAAAAATCTATTTATATTTCTCCTCTGTTCTATTATTTTTTCTTTCAAATAAAATTGATTTACAGTGGTTCTGCCTGGAGGAGATACTAAGATCGAAAAGTAGAAAAACAGGTATAGCATGATTTTCGAGAGGAGCTAACGATAGCTAACAATTAGGGAAATATAATGTAAATAAACTAATTAGGACTGAATATTAGTTGGAGTTTCTAACTAGGGAAAATAATATAAAAGTAGTCGTATCCATTTGGGTGTGTTAACTGAAACAGAGATGCCAGCTTTCTCCACTTCGTAAAAAAATATTTTTAAGTGGTAACAAAATTTAAGTTATTTTTCGTATAGTATTTTTCATTTTAAGTAATTTTTCCACCATTACATATCGAAAATTCAAAGTGTCATATAAAATGCATTTATATCTCATAATTATTTAAAGGCAATTTTAAAGTGTAGGCGTTCTTATTATTAATTCCACAAATTTTACAATAACTTACGCTTCCAATTTATTAGAACTTTTGCAGAAAGTGGAACAATTGGCATTCCTGCAGTTAGCCAATCTGTATAAAAAAATAACAGAGTAAAAACTAGTAAGAAAATCATTTCAATATACACTTGTTTTGGGAAAGTTTAAAGTATTCAAGACTATCAAGATATTTTTAAACGTTACAACGTATATGTTGGACTGTTTTTACACTTGCAGAGATGCCAACTTGCTCCGCTTTGCAAAATAGTATTTTCTAGTGGTAGCGAAATTTAAGTTACTTTTAGTTTAGTATTTTTCATTTTAAGTAAATGTTTCACCACTAAATATCAAAAATTATAAGTATCATATAAAATGCAACGTTCAAGCATCAATCTACTGGTTACTCTATTAAAAAGTAAGCGTAACTATCCTTCTTTACCGAATTTTACTACATAATTTGCTGTCACTTTATTAAAACTATTCCAGAAAGCGGAGCTGTTGGCATCCCTGTACTGTCCTTCTTTCTCAAGATAAAGTAGATAATGATGAATAGTTTAGAATTAGGATAAGTAAGAGCTAATTTTACGAAAACCAGAAATGGTTTTACTAATTTTTTTTATACATTTCATTCTATGTCTACACCCCTTTAGGCTCTGATGGTTCGTGTTTCTTTTGAAAATTTTGCAAATCATAAAATAGTGAAACGAAACGTTGTATAAATCGAACGAATTAAATTTCTGAAGGATTGGTGTCCATATGACAATGGAACAGATGTGAATCCTAATTCCACTCATTTGGCATCCAAATCGAAAAAAAAATGCACTTTTAATCGGTGAGCATTTATTCTACACTGGAAAAAGAATTCTAGAAAAAAAAAACTATTTTTCAATGTTTAAACCCTTGACCTTGGCACAAATAGTTTCGAACACATGCAAAAAAAGTTCCACATTAGTATTGACCTAGAAACCTACTGATAATGATCCGAGTTCTAAAGGATGATTCCATTGTGTGCAAACAAAGTGATGAGCACTCTTTTGTGCTACCCAAACCAGTGGATTTAACAGCTTTTTAACAGGTTAAATTCTTCTGATCGACTGCACTTCTTTATCTGTCCACCTATTTCCTGCAGATTTGTTCGATGACTGTCGGTTCCGTTAGAAAAAAAGAAAACGATATTCTTGAAGAAGAAATATTAATCTGTATAAACCCTTTTATTTCATTTTTTAAATGACCTAAAACTGAATCTATCTGGCCACCGGGTTTTTTTCTAACAAATAATATTTCAATGACTAAAAAAAAAAAAATGCCTCATGAAATTTAATCCACAATCTTTTGAAGATTGAGTTTTAATGCTTAACTGTTAAAAAAAAAGGTAAAACTATTTCATATGGAAGCTTGTGATAGATGATGTTAAATAAATACGTTATCATAAATACAGAGATGACAGCTTGCTCCGGTCAGCGGATAAATATTTTCGAATGAGTCTTATAATGCATGATTTTTGGTTTAGTAAATTTCGTTTTACATGGTTTTTACATACCACTACTTTAAATAATTCAAACCCCTACAAAATGAACTCTTTTGCGCCGAATGCCACAAATACGGGCCAGCATTAAACCGTATTAATCAGGGTAAAAAGAAAAAACTGGTATTCAAAGTATTTCTTTAGCATTTTATTTGTGGGCGGGGTTATAATTGTATGATTTATTTAACTCACCATTACTTAGTTCAAAATAAAACTATTTAGATATACTTTGAATTAACATTGATTATATAAAATTAAACTAACAATAATTAAAGTAAAAGCAATGTAAGTCTGTCAAATTAGCAACGACTACATTTTACTTACGGTTTTTTATTTAATTACAACTTGATTCTGATTTTGTACGAATGCTTATCTGAATCACCCGTCCCCAAGGGGTTAAAGGTTATTTGTAGCCACTAATAAACCGTGGTAAACGTCGCAAAAAAATACCATCTGCTTTCTAGTTTTTTTTTTTTTTTTTTTTAAATTCAGTGATTACAAAAGATTACGTTATATTTTGTTAATTATAAGTATTTTCATTTTATGTAATTTTCCCCCGTTTCATTTTAATAGTTTCATGAAATGCAATTTTATTGCGTTTTTCCTCTTGGTGACACTTTTAAAAAGTAGGCATAATTATCCTTTTTCTATTCAATTTGCTATTTTACTACTCAATTCGATACCATTTTATTACAACTTTTCCGCTGTTTTGGAATGAAATTTAACTATGATAACCATAGATCTGATTTAAAAATCCCATTTCCTCCAAAATATTCGGACATTCACTTTTCAAACAGATTAATCTTTCCCCACAGATCATATTTTTTAACAAAATCACATTACTGTTATTTTTTTATTTTTTTAAATCATTGAAACACATATCTTTGTTATATTACAACAAGAAATATCCCCTACTGTTTAAGAATGAAATTTAACTATGATAACCGTAGACCTGTTTTAAAAATCCCATTTCCTCCAAAATATTCGGACATTCACTTTTCATGCAAATTAATGCTGTCCCTGCCATATTTTTCCACAAAATCGCATTTATAAAAGGTAGCCGGGTCATATTCCACGGACGGACGTTGTATGTCCCCACATAATGTTTACCAGCATTTATAAATTCACCCTCTCTCTCCAGTACAAATTGGAATAGTTGGCATTGTCCAGCAGCCACGTTCGAATCGAAAAGGTCGTTTTGGGTCAGTCATGCATCGTCTGATGAATAGCCCGTCTTTCCCTAAAAGAGTTCCTTCGTACTATTTTGAATGTTATGCACCTTGCCATGAGAAAGAATAATATTCCTTTGGCGACAAATGATGAAGACTCTTAATTAGGAAAAGTTTCACGCCGACGAAACTGTTGTTTGAATAAATATGTAATTTCTGGGATAGTCATTCAAATTAAATACAATGCCTCGAAATTATGCAAAATAAGGCATTTTTGAAGTCAATGAGAGTCACTTTCAAAATTGTTTTGGGGACAAAGAAAAATTACCTCGAATTTTTACATTTTGTATACTTCATGTGTGTTACCATACGCTGTATTACTTTATTTAATTAGAATAAACTAAATATGCAAACGCTATTATAATAAACTTTATTATATTTAATTATAATAAAGTTATAATAAATGGTGTGTAAGCCAACTGTAACTGTATTAAAATCATTTTAACTAATACGTTTCATTCATAAAATTATTAGCCTCGAAATTATGAAAAATAAGGCATTTTTGAAGTCAATGAGAGTCACTTTCAAAATTATTTTGGGTTCAAAGAAAAATTACCTCGAATTTTTACATTTTGTATACTTCATCTGTGTTACCATACGCTGTATTACTTTATTTAATTAGAATAAACTAAATATGCAAACGCTATTATAATAAACTTTATTATATTTAATTATAATAAAGTTATAATAAATGGTGTGTAAACCAACTGTAACTGCATTAAAATCATTTTAACTAATACGTTTCTTTCATAAAATTATTAGCCTCAAAATTATGCAAAATAAGGCATTTTTGAAGTCAATGAGAGTCACTTTCAAAATTGTTTTGGGGACAAAGAAAAATTACTGCGAATTTTTACATTTTGTATGTTTCATATGTGTCACCATACGCTGTATTACTTTATATAATTATGATAGACTAAATTTATAAACGATATTATAATAAACTTTATTATATTTAATTATAATAAAGTCATAATAAATGGTGTGTAAGCCAACTGTAACTGTATTAAAATCATTTTAACTAATACGTTTCATTCATAAAATTTTTTGTTTTTTGAAAGATAAGAGTTTAGAATTCTAATCTTATTTAGTATATCCATTTCAACAAATGCATTTTATTCACAAAGTAATTACTTCTTAGAAAAATAACAATTTTGAACTGTAAGTGAATTCAATAAATTCATCCCAACAGACACATTTTATTCACGAAACAATTACTTTTAAAAAAGATAAAAATTTTGAACTAATTTAACTGAATTTAATAATTTCGTTTAGACTGATACAATTTAATCACAAAATAAATAACTTTTAGAAAGAGAGAAATTTTTTGAACTATAATTGTAATTAATAAATCCATTTAAATTTTGTTCACAAAATAATTTTTACTTAAAAAGATAAAAATTGTGAACTGGAACTTAATAATTTCTTTCCAATATATTTTATTTTGCTCATATTTTTGAATATTTTGTTAATATTTATATTTTATTTTGTATATTTTGTTCATAAAATAATTACTTTTAATAAGAAACGGCAGTTTCAAACTTCAAAAAATGCATTTCAACTAATGCATTTTATTTGAAAATTAGATATTTTTTAGAAAGACAAGAAATTAGAATTATAAATGTACTTAATAATTCCATTTCAACAAATACATTTTATGCACAATTTTTTTCCTTCTGTTTTGGAACGACATCAATTTTGAATTTTAGCATTGTACTTAATAAAATTATTTCTCCCATTAAAAGATGTAAGTAATTTAAACATACAATTCTGTACAATAGAATTCATACAATAAAATTCTATTAATTAAGTTGCGACTAGGCTCTGTGTCACAGTCTTCCCTACACTTTTAGAATTTTCATTCTAAAAGAGCGGTAAAATAAACGTCTGCAATCCAACTGATTAACAGTAAAGTTTACGATAATGAGCAGTTTTTATCATTATGGTCTTGGAACCGTTTACAACTAGTATGGTTAAACAATAATGGATACAGAACTATATGGGCTTTTAACCATTTACAACTAGCAAGGTTTAGAAACCGTAAAAAAGAAATTGAACTGGACATTAGGGCTAGGATTTTTGTTAGGTAATGGGCATTGGGAATTTTTCATATGTAGAAGGGAATGAATGTAATATTGTAGTTTAAACCCTGGAATTCAAACTCCGCGTCATCAGGTATGGTCATGAGATTAGCCTTCTTGGCTATAATATACACCCAGCTGAGAAAAAGAAGAACTAAATGGCGTTATTAGGTAGGCCTAGTTAGTGAGATAAAACTCAGGTTGATTAACAGGACTTGAGGACTACGCAATGGGGAAGTTCTATATCTATAATTTATTTGCTTTTTGAAATTTTGGATTATTTTTTCAGCAATTGAAACTTTATGGAGTTCTCTAGGTTTGTCTGAACTCACTTTCTTATGATTTAACTCGGTTTTTTGAAGCTCTGTCGCCAAGGAAAAGAAAAAAGCCATAGTTTAAGTGCCTTACTCTTGAAGCAATGTGATGATTTTAAACTATATTTATAATCTTGACGTGTAGAATTATCTGGGCCATAGAACTGTCAAATAACTTAAACATTTTAAATATTAAACTTTTTTAAGAATTGCCAATGTGACCACATTTTCCCACCTAAATGAGAAATTTTCAAAATCACTCTCTTTATTCACAATTTTTACAAATTTTTATGAGGCAAAGTAATGCAGCACAGAAGTAAATTTTTAAATATTTAAAATTTAGACCACAAAAGTTTTTCATTTTCACAAAATTGTGGCATTTCTAATACTGACGTTTCGCGCCATTTTCAAATTAAGTGAGGACAGCGTTGTCTTTAGATAAGCTAAACTTGACCAAACAGTCGTGAGTAACAATTGCAAACTCACAGCAGTCATAAAAGCAGCATCATTTTCTTGTGTTTCCTTGCGTTTTCTTACATCATTTCAAATTACGGAGTCTTCGAAAAACAAACTTAAATTAAAAATTACTTATAGAGCTGAAACAGAATTATAAAATTTCTCTTACGTTATTGCCTCCTCCTAAGAGGCCTCTATTCTTGACATTTTGCATTTTAAGTTCAATTTTTAATTTGTGTTTTCTGTATATTTTTTTTTTACTTATCAAACTTTTGATGATATAGTATTACTAGGCAGCTTTGGAACACCTTTTAGAAAATTGTAAGAAATGCAGAGATCGCTTTATTAGATTACAAGAAATAGCTCTAGATAATGTTTCCAACTTTTATGAATTTTTCCACAAAACTTTAAAGCAATTAAATGCTGCGATTTGTGGTTTTGAGTAAGTAATTTACATCACAATTTTGATCCTCTGCAGAGGGGATGGCATCCCCGCTTCGGTTGCCCTACGACTTGCACGCAAAGTCGAGCACAACAGTTTAACGAGAACCAATACCGCACACCATCTGTCCCTACGCATACTGATCCAAGTGGTCACCCACCGGCACACTGACCACTGCTAGACTTAAACTGATGAAAAGCGACGTGGATGGTGCAAAAAATTTCCTCTAGCGTTAATTGGATCAGAATAAAGATACTTATCAAAAATCTGAAAAACAAGTAACTACTATTTAAAATAACTACTATTTAAATGTTTGCTATTTATAATATCTTTCATAAATTGTTGATTGCAGAATCGTATAGTCATAATTTTCTCAGAAAAATAATCTATAATAATGAAAAGAAAGAAAATCTATAATAATCACACTTTTTATCTCAAATGCTGATTGGGTGCTGGATGGCCTTATAATTTACACGTATCGAACAATAGACACAAAAAGAGTACATATCCTTCATCATTTTATAAGTGGAAATTAAACAAGAAGGTATAAAAGATATAGTATAGTTATAGCATTATATAGCATACTAGGAGGCTCCGCCCCCTGCTCGCTAATGCTCGTCAACCCCCGAGAATTGCTACGCAATCCTATGTGGTTCACGCCGTGAACCATGGCTCGCTGCGCTCGCTCGCCAATGAACACAGTGTTCTAGCATCATCAAAGACATAGTATTTTATCATCAAAGACATAGTATTGTACTTATGTAGAAGAATTCTATCAATGTTCTTATTGGCTTTTAAAAAAGTATATTAGCTATTTAGATTGTACATGGTGAAAAAATCAAAACATTAGCTAAATGAGAAACATGTTAGCAAAATAAATTATCAAATATTGCAGTTACGCACCTAAATTCAACTAAATGTGTATAATAAATTAGTTAATGCTGGAAATTCTGAGAGTTTTAGAAAAAAAATTTATTATTTAAAAACATAAACTTTAAACCCTAACTTTTCCTTGTGAGATAATAACCCTCAAAAAGTCTTTCATTTTCAAGAACACAAAAATTTGTTTTATCGCCAAATGAAATATTTTTTGGTGATCAGCATTATTGCAATCAATTTCTATATTAATCAACATTTGTGATAAAGTACATAACATTTTAGAACAAAATAAGGATGTTTTACATACAATAAATTAAAATGCATGGCTGTTAGCATTAGCCGAGAAATACCAATGTCGCCATGCAGCATTTCTAATCGGGGAGTTTCGATTTTGGCAGTTCCCCTTGCCTACTGCCAATAGAAGTTTCAATTAAATTTTTTCCGAAAAACATTTTTTCTGCAAAGCTCTAAGAAATTAACACTAAGCATTTAGAATTGTTTTGAAAACACAATTATAGATTTGGCATCTTGGAGCAATTACTGAAAGGCTGTCAAATGACTTAACTCTTGACAGGCCAACATAAAGTTGTCCATGACTAAAAACTTGTTTAGTCAATACTGAACTGATTTTCTCAAAAGTCTGTGTGACTTATTTATAGTCATGGAAAAGGCCAGCATAATTAATTCCTAATTGAGTTTAAATTAAATATTATCATGTTTTTAGGGCACGAATCTGAATTGAACAACCTGATAATGCTCACTCTGGTTATTGTTTCCGTTTTTAAAAGCGCTATATGTTGAGCCACCTCATGTGACATTTGCCATGTGACATTTTTAGCATCAATCATTGGTCGATTTTCTAACGTTGCCATTCGGGGAGTTGTAATGAGGCTTTTTTTTGGTGCCGTGTAAGAGAAATATATATATAGATTTAGAATTTTCCCTCCCTTTCCACAGTTGAGTAGGGCCGGGAGTGGAAGGGTCTCTTATGACTATTTTTCGAAGGCTCCGTCGCGTAATTTAAAAACATACTTCTTTTTTTTTAAATATATATATATATATATATATATATAACTACTGTGAATTTGCTACTTTACTTAAGACTGTTAGGTCACGTTTTGCCTATTTAAAGCCAGCGCTGTCTACGCTTATTTTGAAAATGGCGCAAAACGTCAGTATGAAGAAAAGCCAGAGTTTGTGAAAGTGAATATCGTTTGTGGTCTAATTTTTAAATATTTAAAAACCTACTCCAATGCTACATTACCTGGGCTCATAAAAATTTGCAGAAACTGAAAATAAGGCAGTGATTTTGATAATTTTAATCTAGATGGAAAAATGTCATCAAATTGGCGATTTTTAAAAAAAGTTTGATAACTTTTCAAATATTTAAGTTATTTGTCTGCTATATACCCATGATAATTCTTTACAACAAGATTGTATATATACAGTTTAAAATCATTGTATTGCTTCAAGTATAAGGCATTTAAACTATGGCTTTTTTCACTTTCCTTGGCGACAGAGCTTCGAAAAACAGTGAACCGTTACTCTGTGGTAGTGACGTTTTTAAGTACTGTCACTTTAACTAAACATAATAAATCATTATGTCACCATCAATAACATAAATGCCAACATTAACTCTTTCCTAATATGATTTTCCAAATATTGTATATGATTTTTCCACTTCATTACACAACCAGCGTTGTGAAATGAGAACAGAATGTCAGGTAAAAATAGTTATATATTTTGCCAAAACGTAAACACAACATCATACTACTAGTATGTATATACATGCATCTTTAATTCATTCAGATTATCCGGCAGAATTGGCAGCTATGCATTAGATTTGTTTGCCTATTAAAATGAAATATATATATATATATATATATATATATATATATATATATATATATTAATACAAGATTTGTTTATTACAATTTCATCTCCTTTATTCTTTTAAGCACTAAATGTCCGCGATTGCTCAGTAGTTAAAGGTACTGAGCTGTCGCTACGAAGGACTGGGGTTCGATCCCCTGTAAGGGCTTGTGACCCACCCAACATCAGATCAATGGGTACCAGCTTGTAGCTTGTATAGAGAATAAATGTAGCTTTTGCGTAATGCTATCTATATAACAACAATCATGCCGTAGGTTTCAAAATATTGGTAAATTGTTTATCTCGAATTTCAATTTACCGTCGGTGTCCATTATTTTACTAGGGATCTTTTACATAGCTATTGTTATTTTATGGGTAATGTTACTTATTTTACAGGCTAATCTTTTATTTGCTACAATGTAAAATTACGGGTGATTATTAGCTTACGGGTTTTTTTCTAGAATTTATGATGCTGGTCTTTGCCCGTATTCTCACATGGCTTTAATTTTATAATAATTTTTATTTTTATTTTTACAGTAAAAATCGACATCTTGGTCTGCTAAAGAACCCCATTCTTGTTGAAATTGTCGTATCATTGCGGTGAACTATAAAATATATTTATAGAACAACCGCTATGTCGCCTCGAAACCCTTAAATAAACATATTAATATCATATTTTGGTAGACAGAAACTATTTTCCTTCTGCAACATAACTGCTAATAATGAAACAGTTATGTTGCAGTTTTTATAAAAAGCCGTTGTGTGAGCCGTTTTTTTTAAAAGGACGACTTAGAGATTTGTAATGTTTTTCTAATTTACTTTCAAACAATTATCGAATATTTATTGTTGCGCCGTAACATTTATAGGGAAAAATACGGTTTCAATTTGAATCAATCTAGATGACCTACAAATGAAATCTATAATATATTACACTATGTCAAAAATATCGCTTATATCAAGGTTAAATTTCCACTAGTATCACCACATCAATTTAAGAAATCCAAAAAGAACAATACTTCGAATTTTTTTCGTTTTTGGAATCTACAACCTGTCATGAGGTATGTTTGAAATCGCCCATAAATACTCCGATTCTAGACGCTTGTTAAAGATTACGATAAAGTAATCGCAACCGTAGCTAACGGTGAATTATGACAATGGACAAGATGTTTTTTATTTGACACAGCAGGTGGCGCAATTGTCTACATACCATATGGAAGGCGCGGTCCTAATACTGATTATAATCTCCTGATTATTTTTTTTCTTCCTGACAAACTATTTTTCGTTATAACTCACACTTGAAAAGCGTGAAACACTAAGTTGATGAAGACTTATCTTTTTAAGTGATAATTTGTAATTGATGTAGTTTCATAAGCTACTAAAGGTCACACTCATGCAGTCCTAAGTTAAACCCAAATGAGCATTTTCAAAATGCTTGACCCACCCTTAATAAATGGATAAAAAAAATAATGTATTGCGATTATTAATTTCGGTGTATTGGTACAAATATTTAGCCAAAAGAAATGCAACATTTTTACATTGTCGAAAGATTATTCAGTTTTACTGGTGTAGAGGAAACTTATTTGCTAAAATGAGTCGGGAAATTTTATATATATATATATATATATATATATATATATATATATATATATATATATATATATATATATATATATATATATATATATATATATATATATATGTTACCGTTAAAGTATATAATGCAGTTATTTCATAGAATACCTAGTTATTCTATGAAATAACTAGGTATTCTATAAATTAACTAATGAGAGACAGTTAAAGTGTAAAATAAACAATTGATCTAAAATGAAATAACTAGGTATTCTATAAATAAACTAATGATAGACAATTAAAATGAAAAACAGGCAATCTATCTAATTTATGCAGCGTATAAATGGTATTTATGGAAACGTACCAGAAAATCATTTGTTACAACAAGGATTACTAAAATGACACTTGGAATTACAAAGAACATTATTTCTAAAACAGAAACATTTTTTGTTGACTAGTTCATAAATGCAGTAGGGGTGGAAGGTAAATGTATTTGTCGTGCGAGATATATGATTATGATATAGATTATTTTACACTTTAACGGGCTGCAGATCGTTATTCTATGAAATTACTAGTTAAACCGTGAAATACAAGAGAGTTTTACACTTTAACGGACACGATCATGTATTTCATGGAATAACTAGGTATTCTATAAAATAACGGATTTCATACTTTAACGGTAACATATATATAATATATATATATATATATATATATATATATATATATATATATATATATATATATATATATATATATATATATATATATATATATATATACATAATAGTGCAAATTTTTAAAAATAAAATTGTTTGAAGTTGGAGTTTTGCCTTATAATTACGTACATTTAGTGTCAATTTAACATTTTTTATTTAATTAGATTACTTAAAAATGTCTTTCCAAATGATCATAGTAAAATGAAATATCAGAACTATTTTATTTTCGCAGATAATCAACTTATTGGATTTAGTATGTTACCTTGATTGTTTTTTTTTTCAATGTTTTCAATCATTAAAAAATCACGACTGTTAAAAGTGATAGTTAAATTCTGAAAAATATGCATATTTTGAAGTATTCATATATGCTAAAATATATATTTTAATTTCGTTCATTAAGGTGCGATAACTTCAATACTGATTTTTATAAAAATAATTGAAAGTAACTTTATGAACTTTTAAGCAGTCTTGAGAAAAGTTGGTCACCTTTCACTGTTTTTTCCGGGTTCTAGGTACCCTGTATTTGGGAAGCTGTATTAGTAGGTACTTTGTATCTGAGGAGGTTAAAAATGCTTTTGAAATTTTGATTAAAAAAAATTATTTAACTTATTTGGTGAAATTAGTTTGAATTTCAACCACCATTTTTATATGGTAATTCTATTTCTTACCCATTAGGTGTTATCAAAAAAGTTAAAAATTTAGTGACTTTCATTTTTTTTTTCATTTAAAGCAAAAAATTTACAAATGATACAAACTGCGAAAGAAATTAGATATTATAATTTTTTCTACATTCCTAAAGATTTGGTCATATTATCAACAATTTAATTCGTGCACCAGAGACGAAATTAATTTAAAATGACATATCTAGTGGTAGAACAATTGGTAGCCACTACCTTAAGCATCACCTCCTACATCAGAAAGCCTCCACACGGTTTTTCTGCGCAGACTATTTAAAAAGAGAACCAGTTGTGCGCATGAACCCAATTTCTATTTTAAAAATAATCGAGAGAAATTTATCATATGTATTTGAGAATTGAATCTGTGGTAGTTGACTAATAATTAAGACAAATCAATAATATTTATAAATTAAACAAATTTGCCGGACAGATATTTTTTTACCACTTTCTTATTGTGATTAGGTTTTGCATAAAACTTTCTTTTGGTATATAATGGTTTTTCATAATGGTCTGATCGGACTACCAAAAGAAACCGTGTGGAGGCTTTCAGTTATAGGAGGCGTTTCCTTAAGTAATTGGCAAATCAGTAAGGAGTTAATTTTTTTTTTCTAAAATGAAATTGAGGCAAATTTTCATGTAAATAATAATTAATATCGTTTGGCTTAATTTCTATCAAAGCAGCAGGTTTGAATCCAAGAGTGAAAGTGATTACGCATATGTTGGACTTTATTTAAGAAATGAAACCAGGATCTTTTATCATCTTGCGAGCCAATTTCACTTGAATAAAGGAAAGAAAAATCCACAAGACTTCTTCTCTCTCTCACACAGACATAGAGAGAGAGAGTTGTTAAAGATTAAAACCGTGTACCTGATGGAAAGTGTGTCACTATTTCTAAGCTTTTTCAAAGTTTTATCGAAAATCCCACCCCTCCAATCCGCCACTCCAAATAATTCCAAGCCAGTAATCGAGCAAAAACATGGTCCATTAAGGCACAGCCATCCACTTTAGGGTGGAAGCAAAACCCTTTCGTATAGCCATTACCGGAGCCAACTTTACAGTCACGTTTTGCTCTAAATGGGGCGACGTCTGTAACACTGAAAATGGTGGTGGAAGCTCTCTAACTTTTCTCTTCTTCCAAAAGGAAAACTAACCAGAACATAGAAGAAAGAAGAAAAAAAGAACAAAATTTCATTTCGATCTGTGCACTTCTACTCCAGATGTATCGTTTGCTTCTTCGTCTAACTTCAGCTTCTTCCTTCTATTTTTTTTTTTACTTCAGTATTTCTTTTTTTATTTTTGGCATCACTTTCATGTTCGGTTTCAGGTATAGGAGAACCAAATAAGATTCCACCGTTGCATCCAATTGGGAAGAGGGTAGCGCAGTCTATACATTTTTAATGCTATTGCAGTCATAGGGGTAAGAAAGGTAGAGCGAGGCAGGGGTGGAGCAAAGGGTCGTGCCCGTCTTGGAAGGTTGGGTGAACAGGGAAATGAAATTCTGCGATGTTATGGCCACGTAGTCCATTTGAAACAGGAAGAATCACCTTTTAAATACTCCCGCAATATACGATGTGCTTTGCCTTGTTGCTCAGCTTTTGAAATGCACGTTACACGCTAGAAACCTTTAAAAAGCGCATTAAAGTGAGATGTCAGCTGTTCTTGAAGTTCAGTACTTAAGGCATTAATTTTTCGAAAAGCATTAATTTTTTAGCGAACTTAAATCTCTGAGCTTCTATGTTTTATAAGTTGTTTCGAACTTTAAAGCTGTTTCGCAATATGTTGTTCGATGTTAATAATGTGTTCCCCCAAACACTTTTATTCTATTCCTATGTGTATTTATTCCAGAATTCTATAGTGCTGTTCCAAAATATAAAAAAGGAAATGTGAATAACAACAGTGATTACAGTAGAAAATTCGCAGTATAAAATATAAATTCCAAGAATCATTATTTTAGTCATTAACTTTAATAAAATGTTTTGTATTTTATAAAGCAGGCACTTTCCGTGCGTGCATTTATTCAAAATTCTGCAGTGATTTTATTATGGTAAATTTTGAACATATTAAAACTATATACGGTAGGGAAAAAAAAGAATATATGAATAACAACAGCACTTGCTATATAAAAAATTCAGAATATATTCTTTGATTTCCAAGAATGACTATTTTAGCTGTTAAGATGAATAAGAGTCTTCAGCATATTAAAAAAAAGCACTTTTACTGTGTATGCATTAATTCAAAACTCTACATTGATTTTAGTAAATAACCATGTAAAATGATAATAAGTTTAATATGATTTTTTTGAACTTTAAAAAGCTAACACTTTTATTTCATTTGTATACATATTTATTTAAAAATTTATGTTGATTTTCATAAGGTAGAATTTTGCAAACTCAAATTGTATATGGTTGGTAAAAAAGAAAAGTTAATATGAATATCAAAAGAAATTGCAATTAAAATTTTCCTTCTTAATCTATGAATTTCAAAAATAATTTTTTAACTCATAAGCTTAATAAGATTTTTCAAACTTTCAAAAAGCAAGCACTTTTTCATTCGTATGATATGATGATATGATATTTTATACTGATTTTGATAAGTAGAATTTATCAAACTGAAATTATATATGATTGGTTAAAAAGAAAAGTGAATATGAATATCTACAGTAATTGCAATAAAAACTTTTGCTACATAATCTATGAATTTCAAAAATCACTTTTTTAAGATAATACATTTAGTAAGATTTTCGCTTTTTAAAAGACAAGCACCTTTATTTTATTCGTATGCATATTTATTTAAAATTTTATACTGATTTTGATGAGGTAGAATTTTACAAATTGAAATTGTACATGGTTGGTAAAAAAAAGAATATGAATATCAACAGTAATTGCAATAAAAACTTTTGCTACATAATCTATGAATTTCAAAAATCACTTTTTTAAGCTAATACATTTAATAAGATTTTCGCTTTTTAAAAGACAAGCACCTTTATTTTATTCGTATGCATATTTATTTAAAATTTTATACTGATTTTGATGAGGTAGAATTTTACAAATTGAAATTGTACATGGTTGGTAAAAAAAAGAATATGAATATCAACAGTAATTGCAATTAAAACTTTTGCTACATAATCTATGAATTTCAAAAATCACTTTTTTAAGCTAATACATTTAATAAGATTTTCGCTTTTTAAAAGACAAGCACCTTTATTTTATTCGCATGCATATTTATTTAAAATTTTATACTGATTTTGATGAGGTAGAATTTTACAAATTGAAATTGTACATGATTGGTAAAAAAAAAGAATATGAATATCAACAGTAATTGCAATAAAAACTTTTGCTACATAATCTATGAATTTCAAAAATCACTTTTTTAAGTTAATACATTTAATAAGATTTTCGCTTTTTAAAAGACAAGCACCTTTATTTTATTCGTATGCATATTTATTTAAAATTTTATACTGATTTTGTTGAGGTAGAATTTTACAAATTGAAATTGTACATGGTTGTTAAAAAAAAGAATATGAATATCAACAGTAATTGCAATAAAAACTTTTGCTACATAATCTATGAATTTCAAAAATCACTTTTTTAAGCTAATACATTTAATAAGATTTTTCGAATTTTAAAAAGCAAGAAGCTTTATTTCATTCGTATGCATATTTATTCAAAATTTTGCTTATGATTGATAAAAGAGAAAAGTAAATATGGATATCAACAGTAATTGCAATAAAAATTTCGCAACAGTCGATGAATTAATTCAAAGAATTATTTTAATAAATTTAATAGGATTTTTTGAATTTTAAAAAGTAATCACTTATAAGCATTTGCTTACATATTTATTTAAAATTTTAGAAGGATTTTGGTTTGAAGAATTTTACAAGTAGAAATTGCATATGGTTGATAAAAAAGAAAAGTGATTGTGCATATCAACAATATTTGCAATAAAAACTTTTGCTACATAATCTATGAATTTCAAGAATCATTATTTTAACTAATTGGTTTAATAAGATTTTTCGAATTTTAAAAAGTGAACTTTATTTTACTTTCAATCGATAATGAGTTTTTTCTAAAGAGTGTATGAATTTTGATATGGTTGAATCGTACAAATAAAAACTTAAAATAATTGAAGAGAAATAAATTCGGAATAATAACAGTAATTCCTATAAACTTCCAAAACATAATTTATAAATTTCAAAATCCCTGTTGTGGTTATTAAAATAAAGATAAATTTTCATCACCAGAACTTCAAACATACAATTTGGCAACCTGCGGTTCGACCAACTAAAGATTTTTTTGCTACAGTTTTGCCACAACGGAAGCAAGACATTAGTATTCAATAAAATCTCTAAAGTAATTTTAATATTGGTAGTAAAGTAAATTCTCTCTCAGAAATAAAAATTTTTCTTTTAATGATTCATCAATCCTTGAGCTGCATTTCGTTAATTTTGAGAATCACTTAATCACAAAATCACGTGATTTGTGACGAAACACAAATTGTCAAATGTATGATAAAAATGTTTCCTAAACCTGGATATGCATTGTCTAAGATTGTTACCTAGAATCAAGACTAGACGATGAAAACTAGAATGCGAATTATTCCTTTACTTTTGACGAAATTCGTTTTCTCGAAGAAATGAGGATTGTTATTTCGTTATATCGACAAAATATTCACTCGAAGCATATACGAGGAAACGGCTTTTATTTTATTTTATAACCGTCGTTGAACAGCCGACCCAATTTCATGGGTTTACGACTACTTACGTTCAACTCCGTAGCCTTGTAATTTCGAACCAATCCAGAAGACAAGGAAACTCCTGGATCAGTACCCCCAGAGGTATTGATTTGTTGTGGGAACATGGAGGACTTTGAGACTCGACAGATTTAACGTGCATCAGTCACCATTTACTACACGGGGAGTCTTCGGCCGGGGAGGATCGAACCCACGACCTCTTGGATATGGGCCCAGCGCCCTACCGACCAGGCTATCCATTTTTTATAGAGTAAGTTTCCGTCGTGTTTTGAAATTTTATAATTGGAACGCCAGCAATTGAGCAATGTTTTAGATCATTCGAAAAATGGTGTTATTCCAAAAAAATTTTTTTTAATTAATTTATGTTAATTTTCAGATTAATAAAATGAAATGTAAAGTCGAGGAAATAGAGCATTTTCGACACCTCGTTCTCTTTTCTTTTATTTCAATCAAGATTTTAAGGCCTCAACAGCTACTCGTGTTGTTTGTGCTGCGTATGACGAGTAGACTATATCTGAAATAACCACACGTTATCGGTTCGCTAAGTTTGAAAATTGAAACTTTGTCCTCAAACACTCATCTTACTGTGGTCGTTAAATTGAATTCCAGGAAATGTGATAAAATAAACTTACATACGAAATTCTCACCACACATGGAGACTGATAAAGAAAATGGAATGTACACGGGATAGAACTTACACGGGAAATTGGATGCCAAACTAATATGTTAGCGTGATTCCCTATTTCCACCTAAGAGTTTGTTTGTGTTGCTATTTTATGGAAATCCACTCATGCAGGCTTCACTGACCGACTCCCTTGATTTTTTTTCGCATTCTTTTTATTTCGTGAAGATAAACAGATGACAAAGTTAAAATTAATCCTTTACATTTCGACAGCACCTCTGATGTGACGTCAACTTTAATGTTAAGATAAAAAAAAAATTTATATCTTAATAATTGCGTTCCACATTATCTTATGAATTTTAAAATTTATCAAAAAATACTGTAAAATGCTTTTTTTTTTATAAATAAAAGTCGTTGAACAGTTGACCCAATGGTGAGTTTATGGCTACCAATATTCATCTCCATAGCCTTGTAGTTCCAGGGATAAAAATGTGATTTTATCTCGTAGTTTATTTCACTGCTGTACAATTCTATGTATATGCAGTCGAACTTTGCTAACTCGAACCTCGATTTCGGGAATTTTTCGATGGCTCAAAGAAACAAAAATTCCCTTCAAATTTCCTATACACTCAATGTTAAAAAAAACTTGATTTCACGAATTTTTTTCTCCAATCCCTCGATAACTTGAATTTTTTTTCCATAAATAGTGCAGATTTTTTTTCTGAAATTAAAAAAAAATATTTTTAAAAAAATTTAAAAATTTAAGAATGGAAGACAAGGCATGGAATGATGTGTCTTCCTCTACGATAATGAATGGCTTCAAGAAGTCTGGATTCATTAGAGATCACGAAAGTAGTCAAACAATCAATATCGTTAATTCTGCTGAAAACTACACCGAAAATGATTGGAACAGATTGACTGGACTCATGAATCTTGAAGACATGGAATTTCATGACTTTGTAAACGTAGATAATGCAGTAACAGTGTGTGGTCAGTGGGATGACAATGATATAATCACTCAAGCGAAAGCTTCTTGTGAACTATCAGAAGAAGAGGATGAAGAAATCGAAGATTTACCTCCCAATGTTACTAACAAACAAGCACTTCCTGCAGTGAACAATGTCAGGAGATTTATTGAGAGGCAGCCGAATATGGCAGAGGAGACATTTAAAGGTATAGTCCACTTAGAAAGTGTTGTAGACAAACTTTCTTACACATCTCTAAAGCAAACAATAATTGAATCTTTTTTTTAAATGAAAGTGTAAAAAGTGTTTTTAGAATAAATATGGAATAGTAAATAAGGTATGTAACGAGCATTTTTCTTTATTCTACCATCAATAACATGCGATTTTCGATAATTCGATTTTTCGATATCTCGAATTTTTTCTCCTCTCCCTTCAAGTTCGAGATATCGAGGTTTGACTGTATAAATAAATAAGGTTTATTCATGGTCAAAACATCGACTGATGGCTTGATTTAGTTTGATTGCCCGATTTAGACAACAGGATCTTAATTGTTTTATCGACAAACAATTAGCCCAGAGATATGTCACAATGAACGTTATGACACAAATAAACACGTTGAACGTCATGACACTAATAAAACGACAAAACGAACTTTAAAGACACTACTTTTTTGTGATGGATGTATTTTATAAATCCACTTCCTCCGGCTCTTGTACCTGTAACTCAATCTATGTATTAATTTATTTTAAAAATATCTTAATTTTACAATAATAATAATAATAACTACAAGAAGAATTATGTAACCTTTTCATTTTATTTAAATAGCAACGCAAACATCCCTGAGGATGCTCCGAAGACATGCCATCGAAATTTTGATCCTCTGAAGAGGTAAAAACTCCCTTGCTGTGATAGCCCGGCGACCTACGCTCGAAGTCAAGCCTTTTACGGTAGAACAGTTTAACGAGGACCGATACCGAGGACTATCAGTTACTATTATTTTTTATTATTACTATTTTTAACATGTCTAATGTATCATACCTGCCAACTTTTACTCTTTTCCAGAATGAGTTTTCTGATGTGGCAGAGAAATTATAAATATTAACAAATATTTCAATTTACTGCTGACATCGGATAAATATTTTTGAGTGATCATCTTTTAATGTATAATTCTGGGTTTAGCGAATTCGATTTTTAGAGTTTTTACTAACTACTTTTAAAAATTATTCAAAGGCTTATTTCCTACACTAGTTTGTTATAGGTAAGCTGTGTTGAGCATTTTAAAAATAACCGAATATCTACAAATTTTATTTTATTCCGTTTCTTAAAGTATCTTATCGATTCCGTAGCAGTTGATGTTTCTGGCATTAGTTGTAAGCAAAAGTATTTTAATACATTACGAAAAGTTAAACCCACTATTCAATTTCAGCTTGCATTTATATATGTGTTTTATTTATTCATATTTAATGTCGGTTAAAATCATCATAATCTAAATTTTAAAATTAAAAAATGAAGTAGAAAAACATGATTCGCTATCACTTTAAATCTAAAAAAATCAAGTAAAATTGTCTGCTTTGAGCTTGAGTTCTGCGAACCAACTGTCATTTGTAAATATGTGTAAGTAAATATATAATAAGTAGTGATCGTCACTTGGAACAAAGGCAGGTAATAAAACGTCTTCCCTATCAGTTCTTTGTATTTTTTGCACTTGATAACCATGCCGGGTACATTGAGTGTGTTGACTCTTAATATAGTTATCAAGAGTTCTGTTCCTAAATATTTTTTTTTCTTTTATTAGTTAAAATATTCATTTTTTATTAACTTCCCTTTTCAAGATTTTTCTTACTATCTTGAAAGATTGAAAATGAAGAACTTCTACTACAGCTATTTAAAAATAAGAATAGCTAGCCAGAATGTTTCGTCTATGACACCTGCTTAAACTTAAAAATATTGTTTCCGCACAATCTGACATATGCAATAAAGAACGTTTAAAAACGGCAAACTAACTACAAAAGTATTCCAGCTCTTTTGACGTGATAAAAACAGCATTTTCCAACCCTTCTTTTTTGGAATTTTCCTCACACTAGTCTACTAAAAGCTTGGAGAAAACGCAGGTACTCTCGGAATTATTCATGGGAAGTAACTTGGCCACCATGTCAGAAGAGTATCTTCTCTCCTTAGGGACGGGGCCCCGGCCTACCTACCGCCCCTTACATACAGCCATTAAAAAGCCCAACCTGCTGACTCATTACATAAATGGGGCTGCAGCAGGTTACCAAATGGCAAGAGCCGGGGCATCTTAATGGGTGAGTGCCGGGCCCACATCCTACAGGAACCCCTCCTTTCGCATTACTATTGCATGGAAAGTTTTTGACGTTCATTGGTGCAGGGGCGCTCCTTTAGCTTTTTTTTACTTCTTTCGCCTACCGTTGATGGGGCTTAGGAAATTGAATGAAGGAATGGAGGTAGTAAAGGTGAAGGTAGGCTCCTCGACGCGAAGAATGTTTTACTTATTTACTTAGTTGGTACTTCTTCTTAGAGGAATTGGATGTGCCTCTCCACTCTACTGAATAGTCAGGGATCGGGAAATAAGGTCGTCCGATCGCCATTGGCGATCTATAAATTTTATCTAGGGACCATATTTTTATTTTCTTAATTATGATTTAACATTTTTTGCCTTAGCTCGATACAAGTTGGTAAAAATTATGAAGCTTCGAAAAAAAAATCAGATCTATTTGATTTAAACCGGATTTGTTTTTAAATTTGATAAATCCTTTAATAAAACTCTTAAATCTAACAACTTGTTTCGACTTATAAAACGTATTAGGGGCATCAAAGATATATTTTAAAATATAAATTCAAAATAATATTTTAGTGGCATTAATCTGTTAGACGTTAATGAAATGCCTATACGAAAAGGGAATATTAGTCAGTGGGAGTTTGAATAAGATTGGGGTGATTACCTCAGGGTACCATACTGACACCAGTTAATTACGATGTTCTTACACACAGGGCATTAAGTGGATGTCGGCTAAAACACAGTGCTCGTACACGCAGGGAGTGGAAGTCAGTTAAAACACGCTGCTCGTACACGCAGGGCATCGAGTGGATGTCGACTAAACACGGCTACACGCAGGACATTGAGTGGATGCCGGTTAATGACGGCTACATGCAGGTCAACGAGTGGATGCCTGCTAAACACGGCATTCATACACGTAGGGCATCGAGTGAATGTCGACTAAGCACGGCTACATGCAGGGCGTCGAGTGGATGCCAGCTAAGCACGGGTGCATGCAGGACATTGAGTGGATGCCGGTTAAGGACGGCTTTCGTACACACTGGGCATCGCATGGAGACAGATCTAATATTGCTGTGGTAAAGAAATGGTTAATCCATTCTTGAAATTTGTGTCTGAGAAACAAGTCATTCATGTTTACGTGCATGCTGACACATTCGCAGCAGAAAACGAAAATACTTGTATTTTTGGTTAAATAAAAATGAATAACTTTTATCCAATAAAAATATATATTGAAACTATTTTATGGCTCGTTTATTCCGGGTATAAATAACACATTCGCTATTATCAACAACATTACTTCAGAAGATGTGCCTTCAGTACTACAATAACACAGCGGTGAAAAAAAATGCATTGCAGTTGCCAGTCAACACTTTTAACCTGTTAACTCTATTTTCTGTCGAGCTGTCTTTTGATAGATGACGGTTGACATTGTCGGTAGCCTAAACCCAAACTTGTCACTGTCGGACGTGATATAATTACGCTAACCCCGACAGAAACGCTCACCTCAATTAGAGCATAATAAACAATTGACCTGCTATTTGTGACTTCTTTGTGATATTGTCTCTTCGCGCTGTTGCTACTCAGTCTCGATCACACACAACGGGAGCCTGTACCAACACCTCCTCAAAGAGGGAAAGCCTCGGCCTGATCAATTTAGTAAAACACAACGAATGTAAACTGCGCTGTGGAGGGATTCAGAAAATGTGTTACTACGTTTGGACTACCAAGCTGCAAATTCTTGTTTATGGAAACCCGTGCTGAGGGCTTCTTACTTCTAGGTGGTATGGAACGTATAGTATTCTAATTACCTATCCGAAACAGCCATTCATGACTGCTAATGTTCAACTCCGTAGCCTTGTAATTTTAAACCCAATCCAGAAGACAAGCCAACTCCTGGATCAAGTACTGAATTTTTGGGAGGATTTTTTGATGGAACTGACCCTCATTTGCATTACATGGAGAGGAAAACCACGAATACCTCACACGTTTAGCCTGACGGCAAGTAGACTCTTACCATATATTTTACGTCAGCACTGTGGTCGGGCGACCGGATGCGGAATTCGTGTCAGTCAGCCACCGCTGGGATATGAACCCAGTTCACCTCTCTGGAAGGCAAACCCTTTACCCCATGAGCCACCACGGCTCAGCATGTTTTGTCGTGTATGAGAAAAAATACATAACATTTCTGAAAAAAAATATTAGGTGCTATTATTTCTCCTAATTTAATAAGGCAACGGGTTTCTTTTCCACATTTTTGAAAAGTAGAGTTTAATAAAATGATACTCTATCATCGAAAATTTGTTGAAATTTTCAAAAAATGTCAAGAAAACTAAAACAAAAATTTTTACCTGAAATTCCCGATGGAAAAAAAAAAGGCCTCTTTTAAAATGCTGAACATTGTACATTTAAAGAATTATGGTATTTATTTATATTCCAATTGAACAGAAAAATTTTAAATTAAAAAAATTTATTAGTATTCAAACGGTAAATTTTTGTGTTTATATTGAAAAAAAATTTACTAAATAAATTACTATGTTGGAAAAATAAAAGCATTTTTTAAAATAATACCTTTAAAAAAAACTAAATTTTCTGCAAAATAAAAAAATTAATAAATGAAAAAAATATCCAAGGGTATAACTAAGGGGTGTATATGTTTACAGTTAAATGGAACAAAAATGAATTTACATGCAGAATGTTTTTATTTATATTAACTCTTTCTACTATTTAGCATTAAATTATGTTAGGAATTTAAATTATACGGGAAAATCTAATTTTAAAGTTGTTACAATTACGAGAATTGCAAACAAAATGCAGTCAAGAACATAAGTTTCCATAGTATTCCTAAATATTATTTTCAAAAAAAAAAAATAATAAAAATAATAAATAAATAAATAAAATAAAAATAAAAAAGACTGAAATTTCAGTAATTTTAGCATTATTCCACAAATGCAATCACTTTTGTCACACAAATCTTAAAATATTTTTTTTACTCAGAAGGATTTAAAAAAAAACAGTATTCACGAATAAAAATTATTTTTAGAAAAATTTTTAATCGAAAAATTCGTGTTTTATAAAATTTTTAATTCAAATTATAAAATGCAAATTTTGTGATTAAAATTTTTGTTTTCTCTTAAAATAAGTAACATTTAAAATTAATATATTTAGGATTTTTGCCCTGAGAATGCATCCGCACTTACTTTTTGAAAGTGTGCCGAAACATTATCAAACTCCCAACTGAACTTATCGTGATTGAAAACATCGAGTTTTCAATCAAGTTGCAATGCAGCTACTGCCATCTGGTGGTATGGTTATTAAACTGTTTTTATGGAAAAGACTATAAAGTGCTTTAATTTTACTGCATTAAATCTCCAATTAGAAGAGCATGTTTGCAACTTTCCATTCTTATGCACCTATGCTTCATTTGATACTACTTTATTAAAAATATTCCAGAAAGCGGAGCAGTTGGCATCTCTGTTAGTAAAACAATTGGCCTGTTTAGCGCGCTCGAATTAACTCGAGTGCACAAGTTAAGGGGTTAAGTTCTGATAAAAGCATGATAAAAATCTGATTTATATGGGGAAAAATTCCGCTTTCTCTACCACTTATCTAATACTAGAGTTATCTACCATTATCTTTGTTATCTACCACTGGAAAAAAATTTCACAAAAAAGATAAAGCGCTGTAAGAACTATTACTGCTTTCGTAAAGTTGATTTAATGTAAAATCTCCTACCACTCTATAAAAAATAATATAAATAAAAATTAAAACAATAAACAATTTAAATCGGTTATTATTTCTTTCTAATTATAAACTATCTGTGACGCATAGATGATGCCACTGAAAAACAAGAATCGCACTCTCTGCTTGGTTTCACCAAGGAGGCCTGCTGGTATTGACAACGCATTAGGCCGGGATAGCCTGGTTGGTAGGGAACTGGGCCCATGTTCAAGAGTTCGTGGGTTTGATCCCAGCCGACCGGAGACTCCCCGTGTAGTCAAATGGTGCACGTTAAATCTGTCGAGTGGCAAAGTCCTCCATGTGCCGATAACAAATCAATACCTCTAGGGGTACTGATCCAGGAGTTTCCTTGTCTTCAGGAATGGTTCAAAATTACAAGGCTACGGAGTTGAACTTTAGCAGTCGTAAACCCAAAAAATTAGGTCGGCTGTTCAAAGACCGATATTAAAAATAAAAATAAAATATAAAAAAAAATTTAAAAAAAGATACATTAGAAACAACAACAAAATTTTTGTAATCTCGGAATGATACTCGGGATTGGTTTAAAGAGACACGGGGACTGAGGCTTAGGGATAAAGTGGGACCCAAATTATTTCAGAGACCTTATAGTATTTGAAAAAATAACAACGTAATGAGTTTTCTTTGATAAAATTTGACCAATATTTTCTTCATCAACTAAAATTAGTTTGAAGACTTAAAGAATTAGAAGGACAGGTACTGCCACATTCTTTATATTCACCAGATATTGCGCTATCGGGTTTCGGTTTTTTAACGATCGCTACTCCATTTTGCAAGAGGCAAAATATTTGAAAAAATTGAAATGTCCAAAAGGCCACATCTAGGACTAAAAAAGGATTGGACTTTCTATGGACTTGGCTTTTAGAATTTGCCCATTAGGTGGTAAAAGATTTTTGATAACGAGGATAATTACGTAAATGAATTTTTAAAAAAACGAGTTTATTTCTGTGTTTGAACATGATAAAAAAAAATCTTTTCTTTCCGAATCACCTTAATATTTACAATTACAATTTTCTAAAATATGACATATAAACGCATTCTTTTGAAGACAGTACCATGAGAATTTTTTAAAGGAATATAAAACTTAGGTTTATTTATTTATTTTTTTTTAAAAAAAAAAGAAAGTTTTTAGTGATTTAGTGTTGATAAAATTTTATTTTTCACACATGACATGATAATTTATATAGAAAATTTGCATAATTGAAGAATGTAAATCAAAAGTTCAGGATAAAAGTTAGTAAAATACATTTATTATTTTGCATTTTCCACATGGCTTTGCGAATTTGCATAAATATGCAGTAACTCGTAATGACAGGTTTCCAATATAAATTAAGAAATAAAATTCCCGAAATTCCAGACCACATTACTGTTAAACATACTGTAATATTTCATCAAAGATAGAAAATTTCTTATTTAAGGAAAAACCGAGTTGTTCCAGAATATATAAAAAGTTGTGACCAATAAATAGCTAAAATCGATTAACACGTTCACGCCGGGGTGACCCACCCCCATTATCTCAATACCTCAATTCTATTGAGCAGAAAATGAGAAGAAGTAGAAAGAACTATCTGTTTACAAACAGCAGTTTCACACTGTTTGAAAGTACTATTTATTTTAGACTGACTTAACCTTTTTATTTTATTTTTTAACCGTCGTTGAACAGCCGATCCAATTTTGAGTTTACGACTGACAAAGTTCAACTCCATGTCCTTGTAATTTTGAACCCTATATAGAAGTCAAGGGAAAACCTGGATCAAGTTTTGTGAGAAATTTGTTTTCGTGGAGAACTTTCGGATAGAACTCACCTACATTTGCGTTACCTGGAGAAGAAAACCACGAAAACCTCCCATGGTTAGCCTCACAGCAAGGGGACTCTAACCCATGTTCTGTGTCTACCGCCCTGAGAATATTCTACGCCAGCACTGTGAACTGTGCGAACCGGGTGAGAAATTCGTATAGCAAAGCCATTGTTAGGATCGAACCCGGGTCACTTCATTGGAAGGTGAGCCCTGTATCTCCTGAGCCACCAGGACTCGACTTAAGCTTTTGTAGAGTGCATACCAATAAAAGTCTTTTCTGTGTGAAAAGGTGAATGAACTAAATATCATCAAAGGTGATGATAATGAAGTAATCGCTCAGAGTAATAAATGTATTGACGTTTAAGTACATTTGTAATTATATTTTTATAATAATTTACTATATTTTTTAATTATGATTAATAAAACTGTTAAAGAGAACTTTGAGTTGTTATTTTTTCCATCAAGCCAACAGAATATTGCCTATCTTAAATTAAATAAGAAAATATAATTATAATTATAAGGAAATATAATTAAATATAATAATATTTAATTATAATAAGTGAATAATTATAAAATGTTAGTTTTTTTTTTTACAGTATTTACAGGCTTAGTACATAATTTGCATGATATAACTTAACTATATAGCATAATATAACTGCTCCGGATTCAGCAAAATATTTTAAGATACGGTAGAAAGTCACAGAAGAAAATTTGAAGATTATCGGTTAATTTTGTTAACTTTTTAAAAGCCTCGACTCGTCTTTACTGCTATAAAGTGGCTTATCATATAAGCTCTTGAATTATTTAAAAGCAGGGGAAAGTGTGTAAAAACCCTATACTATATCGAATTTATTAAACCAAGAATTATACATTACTACCAGAACAAGAAAATATTTATCGTCTCTCTGTGTAAGTTGGCATCTCTGTAACATACAGATATAGATATCGCGATACTAAAATTTCGGTATCACACCCATAATATAAAAAATATCACTGTTTAGTTTCCATAATCCATATCCATAATCCCATTCCAATATTGCTAACGTCATATAGAGTAAAATACCAATACTTAGTGACAATATATAGCATTGTGGAAATTCTGGTATCGCATGGACAGCTGTTATAACTGTTTATAAAGTTCTTCATTTGAATGAATAACACAATTAAAGTATACAATTCAGAGAGAACTCTTTACCGCTATTTGAAAATCTGTACAAAAGAATTTATGATGTGTTATTTTTAGCTTAGGAAACTACAAACGAGTAAATGTTTATTTTAAGAATTGTTTTTCATAAAAAACATTGCAAATAAACGTATTTTAAAGAAGGAATTTTGAGAATATATTATATTTCATTTTGATGCTCTTGTCTTTAAGCAGAACACTACCGGAATAATCTTATTTTAAAATATCAAACGATATTTCATGTTTTTGCTATTTTTATTTACTCATGTTTAATAAGAACTTTCATTCTGATCCAGAGAAAAAAAATAAATGAATAAAAAATATCTCCCACAATATTAAGAAACTTCGTTACTAAATCAATTCATCGTTGGAGAAGAATGCAATCTGGAAAATACAACTGTTTTATGGCAGTTATTTTTAAACATGAATTTCTACCAGGTTTTTTATGACAGTCAATCAACAATCGAACGAAATCAAGAACTCAAGACGATAATATAAAGTTCTAAAAAGCAGAAGTGGAGTGAAAGAAAACACAATCAAGAAAAGAGGAAGAATTTGTGAAGGCTCACCTTAACTTTCAAATATAATTTCTGCAACCGAAAGCCATATTCCATCACGTGACATTGATGGATGTGAAGCGTCCTCTGGTGGCGGGCTGCTTTAAACGTTAAAACAATGGATGAAATGTCTACGCTATCGTTTGGTAATTTATCAAAAGAAATCAGAAGAGAGCAGAAAAGAGGGGAGGGTAACTTCTAAAAGGGGGGTGAGAAGATGTGTTGTAAGTATATACTGTATAAAAAACATTTTTTCAGATTGGTTTATCCAGAATTTTCAGAGAGTGAAAAGTGAAGTTTGTTCGTTAGATGACAGGTCGGTTTTAGATCTTGGCTTACTTATCTTCAGCAGGGTATATATTCTTACTTTCGTTCCCCCACTCTAAACCGAATGAAATTACGAAATCGAACACATGGCTGTAATTCATGGTGGCTGTAAAATTTATGAGTGGCTGTAATTTAGAACAGTTTTACACAGTTTTCAATTGAAATTGACAATAGTTAGGGAAAGAAGAAAACTGCAATTTTTTAAGAACAGGTGTTTTTATTTAATGATACGGTTTGTTTTTACAATTAAATTATTCCAAATGCTGTTTTGCGACAAATGACATACTCAAATATAGTCGCAATTGAATGCTGTTTAGTCCGTTGATACATCTGCTGTGCTATGGCTCAAAGCAGAGCTATTTTCTAGTGCTTTGGGCTCAATCGTCAGTACAACTAGTGATCCAGTAAAAATGGATAGTAAGGTGCGAGTCAAAACGATTGCAATAGTTACTAGTAACTGTATAGTTTGAGAGCGAGATGATTACTCCTATCGTCTTCTGTCCTACTTGAATTGGGACGCCCAAGCAGTGTGGTGGGTTTAGCCTTCGTCTACCGTGGTTTGTGGCTGGATTCAACTCGTCGTTTAATCAGATTGCTCTTTCTATTATGCTCTCGAATTAATTCTAATGAATGCCCTCAGTGATTTCAGAGGGAAAGGGGGCAACCATAGTTGGACGGATGGGAAACGTTGAGCAGAGGCAGCCTGATAACTATCAGCATGTATCTCCTGATCTTTATTGTGGTAGCATATTGCGGCAGCATTGACCTTAGATCAATGTTAGCACAAATTCCAGACTTCTGTTAACTATTTCATTTGAGCCATGATGGCTCGGTGGATAAAGAGTTCTTCTTCCAATGATGTGAACCGGGTTCGATCTCAGCAATGGCTCGTCGATACGAATCCGTATCCTGCTTGCACCGACCACTGACGCGAAATATCCTCAGTTCAGTGTTAGACGGATCGTGGGTGAGTCCCTTTGCTGTCAGGGTAACAATGGGAGGTTCCCGTGGTCTTCCTCTCCATGTAACGCAAATGCAGGTTAGCTCCATCAAAAAGTCCTCTACGACGGCAAATTTCTCCGAATACTTGATCCAAGAATTCCCTTTTCTTTTGGATTGGATTCAAAATTACAAGGCTACGGAGTTGAAGATTGGTAGTGGTAAATCCAAAAATTGGGTCGGCTGTTTAAAGACGGCTATTAAAAATTAAAAAAAAAAAACATTTTATTTGTTTGGCTCAAATATTACGTTGACAACTAAATCTATCTGAATTTTCGCTAACTTAGAATTCATACGCACATGTATTCTAATTTAATCAAGATGAATCTCACTAAATCGCCAATGGCTCATTAATATACCTATAGTGCAGTGTTAATGATCAAGTCGAATCGGTCTTCGGCTAAAATTCATTTTGCGAGTAAGATGCAGATCCGATGATCAGTTCCAGCTCAAACGTTGACCTCAGCATCTGAATGGAATCAAAATAAAGTTACGTTTAAGCTATAGCATTTAAAAGCAAAGTCTGGTAAAGGATATGTGATTTACCGTCTATGTATTTATATACTGTGTAATTTTATTATATCTAGTCTATATATTGTATGGACAACACTTGAATTCATATGGATTATAACATTCCTCAATGCCGTTAACTCAACAACTTTCTAACCCCTTAGATGAATTTGATTTGGAGTACGTGATCGAAAGATCTGTTTTATTTGTAGAAAGTTACACTGACAAAGTATCGATACGATCATTGTCATTGATACTTTTTAGCTATATGTATCGATGTTTAAGTACCGACTGGTATCAATAAGTTTCTTTCCATAGAACTGAAAAATTTCAACTCTTTTTTTAACATTAACATAATAACATAAATGCTGTGAAACCTCTCTGGAACGACCACTCTCTGTTACAGAGTAAAATGGTCGTTAATGGAGGTGGGTCGTTCTTATGGGTTAACTCCATTGATTTCAAAATGTTATCGAAGGTACATGATTTTTCACAAGCAATTTTAATTCCCTCACTGTCCGTTTCAGAGATCGTTAAGAGAGCTCTCTTAATAAGAGCCTCACACAAATATTTTGGAATACATTTTAATCTACTTATTTGTCTGTTTGAGATTTTTTGTTTTAACATTTTTTTGTGTTTCCCCATTTGATCTTATTCGCATTTGATGCAAAAATTTGTCCAGTCGCTGGTCCGAGAGTTTTTGATGGTCTCTCCTAAAGGTTTTCTTTAACTCAAAATCTATGGTAAAAATTCCCAAAAGTGGTCATAAATAGAGGAGGTCGCAAAATAGGTCTTTCCCGGAGGTTACTCTCATAACAGCGAGAATATAACAACTGTTGTTGTTGTGAGTATTTCAATACTAAGCAGTGATGTCGGTTTTAGATTCTTTTAGTAGCATAAAACAAGAATAGAAACAAAATTCTGCAAAACAATTTTCAATTTTTAATGTCGTAATATATTTCTCTTTAAGGCAACAAGCTGGCCCCGCATTTATTAAGTTTTAATATTTATCACAAAATTTCAAAGAACTTTGATGGAGCAATACTTATCCATTTTATTTGATATTTTAAATATTAAACAATATTAAATCCCAAATCAAAATTGTTTGATGTCTTAAACCATTGGCTAGGTATGTTAACTTTTTTGTTAATTCTTTAGTTAATACTGCTCAAATCTTCTGACCAAAATGCTTAATAATTCTTTCTTTTTTTTTTTATTTGCAACGAATATATTTTTCTTCTTGTGTTTTCTGAACGAAATTTTTAATATTACAAAAATTATAATCTGCACAAATCTTCAAACCTTAGTTTTAATAAGCGTTAATAAAGCCTGATTGTTCAAATATTTTAAAATTTGACTTGTGTTATGATAAATGCTTATATGTGTTATGGTAAAATGTTTGATACTGATTATCAACACGAATTTTTAAGTAAATGTTATGTAAATATTCTAATCTAAGGAACAATCCCGCAAAAATCAGTTAACCTGATCACAAAATTTTACTACTCTTTGGTAGAGCATAATTTTCATATTTGTAAATCTTATTAATGAATGTTATGATAAAATGATTTCAATTAACTTACTTGCTACGTCAACTCTCTTGTCAAAGCTAAATAAATATTTTAACTTAAAAAAAGAAGAAGAAAAACATTCTAATCCAATCATAACTTTAGCAAAACATGACACCTCTATTTTGTATAAATCTGATTGTTAAAGTTTTGACGTTTCATTCACCACCTATGTTAAATCTTTAGTTAGTGCTACAGAAATTCTCGCTAATAAACTTTGAGGAAATTCCATTTTTCAAATTTTATAGATCTGACTCAGATTTGGTAAAATATTTAGCATTCCATGTTGTTTTTCATCAACACTAATTATTTTTAAAATGCAAATCTTTTGATCTAAGGAAAAAAATTCCAAACTGATCATAATCAATAAAACTGGGAATATTTTTTTTTTCAGTTGCAGGAGATTTTTTAATGAATAGATATTTTCGTGTCGTTGATATCTATTTTGCATACGGTTTCTCCCTACAAGTTACAATTTTTTTTGCAATTCAATAACATATTTTTAACCAGGGTTTTTTTTTTTTTTTTTTTTTTTTTTTTAATTTCGCTCGAGTGACTGGGGAGTGTCTCCACTTCTCTGTTAAGTAGGGAGAGGTGTGACGAAGTTGATGGTATATTTCAGTTCATGATGCGATGTTTTTCTTTGTATCAAGTGTTATTTTCAGAGGAACAGACAAGTGTAAATGTATGCGTATAATACTAAATATTCTTAAATCCAAACATTCGATTTTAATGCATCAGTGAAAGGGGTTTTCGAATAAAGTAAAAAAAATAGAACAAAAAAACAAGAAAGGCAAAAAATGTGAAAATCATCAAGCATCCGTACATCCAAAGAAAAGATAAACTTAACTAAAAGTACCATTTTTATAAAAACAATCTGTAACTCTCCGAACTAAACTAATTACATCGAAAATTCCTACACGCAAATTACATAAGATCAAGTGCTAGTATGCAATAAAAAATCTGCTCCCCTGCTAGGCCTAAAAGCTCGACGGAAAAGAAGAAACACTAGTAGTAGAACTATTTCAGTAATAGATAATTTTTGGGAGGAGTAAATCTATTCTTAACTATATACAATTCATTATTGTTAAAATTTTCTCACGAACGAAGTAATTTAATCTATGTAATGTATCCGTTAAAAAAAAAAATTAATAGTTATGATTATTTTATTATTCCCGAAAAAAAGCTAAAAATGAAATTTAATTATTATTAGTATTTACTCTTTTCCGTTTGGATATATATATATATATATATATATATATATATATATATATATATATATATAGACTTATAGACTTTCAGCCCTGTCCCCAGTGTAATCTACACAAATCTTCTAACCTGATCACAATGATTTGGTCAGCTTTGACAAAGCAAAATTTCTAAAATTTGCGAGAATCCGACTTATAAATGTCGTGATAAAATGTTTGACATTTCAAGTCATTTACTAGCTACGTTAATTCTTTTGTCAATGTTACACAAATCTTCTGACCTAAAGAAGTTAACCTATCATAATTTTCGAGACTCACGGAGCGTTAATGTTTTTTTATGGCCACAACATGTTTCTTGAATTATTATCAAAGGTGCAGTAATTACCGAACAATAACGTTACTCGGAATATAATACTACCTACCATAAGAGAATGAGAGAAAAATAACGGCATTTTTTTTTCTCCGTGATGATTCCATAAATAATTCAGTTTTAAAAGCCCCAAAACTCACCATAACGTTCCAAAAACTCGCACAGGTTGGCATAATAGAAGTGAAAAAGAGTGGTAAAAAATCATCTCTAAACGTCAAATGATGAGTGTAAAAAATGTAATTCCCCTCAGAAAAGGCAAAAAGGCACGGATGAAAATTATTTTTCCTTCTTTTAAACACCTCAGAGTCGTTAAAAACGCAATTTAAAGACTCTGACGATCTACAATTTTGCGACTCACGATTTTCACATTAGGAGCCTTTAATGTTTTTTTGTTCTATTTTTTTTTACTTCATTCGAAACCCCCATCTCTGATGCATTATCTCATTAAAATCGAACACGATGAAAAAGACGAAACTTGGTGGTTGGAAGAAGAAAAAAAAAATTAAATATTATTTCCCCCTTTTTTTTTTCTTCCCTATCCGAGTTCGAGTTGCCCCAAGGCAAACAGAGTTGTCTAATTACGAGTTGCTAACTTTATCACGACGAAACATCAAAATTCTTTTTTTCCAAACCTGGCCGTGCGCCATTTTTTTTTTTTTTTTAATTTCAACTCTCATCTAACCGTTCGTTTATTAATAAAGCCGATTGAAAACATTCCGATATCGCTTTATCGTCAGAGACTTATCGCTTAAAGTGGAACTCGATATAGAGGGAGAGACTGCAGTCTGTTTTATGACAACATCAGCGATTAATCTCCCTTCTCGTTCGAGTTGAAGAGTAATGGTCCTGCTGCTGAGTTTTTCCGATTGCCACTTTGACGAAGAAAAAACACCCTCGGAATTTATATGCAGACGATATTCTGACCGCTTCGTGGAGAGAATGTTGATGAAATCGTGCTTGTGAACTGATTTGGAATATTTTTCATTTGGTTTTTCTCACTGTAACTGTTAACTTCCTCTCAGGGAGAAAATTGAAACTATTCAATTAATGATCATTTTTTTATGAAGCAGAAAAAGCGAGGCCTGCCATCTCATGTAAAGCTTGTGAACTAACATCGAAGATCTCCAAAATTATAATGATTAAAAAAGTATTTTTCATTTTTTCATCATTAAAGAATACTTAAAAATAACAAAAATAAGGAAAAGAATATAGAATCAGTACCACTGTTATGCGTTAGTTAAATACCTTATTATGAACAATTTAAAGCCGCAGAAAGAACAATTTAAAACGTGAGAAAAAGGTTACAACATATTGATTTAAGTTCATGAATAGAGTATGGTTTTAATAAATGCGCTATAAAAAGTTTGATGTTCAGTTACAAGTCGAAGCTTAGGTCCTAAATTATGCAATTTCCCTTTTATAAAAGTTAGCTTCAATCACAATTCCATTATGCGAGTCGAGGTGGGTCAGGGGATAAAGTGTTCGCTTCCCATTGAGGTGACTCGGGTTCAATCTCAGCGGTGGCTGGTCGTTGCGAATTCCGCAAACGACTCCCACCGACCTTTAGTGCTCACACAAAATATCCTCAGTGGTTGACAAATCATGGGTTAGGGTCCTCTTGCGTCAGACTAAATATGGTAAATTTTCGTGGTTTTCCTCCCCACGTAACGCAAATTCCGGTTAGCTCAACGGTAAAGTCCTTTACGACGGCAAACTTCTCCCAATACTTCATCTAAGAGTTCTCTTGTCTTCTGGATTGTGTTTAAAATTACTAGGCTACAAAGATGAACATTGATAGTTGTTGATTCAAAAATTGGGTCGACTGTTCAACAACGGTTATAAAAGAAGAAAAAAATGTCCTATTTACGCCTATATCAATTCCGGAAACTAATTGATGAACCTTACATTTTTAAAACTATATTGCAAGACAAAACTTCACATTTTTACTACTTTTCCTTTTTATTAAAAAAATATATATATAATTATATATCTCTATTTAAATTTTTGCTTAGCAAAGATCAAAATTCTTGATTAGTATTTTTTTTTTTTTTTTTTAGAGAAAGACGATAAAAACATAGCAAATGTTGATCGTTTATGATGTAATGATACTAACTAAACTAACTAACTAATTAAAAAAAAAAAAGAATTGAGGAAGCTGGATCAAACGTAGAAAGTTTTTTCCTGGACCCACTGAAAGCAGAGGAAAAACCGAGGAAGAAGATAATTATTTCACATCTTAATTTCGCTCATAATATTCTCAAATGTTCCTATAAAATTGAAATGTCTGCTATTTCTTCAATGAATTCTGATTTCCAGATTCTAATTTCCGAATTTCTAATTTCCCATAGGGTTTACATATGCCCTCGGTTTTACCTCACTAGTGCGGTGTGACTTTTTTTTAGATAAAAATCCCTTATAGAAAAAAGTAGTGCACTTTTTTTTTAAATATCCGTCGTTGAAGAACGGACCCAATTTTTCGGCTTACAACCACTAATGTTCATCTCAGTAGCTTTGTAATTTTGAACCCAATCCAGAAGACTTGGGAACTTCGGGATCAAGTATTGGGAGAAATTTGCCTTCGTGGAGAACTTTTTAAATGAAACTAACTCGCATTTGCGTTACATGGAGAGTGTGACCACGAGAACCTCCCAAGGTTAGCCTGACGGGACTAACCCATGATCCTTCTACCACTGAGGGTATTTCACTGTCAGCACTGTGGTCGTTGCAAGACGGATGAAAATTTGCATCGACCAGCCATCTCTGGGATACGAACCTGGATTCACCTAGCTGGAAGGCGAGCGCTATACCCGAGCAATTGCGACTCAAGCAACGCATCTATGATTTTCTCAAGAATGAAATATATTATAACCATCGTTGAAGAGCCGACCCAATTTCTGGGTTTACGACTCAGTAGCCTTGTAATTTCAAGAACTCCAGAAGACATCTGGATCAGTACCCCCAGAGGTGTTAATTTGTTATGGAAACAAGGAGAACTTTGTGAATCGAAAGATTTAGCGTGCATCAGTCACCATTTACTACACCGAGAGTCTTCTGCTGGCAGGGATCGAACCTACGACCTCTTGGACAAGGACCCAGTGCTCTACCAACCAGGCTATCTCGGCCCCAAGAATGATATATAGTGACTTTTTATAGTGACTACCAGAAACTGATTTATGATTTTGAACAAAAAAGATTTATGATGAGCCTTTGCATCAAAGTTGAGAATTATGGAAGTCTCCAGTACTTCCGGTACCAAGGCTTTAATCAAGTTCAAAGATCCTGTCAATATGAGACAAAATGTATGAACTGAGTACCATGTATGAAATGCGGTTGCTACCACTGGACATGCAAATGTGAAAAACCTAAAAAAGAACCAACGAAATGTGCAAATTGCGGAGGAACACATCTATCTACCTTCAAAGGATGATAAATTCAAAAATAGTGATTCAAACAACTCACAAATCAAATTTTTTTTGCGTTTGCACTTAAAACGAACACATTCAATCAAATACATTCTTGACACATTCAATCAAATAAATTCTTGACACATTCAATCAAATAAAAGTAGTATGACTGACTATCATTGAAGATGCAAAATAAGTTTTTAATAAACTTAGAGAACTTGTTAATTTGTAAAAAATAGTAATCTTTTCGAAATATTGAAAACCTTTACTGTTTCAAACTTGGTTTTAAAAAAATGGCAACAATAATGTGTAACAAAAGCATTAGGAAAATTCCTATTCAAATAATTAATTGGAATTCAAACTATTTACTCAATGAATATTAAGAATTTAGAAATTTTATTACTGAACAAGACGTGGATATCATAATAGTCACAGAAACGCACTAAATACAAAGCATTAAAACTAAGAATCCAAACTACAATATCTATAAATGTGATCTTTATTAGAGGCGGAGGAGTTACAGTTTTTGCCAAGAAAACTACTGAATACAACAAGAACAACAAAGATGGATACAAGCAAGTCACCGTTGTTCTTACATATGATAATACAAAACTTACAAAAATCTCCGATATTTACAATTAACCAAGATAAAATTTTACACAAAATAATACTATAAATCTGTTTCGTTCTGATCTAAAAACCATTGTTGTTGGCGACTTTAATTTGAAACATACTTCACGGGGAGATTTTTAAACGAACAAAAATGGCAACATTCTAAAAAGCCAAATAGAAAATTTATTCCTTAATGTAATTGCACCTTCTGAACCAACTCATTTCCTAGAAAATCAAAAACCATAGACTTACATTCTTGACTTTGCTATTTGAAATGCTGATTTCCCGATAACTGTCTGAGTACAATAAAGTCTTAAAAATATCTTTCAAACGCAGCCATGAATTAGTTAAAAACATACAACGAGATCAAGAAAAAAATAAAAGAATGAGGCAATTTTTGGAATTTTGTCGTTTATAGTTTTTGTTCGGTTCGGGATAGTCTGGTTGATGGGGCCCTGGTTCCATTTCCAAGAGGTCGTGGGTTCGATCCCCGCCTGCCGAAGACTCCCCATGTAGTAAATGGTGACTGATGCACATTAGATCTGTCGAGTCACAAAGTCCTCCATATACCCATGACAAATTATACCTCTGGGGGTACTGGTCCAGGAGTTTATTTTATTTTATAACCGTCGTTGAACAGCCGACCCAATTTCATGGGTTTACGACTACTTACGTTCAACTCCGTAGCCTTGTAATTTTGAACCAATCCAGAAGACAAGGAAACTCCTGGATCAGTACCCCCAGAGGTATTGATTTGTTGTGGGAACATGGAGGACTTTGAGACTCGACAGATTTAACGTGCATCAGTCACCATTTACTACACGGGGAGTCTTCGGCCGGCGAGTATCGAACCCACGACCTCTTGGATATGGGCCCAGCGCCCTACCGACCAGGCTATCCCGGCCCTGGTCCAGGAGTTTCGTCATTTTCTTGATTGGTACAAAATTACAAGTCTACGGAGTTGAACATTAATCGTAAACCCAAAAATTGGGTCGACTGCTCAACGCCGGTTGTAAAATATAAAATAGCTTTTGTTTGTATTCAAGATTCATACCATATATGGCAGTACTTTTACTTTCGTTACTTGTACCGCCGGTACAAGTAAAAAGTACGTACTTTTACTTGTACTTCGTTACTTTTTAAACTTAGTACTTTTACTTGTACTTTTTTAGGGAAAAAGTACAAGTATTTGTAACGGAAATGTCGAATAAAATCGTTACTTTTTTCTAAAACTCGGTAAGCTTTCTAAAAAGAAATTAAATTAAAAAAAAATGCTTATGTTTTTTTAATTTGTAAAATTAATGTGCAATATATATGCATTCACAACTAACTTCGTGTTTAAATACCTTGACATTTTAGAATTGTCAATCCTGAAAAGGAAAATACGGTTCTTTTGATCTTTTTTTGACTGCAACTATCATTGTGAGTGGAGTGTTCTCCAGAATTGTACGAAAATTCGTTTACAAATTTTAATTATTCCGTTAGGCAGAAATGTTCGGAAAATGATTTTCTCGCATGATTTCAGCAATAACCATTGTTACAAATAAAACTGTAGACTGTTCTGTTTCAACTTATACTGCACATTCAATTATTTTTTACTAGCTCAAAGATCACAAGGCTATCTGAGACCCCGTGTTTGCTTTGTTTATGTTTGTGCTTTTAAAACGCGTTTCCATAGAGTAAAACAATTTTAAATCAATGGCAATTTAAATAAATAAAAATAATAAACTAAAAATTAAAATCAATAGATAAAATTTCCTTTTCGTGCAAATCCGTAAAAAGTTCGATATTAAAATTATATTTGATTTTAAAATTATATTATATGATTATATTATAATATTTTTTCGAATATAAAAATAAATTAATGTCCATAACTTTCAAAATTAAAAATAATTAAATAACTAACAACAATTTTGCAAAAACATTAAAGAACATAAGAATATTATTCAATAAAATTTTAGGTTACTTTGAATTTTCGATTTCCTAGAAATGTACTTTTAAATCGTTACTTTTTTTGTTTAGTACTTGTACTTTTTACTCGTTACTTTTTAAAATAAAAACTTTTTACTCGTTACATTTTTTAAAAATACTTGTACTTTTACTCGTTGCTTTTTAAAAGTAACGTTGCCATACATGATTCATACTTACCCAATACGAGACCTTCAATTTTTTCTTGCAAAGTTTATGGTAACCCGTCACGGGTATCTCAATTTATTTTTGCTTCGTTGATGTGTGGATGTTGAGGGAAGTAAACATGTCATTTTTATAATAAGAAACTGGTTCTTCAATATACCTTGATTCGTTACAGTACTTCATGAACTGTCTTTTCATTGCAATCTAATTTTATTCACAATCGGCACGTACTTGGAAAGGACAAAAGGTAAAATTTCAAAAAAAGATTGGCAATTTTGCCATAATTTTGTACAAAGAAACTAAAAAATTAATGCCATTTATGAACTTAACCTAACCCTCATTGATAACTGCATTTCCAATCTTCAGTCTTTAATTATGGGCGCCTATAACAAAGCAACAACCACTTTTGACTTCTTTCCAAATTACCTCAAACTTCCTACAAACGTCAAAAATTTAAACCATAGAAATAAATGTAGAAAAAGCTATCAGAATACATGCAACCCAAAATACCAAATTGCAGCTCAATAAATTAGTTAAAAAAAACATGCAAGAATTAAAGATATGAACAATGGGAACATAAAATCGTATCATTGAAACTTCAAGACAAATCAGTTTGGTAAATGGCGGGAATTCTAAGCCAACTACAACTCCGTTTGATAAGTGAAGTAGATTACTTATAAGTTATCTTCTGTAATTAATTAGCAAAGCAATATTTTAATAAAAGATCTATTTATCTAGCTAATTTTATGAAAATACATCATGTGCTCTAATCTTAGAAATTTGGAATCACTGTATATGCCTACTATATACTATAAGTCGGTATACTTAAAGCTCGGAATACTCATAGTATACCTAAATCCCTGGATACCCCTTACTATTTACCCCCTTGATACCCTAGGTATTCAGGGCTTTAGGTTTACTATGGATAGCTGACTTAATATAAACAGTAAAAGGTTTCTTAAAACCGGAAGAAATAAAGAAAACTTCCGGTGTTATATCACGTTTATAAGGCGATGTGCGAACAAGCTTGATATTCTAGGAAGTTTTATTATTGTGATTTAGTTTACCCGTAACTTAGAAATTCAGGAAAACTTATTCATAAAAGTTTTGGGTATTTCAGGAATTCCAACTGCTCCGGCTTTTTGTAAATATTTAAATAAATTGGTAGCGAATTAAACTGTAAAACTTGTAGAATATGAAAAATACTAAACTAAAATTCGCTAAAATTTTGTTACCACATGATAATTTATTTTTGGAAGTTAGCATCGTTGGTAATTTATATGAGGTGATTTTTCAGTAAATCTGGGAAAACTAATATCGAAAGATAAATAAAGCGTAAAGCTCAACACGTTTTCAGTGTTATCCCCTATTTGGCTATGTTGGTGAAAAATTTTGCAGTTTTCTATTTTTGAGCATCACAGCATGCTTGTGGAAATAACCAAATTCGTTTTCTGCTAAAACTGAACAAATTAAACTTAAATTTAAATTAAAGAGAGCGTTATATTGTAATCACTACAAATATATTGATAATGGTTGGCGCCCTTTTCCAATCTTTGGCGTAAAAATAAATCGAAATTAGTAAGCAGGAAATCTTACGATAAATAGTAATACCCTAGCGCCACCTGTGTTTAGTTTTACACTTTGAAAAATCCATATACTTAATGAATATTCTATCGAAGGTTGACTGTGTAAAGCTAAGCATAAATGGCGCTGGGGGAAGTGCCGTAACTTCACTCCTCGGGGCCCTGGGGCAAACATTTTTGGCGGGGGCCCTTTCAAAAACTTTCCGTACTCCATCTCTAACTGTCATTTTAGCTATTTATGTATTATGTTAGTGAATATATTTATGAAAACAAGTTATTTATTCGCATATAAATTGGATTACAAAACATAGTAAGTTTTAAACATGACAAGATGCAAAATTTCTGCGAAATCGATTAATCCTGAGAAATTAAATTTTAAAAAAGTCGTGCTTATAAAACTCGATTTCTCAGGAACTAATACACTATTCAACCAATTTCGCTCAAATTTGTATTTTCCATGTGGAATTAGATACTTTAAAATGATACAAAAAAAAAAAAAACTATGTGCCTTACGATTCAAAAATTTTCAGAATATTATTGTCCCAAAGGGGGCTGATCGTTAAGACACGGTTCCTAGCAGATCATCGAAGTCAAGCATCACTGGCTGCGGTCAGTGTGCGGATGGGTGACCACTTGGGTCAGTCTGCGTAGGGACCGAGGGTGTGCGGTATTGATCTTCGTTAAACTGTTCTACGATAAAGTGCTCGACTTCGAGTGCAGGTCACCGGGCTACCGAAGCGGGGGGGGGGGGCATCCTCTCTACAAAGGATCAAACCTCAAGGGATGTTTCCCAGATCGTCGCCAATAGCCTATTGTGCAGCACTAGTGCGACGTAAATGATCAACATCAGATTATTATTAAATAAAAAATAATAAATATTTACTAAAAGTTATTTCTTGCGTGGAATTATCTTTAGATAACAGAATTTTATAATCGTGTGCGAAATTTTTTCAATTCCCTTAAAAAGCTCTCGATCTGTAGTGAAATACAAAAAAATAAAATTAACATTTGGGGGTCCAAACTTTGGATAGCTCACCCGACCCAACTATTGGGACCATATTCCCCAGATTACAGCTACCTCCTATATTACGGGGGTTAGAAAATCGAATCTGTTGAACAAAAGTTGTGTTTATTCGGAGAAAGTATGTTTTTGCGTCTGATTGCGTAACTTAAAATAAAATATCGTGCACTAATTAATTTGCATATTTGATGTCACACCCTCGAATTATTAAGATGGAGTCCTAGAACGTGAAGATCCGATCATTAAATCAAAAGTCCTAATTGAAAAAATATTCAGAAATTTTTTCTCTTTATACATCGATTAACAAAAACAGTTGTCTTACTCCAATATGGACAGATCCATAGAAAATCGTTCTTGAATATTTGGCCTGTGTATTCATGAAACCATGTAATCATATATGACTAAATTATGACAAAGAGTAATAGTTTTTTTTTATGAAAGAAAATGAGAAAAAGTCAAAGCATATTTGTTAATTAAAAATATATTCTTTTTAATGGTTTGTCATGGAAATGAATTTTAATTACTACGGATTTCTAAGCTGATGTTCATAGCTTTTTTATTAAATTAAATGCGTTCTTTTATAAAATTAAATATGATTTTTTTTTTATATAAAATGAAGATTGCATTTCACTTTTTAATGAAAACTAAGTTGTTAAAAACCCTAAAAATTCGAAGTTCCAATTTAAAAAATTTAAAGGTCTTAATAGTTTGAAAAATATAAAATAAGAATAAAATCCATGCACACGATAAACAGTAAAGTTATCAATTAAAATATTTACTATACAAATTAAATTTTATATACGAACATAAAAAAAGCAATTTTTATGTTACCATTCTTATAAAAGAATTCGATCAGTATATAAATATAAAATTTAAATGTATTAAATGAGTTAATGCAAACATTTACTTACCTCCTTATAAATAAATTTACATTTGGTTTTCTTATTTTCCAACGAAAATTTTTATTAAGAATGGGAATTATTGATATCACGATTTATGTTTGAAAAAAAGGAAGTTTTAAGCAATTTCAATAACTCTTAATTAAAGTTAAATTTTAATTTCAGAAATTGAATAAAATGAAAGCTAACAGAAAATTTATATCTGAATTAAAAATGATTAATTTAAATGACGCAATTAAATGAGCTAAAAACTGGAATTTAACTGGAACGTTTTACGTTTGTCTCAGAAAAAATCTCTTGACAAAATGACCTAAACAAGAGTCATCCCCTTGGATCCCTTAAAAGCTTACAGCTGTTTTCCTAGAACATCTAGATAATTGCTAGTTTAAGACAACTTAAGGGACATATAGATGGTACTGTAAATATATGACATTTTATAAAAGCACAAAAGAGCCCAGGGTCATAAAAATGATTAAGGCAATTTAAGGAAGCAAAAGGTCATTTTTCCATGGTGTAAAAGGAGATGGCTATTTTTTGAGGAGTCAGATAACTGTGGGTCAACTCTGTGGGTGGTATGAAGGTTTTAACACCTTCATACCACCCACAGTCAAAAGATGCTTTAAAATATATCTATTAGTCTCAGTGTATGATGCATTTTTCAGGATGCAAAACAGTGGTACTTATTTTAGTTTTCTAAACACTTGTTATGTTTTTCTTATGATGTGCTCCTCTTCTCTTTTCGTGTTTTAGTTTTAAATTTTTTTAATAAATTGAAAGTTGTAACATGTAAAAAAAATTTAAACAAAACCGAAGTATTTTTCTTGTGGGGGGGAGGATTTCTACTTGAATTTGGAAAAGAGCTAGTAAATTGAAAAAAAAGTAGTTTCTTTTTCTAAAATTCTCAATTCTACTTTACTTTATTGTAGCGAATGTCAAATTTTCAGAAGGGATGACGCACATTATCTTCCATCTCAATTAAATTTCAGAGGAAAATAAAGTTTTCGATTTGGAATAAGGGGAATAAGAGTTAAATATAAATTTTACTTGACTTTATTCCTGCGAATGTTTGAATTTCAGAAGGGGCGAAGTATATTCTTCGCCCCCTTACTTTAATTTAAGGGGAAAATAAAATTTTCTTTTCGGAAAATAGATTCAAAGTTTTCTTTTTTTTTTTTTTTTTTTTTTTTTTTTAAAAAATAAGAACATACTAGACTTTATTATTTCAAATGTCTAAATTTCAGAAGATACAAAACACATTTTAGCCCCCCTTACTTTATCTCAGAAGAAAATAAAGTTTCCTATCCCCTTACTATAATTTAAGAGGAAAATTAAGTTTTCTATTTGGAAAATATCGTCGAAGTTATGAAACAAAACAATTTTCTTCTTCTGAAATTTCCTACTTTACTTGATTTTATTCTATTAATGTTAATGTCTAAATTTCAGAAGATGAGAAGCAAATTCCCCACCCCCCTCACCTTTATTTCAGAAGAAAATAAAGTTTTCTATTTGGAAAATAGATTCAAAGATGAAATTTTTTTTAGTTACCAATTTCTAATATTTTTTAGCACTTTGAAATTTCAAAAGGGGCGAAACACTATGTTCGCCCCCTCATTACTATTTCGGAAGAAAATAGAGTGAAAATTGGAATCAAAATATTTTTTCCACTTTCACTTTACTTTTCCATAAGTCAAAAGACACATTAATCGCCCATAACAAAATAAAATTTCCTACTTGATGTATAACTTCAAACTGAGAAAGAATAGCTTTTTTTTCTTCTTCTCTAAAATTACCTATTTTAATGGACTTCGTCTTGGCGAATAACTAAATATCAGAAGAGGCAAAGCAGCACATAAATGTTAGTGGAATATAAAGTTTTCTTATTTCAAAAATAGCTTCAAAATTGAAATTTAATTCTTTGAAATTACCGATTTTACTTTATTTTTGTGAGTGTCTAAATTTCAGGAGGGGCGAAACGCATCGTTTGCCCCATCACTTAAATTTTAGAGGGGCCCTCTGCCTCCCCCTGGCTGGCACGCCACTGAGTCTGACGATAGATAGTAGAGGAAACAACTAAGTAAACCAGAAGTGCAATAAACAGAAAGTGTTAACAAGTGTTATAGTAGGTACGTAATTACAAAAAAGAAAATTTTCAGCAACTCTATCTTAACACAATTTCTTTCCTACATATATATAATTAGAGTACTGTATTTTGAAAAAACATGATGTGGTTTCTTCATATGGGGCCCCCTTGACCGTCGGGGCCCCGGGTCGGAGCCCCGGCTGCCCCGGCGTAGTTACGGCCCTGGCTGGGGGTTAGAATTCGGATTAAGACTTCCGGGTTACTAATTAAGATTGATTTTTACGTCTAAGCACGAAAAAGTCCGCCATTTAATATTATCACCCTTGTAGTATTTTCAATATTAGGTGTTCTTACAATTTAACTTTCATCGAAACGAAGAACGAATGAATTCAGAAAACCCCACCAAGCATGTTTTGATTCAACCCAAAAAGTAACAACCGGTGATATTTTACATAATTATAGCCAAATGAAGGATAACACTGAAAATGTAGCAAACCTTACACTTTATTTATGTTGCGATGCTAATTTTTCAAAATTTGTTTTTTGGTTCACAACCTATTAGAATTCATAAATAGCAAAAAACTCTTATGAATGGTGAAATTTGAAGAAAATTTGAATGAAAATCGCAATAATAAAACTGGAATATTAAGCCTCTTTACACATCGCCTCGTAAGCATAACGTAAGCGGAGGGATATACCAGAAGTCTTCTAAATTTCTTCCGGTTCTACGGCATTTATTATTGTTTACATTCAGCCAACCATCCACAAAAAATAAAAATATTTTGTTTCTTTAATGTAACTGCTAAAAATGAAACACCTTTCCAATTTTTAGAAAGAAAAACTACTTTTGCAAGAACGCTAGGTCAATGAAATCAAATCTGCAGATTTTAGTACTTTTCAGGAATTATTTTCTAGTGTTAATCAAAGAGTTTTTTTTTTTTCTTTTTAAATTTCGTAGCACCGAAAAACTGCATCAAAATGGTCTATAATGAAATGCAAAAAGTTGAAGACAAATTTTCATAAGGTAGTTGAAAATTTCATAGGTTTTATATTTTAAGAATAAAACTATTCAGTTTCAATATATCAATTTCAAGAAAGGAACTTTCCCTTTAAAAGAACGCTGGATCAATGAAATAAAATTTGCAGATTTTTGTACTTTTCAAGAATTTTTTTCTGCTCTCAATCAAAAAGTTCTTTTTTTCTTTTTCCTTTTAATTTTCTCAGCAACAAAAACAGCATCAAAATGATGACCACAACCAGGAATAAAAGGCGATGACAAAATTTTCATTAAGACAATTGGAAATTTCAAAAATTTTCTTTTAATTTTACGAAAACTGTTCCGTTTCAAGTTTCAGTGTATAGCTAGCTATACAGGGTGTTTATTGATTCCCGGACCCATTTTGATGTTTAATAACTCATAAAATAATGAAGATATAAACAAACTTATGGCATTTATTGATGGAATAACTCATATATTTTCCTTTTCAGGTTTGAATATCTTTGCTTTTGTAAATATCGTCTGCGCGTGTGGTTAATTTCAGATAATTTCATTTTCCAGTCTAAATATCTGTACTTTTCTAAATATCGTCTGCTTATTAATTGCATTTTTCTCTCTTTCGTTTTTGGCAACTATTGCAATATGTTTACTTTTGATGTGTTAGTTCTATGTAGTACTTTTCTATGTGATGTTTTATTCGAGCGGATATTAAGGAGAATGGTTAATGTGTGGTGTGGACTAATGCACGATCGAGTCATAGGGCAGAACAAATGGTGTGACTAATGCATTTTTACAGAAAAGACGGTCTCATCAGTCGTATACTTAGACATGTTAGAAAACTTCGTATTTTCACAACTAGAAGAGCTTCAGCCACATGTCTCTTTGCAGCAAGATGGTGCAACCCCTCATTGGGGTATCATCGTTCGTAGTTCTTTGAATGACCATTTTCCAGGAAGATGGATTGGGCGAGGAGGTTCAATTCCTTGACCACCCAGATCACCTGATATAACGCAGCTGGACTTTTTTCTTTGGGGATTTATAAAGGACAATGTTTACAGGAGGATCGCATCGAACATTGATGACCTAAAAGTCAGAATTACAACCACAATAGCCTCTGTGGATGCCGACATGCTCGCCGCTACCTGGCGTGAAATTGACTATCGACTTGATATCGAACTGACTATTCTCCGTGCGACGAAGTGGGCACACGTGGAAGTTCATTGACAAGAGTCATGAAACTTTTTGAGTCCATCTAACCATTTATGTCATTAATTTTAATCTATCTTTAATATTTTATGAGTTATCAAAATGGGTCCGGGACTTCATAAACTCCCTGTATTTCCTTTACAGATATATTTAATTTATAAACAGATTTTTGTTGTAAAAATTAATAATAAAGTGATTTCGTTGCGATTTATCTATACATTTTTCAGATTGTGGCAACCCCGATCAAATGGTTACTAAATCTTTAACGTATGTGTTTTAATTATTTATATATAATAGTGTTAAAAATCAATTTTAATAAATTTCGGAACGTTACTCAACAAATTTTTCGTTTCATTTGTACAAGTAAATTGATCTTACCTAATTTTATTGGGAGAATTTTAAGTCTGAAATTAGTTTTTTTTTGGAAAAGCTACAGATCTTTTCAATCTGATATTTTCAGTTTAAGTTTGATTTTTTTCAAATTGTACACGTTTATAAAGAACCCTTAGTTTTATCTGCTTACTTATACACTTATCTGTTACTTTGAAAATATCATTTAACACAAGAACGTAATAGGACCGTAACGTATTGCACTCTAAAAATGAATTGCATTATTACCTTCTTCCTACCATTCTATACGCTGCAGAGAAGTGGGGACACTTTGTAGTATTTACTCGAATGAATTTAAATCAGTGACCTGAAAATATCTATAATCCTTTCAAAAATCTCATAAAACAGTAAAGAAAAAAACATTTCCCACAATTATCAAAACCTAAATTTTGTCACAACTTTCAATATGAAAGTGAAAACTTTTTGATAATTGGCAGCTATGGTATTAAAATCCATTACCATATTATTAAATCCGTTGACCCCTAAAACGGTCTCTTGAGTACTTTTTTTTCTTCTAAAAAGATGAAAATTGGTAACTCTATTTAATTTTATTAGGTTAAAAGAAATATATTATTATCACATTTAACAATCAATTTAATTCAGACAGTTGAAGCCAAATTTCATATAATTAAATATTCCTTGTTATTTTTTAGAAAAATCAATTAATGTACAAGGATTAATTCAAAGAGTTTATAGGAAAAAACTTTTTAACTTCATTCTTTCTACGTGACTGATTAGAATTTATCTAATAATTTCTGAAATTTCCAAATTCCAATCATTTCACTTTTATTAGTGGCAAATAATTATTTACAAATAATACTTTTCAACTAGTGGTTTATTTAAAAATTCTATTAATGTGAAACTATATAATAAATTTTGTTAGTACTTCGCAAGATTATCGGAAGAACATTATTAGTAGATACTTTTCATATAATTAGATGATTATAGTTTTTTTAAGTGTATTGTTTTACAATTTTGTTAATAATAATAACAATAATAATAATTGTTTGTAAAAATTAGTAAGGAAAGTCGATGCCTTTGAGAATATCAGTCACTAGATGAATACCTTCACAAAAATTTTCATCCAAAGAAGATGGCTACATGTATCTGTAGTACTAAAAAGAATGGTGCTGCTATCTATTATATTAAAAGTGAAACTCAAAATGCATTATTGAGTTTAAATAAACACGTGTAGATGGCAGCACTAAAAACACCAATTATACTGATTACTAGGAGTCAACTATTTTTTCATTTAAATATTAACAAGATCAACAAATTTATTTTTACAATAGAGAAAGTATTTTACTGTTTGAAATGCATTTTTTTTTTTCAGATTATTCTACGAGAAATTTCCTTAAGAATAATTTACAGTAATGCATAATCACAGAGCCGAGCATCGGTTTTCAAAAACTTGGACGAAATTGATTTTGGGCCTCTTCCTTAAAAAACAGAAATTAAACTATTAATGTTTTAAGCTTTGTTTCAAGTGGTAATTTTGCTTTTAAATCTGGAAGTATTAATTTTCATAGGCATACTAAAATTTTAATTTCAAAGTGCTTAATTAGTCAATAGCATATATGGCAGTACTTTTACTTTCGTTACTTGTACCGCCGGTACAAGTAAAAAGTACGTACTTTTACTTGTACTTTCGTTACTTTTTTAGGGTAAAAGTACAAGTATTTATATGTCGAATAAAATCGTTACTTTTTTCTAAAACTCGGTAAGCTTTCTAAAAAAAAAAAAAAATTTGGATTTTGTTATTATGTTTTTCAATTTTCTTTTTGAACTCACTAATAATACATTTTTGTCTTAATACATTTTTTACTAAATACATTTTTACCTTGTCCATTTTTTACTAAAATTATGTTTATGCCCGACCTTGTCAAACAACGCCCAGTCAAATCTCTAAGAACTTCAGAACTATTTGTGCTATTGAAAACTATTATAATTACTATTTTAACTCTTGAAAACTGGAAGGTATTAATTTATCCGCTGATACTAAAATTCGTTTACAAATTTTAATTATTCCGTTAGGCAGAAATGTTCGGAAAATGATTTTCTCGCATGACTTCATTAGCCGTTGTTACAAATAAAGCTGTAGACTGTTTTGTTTCAATCTATACTGCACATTCAATTATTTTTTACTAGCTCAAAGATGACAAAGCAATTTGAAATCCCGTGTTTGCTTTGTTTATGTTTGTGCTTTTAAAATGCGTTTCTATAGAGTAAAACAATTTTAAATCAATGGTAATTTAAATAAATAAAAATAATAAACTAAAAATTAAAATCAATAGATAAAAAAAAATTTTCGCGCAAATCCATACAAACTTTGATATTAAAATTATATTTGATTTTAAAATTATACTAAACGATTATATTATAAAATTATATTATAATATTCTTCCGAATTTAAAAATAAATTAATGACCATAACTTGCAAAACTAAAAATAATTAAATAAATAACAACAATTTTGCAAAAACATTAAAGAACATAAGAATATTTTTCAATAAAATTGTAGGTTACTTTGAATTTTCGATTTCCTAGAAATGTACTTTTAAATCGTTACTTTTTTTTGTTTAGTAGTACTTGTATTTTTACTTGTACTTTTTACTCGTTACTTTTTAAAATAAGAACTTTTTACTAGTTACTTTTTTTAAAAATACTTGTACTTTGACTCGTTACTTTTTAAAAGTAACGTTGCAATATATGGTCAATAGTTTTGCTAACAAATTGACGTTTAATTTCAGTGGAGTTAGTATATAAAACATTAAATTAAATGAAGAGAAAAAAAAGTTAATTTGGCAAAAGTTAATTTTTTACTTTATCTCTACATGAGTGAAAAGAAATATTCATTTACAATTTTCAATTAAATTCTTCTTCTTGCTATATAGTGTTTTTGTTTTTTTAATTTTTCTTTTCTTTTGGAAAACACTTGCTATTTTCCATAAGCTCTGAAATATCTCGTATTCATTATAACTTTTGCAGAGAGCGAAGCAGTTGGCATTCCTAGATAGTCACGTTATTATATTTTGATAAAAGTTTTGTGCGAGTTCTATTTGTTTTAAAGTATTCTGTTTTATTTCCCTATCATTCACAAAAACACTTCGCATTAATGTTGGGTGTATCTGCAACAAATGCAAGTTTGCCAAGAGCGACTAAAAATGCAAAAAGTGGTAACCCAAAAAACTCAACATTTTATTAAAAGGGATTGAAATTACCAAATTTTATAACATATCTTTTTTTTTTTTCCAGATTAGTTTTGAATGGGCTTGTTCTTTTTTCTTCAGATTACTATTGAATGGATTTGTTCTTTTTTTTTTCCAGATTATTATTGAATGAGTTTGTTCTTTTTTTCCAGATTACTATTGAATGAGTTTATTCTTTTTTTCAGATTACTATTGAATGAGTTTGTTCTTTTTTTTCAGATTACTATTGAATGGTTTTGTTCTTTTTTTCAGATTACTATTGAATGAGTTTGTTCTTTTTTTTTCAGATTACTATTGAATGGGTTTGCTCTTTTTTTCAGATTACTATGTAATGGGTTTGTCCTTTTTTTCAGATTACTATTGAATAGATTTGTTCTTTTTTTTTTTAGATTATTATTGAATGAGTTTGTTCTTTTTTTCTTCAGATTACTATTGAATGAGTTTGTTCTTTTTTTCAGATTACTATTGAATGAGTTTGTCCTTTTTTTCTTCCAGATTACTATTGAATGGGTTTGTTCTTTTTTACAGACTACTATTGAATGAGTTTGTTCTTTTTTTTTCTTCAGTTTACTATTGAATGGATTTGTTCTTTTTTTTTTCAGATTACTATTGAATGAGTTTGTTCTTTTTTTTTTCAGATTGCTATTGAATGAGTATGTAAAAGAAGTTCTTGCTGTAAATAGGAATAATTTGAAATATTTGCCATGATGGTAGTTACCATTGAATAATTAAAGAGATAAATAAGCAACAATGAATTAAGTGTTTCTTCCACTTTCATATTTTTAGTCACCTGCGGCATCTCTGCATCTAATCAGAAACGTCTCTCGAAAAATGTATAATGGGAAATAGCATAGTAAGTTGTGATTATATATATCCTGGAAATTTTACTTCTTTAGAAAACAAGGTAGAAATTATTGGGTTTACAATCAGTTTTTCTCTAACTTATATAGTAACTCTGAATTTTTCAGACATTGCTATTTTTATTAGCTTGCGAAATATCACATCATGAACAATAGATTAAAATGATTAAAAAATGTGATGATTCAATATAAATGTATTCAAAGGAAAATCTTTTATGAAGTCCACTCTTCTTCTACAGCAAGGGCAAGTTTTTTCCTAAAATAAATAAAAATAAATCAATAAAACTACAAAAAAATTTAGTTATTTATGAATCAGGTGCTAATTAAAATAACCCCGCTCTTCCATCAGAAAGTCGGGTATCATAAGTAGTCTGCGCAGACTATTTAAAAAGTAAACTAGTGGTGCGCATGAAACCAGATACTATTTTAAAAGTAATTGAGAGAAAGTTATCATACATGTATGTATATGAGAATTGAATCTTTGGTGGTTGATAAGTAAATAAGATTTAAAAGAAATTAGATTAAAATAAATATTAAAAAAATATATATATAAAAAATATTAAAAAATATATATAAAAGAAAATAACGTTAAAAAAAAATTTGACGTATATTTGCTATCACTTTCTTATTTATACTAGATATTCTATTAAATGGCTCTTTCGTAAACTAGTTTACGCTCCTAGTAGTCTGATCGGACTACCTAAAAGAAACTGTGTGGAGGCGTTGGCAATTAGTCAGGCTAAGTTTTAAGTATTTTCAAATCTGCCCGACGTCTTTAAGTCTACTCAATTCAGCCTTCAGGCAATTTAAGAAATGCTCGAAGAATTTATCAGGCTTAATTTCTCTAAGCTTACGGCAACTATCATGGAAAAAATCTGAATTTGTTCCATAAATAGTGATTTCATTAATAGAATAAATGCATAAAAATGTTATTTAAAATAAACCTTTTCTACTGGGCTTATTGCAAACTCAAAGTATGCAATGAGGTATGCAATAAACGTAAAAAATTTTAGACAGAATTTTCCAATTACCTGGCACATAATAAAATGATGGCAACTGTTCTCAAAGAGCGATATTATTTAATTATCTAACTACATACATCAAAATTAATATAAATAATATTATTACAGCAAGCTTAAAGAGATGTTAATTTTTATCAAGATAATGTAATATTAAATATCATAAGCTCTAATTAAAATTATTGTATTCTAATTTTATAATTTTAGTTCAAAATAAATTGTTAATGCGATACATATTTTTTTTTATTTGAACTCTTAAAGCCAAGATTTATATAAGTGATACCACCACTAAGTAAATTATATTTAAAAGACTGTACCAGTTTGAAGCTAAGTAATAGGAATGTCACAAGCAGACCATTAAACCTACGAAGAGTGTAAAATATCTAGGAGTCACTATCACCTCTAATTTAAGTTGGAAACAACACATAAATAACATTATTAAAAAAGCGAATGGCGCCTATTGGGCCCTCAACTCCATATTAAACTCGAAGTTATCTTTAGACTTAAAATGCAAGCGCACTGTGTATCTAATGGCAACTAGGCCAATCCTAACTTATGCCTGCCTCGCCATTAACACTCTAAGAGATCATTTAAAAAATAAACTCTCTATGGCAGAAGGGATGATTATTAGAATACTCGTCGGCGCACCTAAATGCATTAGCAATAATAGCATAAAAAGGGATCTTAAAACTGATGACATCAACGTCTATATAAAAAATTTAAATAAAAATTTCTACGATGAAGCAAAAACCTGTACCACCAGCAATTTTAACTCACTCCTAGATATAGAACTAATTGACGACAACACTAAATTTAGCCCCATCACTGCCTTTTTCCTTAGGGATATGTTGCCCTAGCACACGAAATACACTCAGCCCCAGCCGACTCACACGAACCCCCTCTCGATTTTTTGGTGCTAAGCACCCCCTCTTCTTCCCATCTCCATTCCTCCTCACTACTCCTCATCATCGATTTATTACTACAGATGAATCAGTTAATGCCGCTTCGTGGCAACGCACCGAGATTTATGTGATTTCTACCATTCTACCATAATAGGAATGTCTGAAAAACATCACAATCACCCGCTGTGGGCCGCCAGGAGGTCATACAAATTAATTGACCAAAATTTTGTGTACAATTACATGATGTAAGTAATGTTCTCAGCATCGCATCCTGATCGCTTTTACTTCCCAGGTAAGCTGATATTCATCAATCTGAAGCTGGATGGACTCAAGACGCCGGAGGGAGTTGACCAATGCCTTATAATGACAGCAGAGTGCCTTAACCACTGAGTCATCACGACTCAATTATCAAATCAGTTCAATCAAATCAAGTCGGAATAGAATCAATCAAACAGCAAGTCAGAACATTTTATTCTGCCACCTCAATAAACTAATTCAAACTTCCGTTGAGGCAGCACAAAATATTGAGTTGTTATTTTAAAATTTTGTACAGACATTCTTGGGAAAAAATTGCAGTTTTTAAGTGCAGCCGCTATGATTTTTTTTAATTTTCAAATACAACATTTTCAGTCACAATTTCATTGGTTTAAGCCAGTTGAGGTGGCTGAATATTAATTAATATCTATAAGTATTTTAATACCTGTTAATGATAACAGTTGGCAGCTCTTTTTTGTACTTTCACAAAACATAATGACACTTCGATTTCACTTTTATCTGTCCAGCTTACTGTTCACAAAAAATGGAAACACTTCTACACTAAATCTATGTAAATTGTATCTTTCTTTTAGTAGCAAATATTTTGGACGATTTTACATCGCAAAACTGTTGACAAAATTTGTAATACCATGTCTGATGCTTTTAAAAATGGTGTAATTTTTTGCTGGTATTTAAGCTAGAAAGTTTGACTTTAGAGGTAGAGTTCGATTCACATCGATTTAGAATAAAAGTATTTTTCTAATTTCGTCAAACCCTGTATGTAATGTGAGTATTTTTGAAAACCCACAGAAATTATCTAAAAGCAGTAACAGCAAAAAATCAAAAATTTTATTAATACCAAATAAAATAACCATCAAAAAATTGAAAATCAGTAAGAAAATTTAAAAATTAAAAATTGATAAGGGTTCTTTATGAAATTGAATTAAAATGTACAGCCAAATGGGAAAAGTATAATACTTACTATTGGTAACCACAATTTAATGCAATCCGTGTGATATAAATGAGAACACGAAAGGGATGTAACCAATTCACCTACTCTGTATTCTTCAAAGCAAAAGTAACACTGCAACCTTTCCTCTGAAATAAGAATGAAAAGTCACGAAAGTATTTATTTGTTATTACCAATGCCACTTGTCAATAACAGCGACCCTGCTTGAAATTAAAACAAGTTTAAAGGCAGAAAGTGCGTTTCTTGTTTTTTCAGTGGCGCCATCTATGATCGACTTCATATACGACTTCAGCTACACGCACACACGTAACAGCCGGTTTTACAATCATACTCCATTTATTCATTCATCCACAGATCGTAATTTTGACCTGGACCAGAGAACGATCAATCTCCAATTCAGTACCCCCAGAGGTTGTGATTTGTTATGAGAATTTGGAGGACTTTGTGATCCCACTAGATTTAACGTGCAACATTCACCAATTAATAAGTATTTATTCATTATAGATTATTAAAACCATTCTTGAATTCCTTAATTAGAAGGAAATAGAATTATCATAACTTTTAAATATTCCTTCGCGTACTTTTCTGGAGTCATTTCTACCTGATGCAATCTCTAAAGAACAAAAATTGTTTCAATGTAACTGATGCGCAGAACATGGGAGCTACATTTACATACAAAGTTGTGAAACGGCATAGAGATGTTTAAGTGAGATGCTGAACTACCTTTATTGACTAGTAAGGTGCGAAACAAATTTTTGTCGTATTTTTGCAAATATTTGATCTTACTTAATTCAGATGTGGGGATTTCAAATCTGAAATTAGCTCTATTCCGAAAACTACAGATTTTAATCAAATTGACATTTAGTTTATTTTTTGTCTGAATGAACAAGTTAATGAAGAACATATAATTTTACATACATACATATACACTTCTCTGTTCCTTTGAAAATAACACTTAAAACTAAAACAATAAGACCTTCACGAATCGCATTTTAAACTGACATGTATGATCGCCATTTTCCCACTACTTCCTACATAGCAAAGAAATGGGGCACCTATAATTCACTCGAGTGAATTAGAAGAAACAAAATCTGTTCAGGAATATGTAAATAAATCAGGTTTCTTCAAAACCTTTAGTGTTAAAGAAGTAAAACAAAGTTCGATAATTTAAAACGGTATTATGTGTTATACTGTAAAGAACATATATCTGTATGAAAACTAAGCCCTACCAAACTTCTTAACGTTGAAGAGGTATTTTAAAAGAGAAAATTGATGCCAGCAATAACAGAAATTTACTATCATTAAAAGATTGTTTTTTTTTAATGGCGGGCACTTGGAACTATTGTCTATTTGGCCTCAGAAAGTATCAGAGCTGCTACCCTCTTCTCATTACCCGGTGGGCCCCTGTGGCGACGCCCACGTCACACAACCCCAAACCCGTTTATAGGGCGGGTCACACTCACACAATCACACACAAAGGAGAAAGAAAGAAACATCCATGCCCAGAGCGGTATTCGAACCCGCAGTCACTGGCTCCGCAGTCAGGCACGCTAACCACTCGGCCACCTGGCCGGCCCATTAAAAGATTGTTAATCTTGATATTGCCACTATAGTCCCACTTAACTCTCATCTGCAAACAAAAAACTAAAGTATCGATCAAGTCACTTCTTTACTTTTACTTATTTTCTCCAGAAAGTGCAGGAACCTTATCCCCATCTACAGCCAGCAAACTTAAGTTTTTGATCAAGCTGCTCCTAATTATTTCCAAGTATTTTAATTTCCTCTAGCAAAGTGCTCGAACTACTTATCCAGCTACAACACGGACAGCTGACATCCCAATGTTAAAACGAACTTTGAAACAAATTCATGACGGATGAGATAGGGGCCGCTTTGCTGCCCAGTTCCAGAGCACTACTATGACAATGAGGTGCCCACACTAGTCCCGTGGAGTTCGTTTATTAAACTCTTTACCGGTGAATTTAAAAAGACAAACCAAAAGTATTGCCTTTATGATCTCTTATTGTTAGAAACAATATATAAAAATTATCTAAAAGTTGCAATTAAAGCAACAAAAAAAATAATAATAAATAACTTTTATACCCTATAAACCTTGATTTGCTACTAAGCAATCTAATGTTTCGTCGTCTAACTATGTACGAAAGCGGGGTACAGTTTCTCTGCTCTGCCAAAATTGGCGAAGAATTTTTGAGTGATAAATAACAGAATTATTCCATTTGTTTACTTTAGCCCCACGTCCACGCTAGCCTCCCTCTTCTTTATCTAAAACTGAATCTAATGTCTAAGAAAATTAAATTGCTTCTGAAACCGAAATATTTCAATTATACAAATTACAAAATGCTTTTAAAAACTTACCAAATTGTTCTTGTGTAATTGCAACTCTGGACAATTGCTGCAATAAATGAAAAAAAAATTTACAAAATGTTCATTTTTTTAATAATAAAAAAAGGGTAAATTTAAAGAATGAAAATACCTTTCTCAAAACAACAGTACTTGCACCCTTTTTCAGTAACTGAAACTAAAATATTTAAAAAGGAAATTATAATTTCAGTTGCAAATAACTTTTATTTACACACAACAATTTTGTTTGAATTTTACCACTGTTATCACTATTTTATTCAAATATCAATAAAAACTTATTACCTCATCTATCAGAGCCAAGTCAGCCCGAGGCAGAGATAAAACCCTATAAAATAATAGCAAACTTTATTTTACCAATTTCAGGCTACAGTTGCAAAAACATATCATGTTATAGTGGCGTTAAAAGTAAAGGGATGCATGCAAACTGCTTCGCTTTATGCAACTTTATTTAACCGATTTCGGACAACAGTTGCGAAAACGCAACGTGTTATAGTGGCTTAAAAAGTACAAGAAGGACTTGCAGTTTTCAGAAATGTGGTCTTTCTAACCCATTCAAAATTTGAATCGACCGCAATGAGCGTAGGATGTTAAAAACTTCTTTCCGGTTTTAATACTACTATTCTAAAAGCATTCTTATATGCAGGGCCCACGCTGATCAATCGCCACCTCGCCAAATGCGATAAAATCGTAAATTTGGCGAATAAAATTGTGTTTTCGCGAAAGTATTGGAAAATGATTTTTTTCACTGGCGTAAAAATGAATTTTTCTAAACAAATAAGTATTTTTTATCCGATTACAGTGATTTTCGGTAGATGAGCCGCATAACTAATTAGAAGCATGAAACTAACTACCATAAAATATTTTTCTATGGGGAAAAAAATGATTCATACAAAATTCTCAAGATTTGCCTTTGGTGAAGGCTTTAGAAAATTGACCAATAATTTCGATATTTGGCTAATTTACCGACTAATAGTTTGAAATTCTTAGCTCGGGCCCTGATTAGAATACCACAATCCAACAAAATATCAAAATTGCTGGTATTTAAAATTAGAAATAATGTTACTGATTTTCTTTTCTAAATTTCGCCTATCTAAACTTTTGCATTGGTATTTATGACTCAATTTCTAAAAACTTCGAGCACGATCTTCACATTGTGTCAAAAATGTTGTAATGTAAAATCTTCCAAAAGCATTTTCTAAAAGAAAGATTATTTACGTACAGTAAGTATAGATGCGTTTCCATATTTTTGTGCAATTCCTTTGGATGTTTACATTATTTAGATGTTATATCTACCCTTACATACTATTTTGTCAGTTTTAATATTTACATTTTTTTCTCTCATCTAAATATTTTGACTAAAGGTGTAGAAAACGGAGCAGTGCGCTAATTCCATACTGCAATTACATGAGGTAAAATTTTCAAAATAATGTTGTAACTAACGCAAAAAGTTAGAGTCTACTTTAATAAAACATTGACAATCGCTTCGCAGTTTTATTATTATTACAGGATTAAATATTTTAAAAGACCATTGTAAGGGTTTCTATACGAAAATAAGTTAATTTTATTTATTTGTTTATTTATCTTTTTAGAAACATTAGTTACAACCTATTGATTTTTTCAGGTCATTGCAACTCGGCAAAAACTATCAAAATTTTCTTACTAACTCGTGTAATTTTCTTTACTAAAAAATATAAATTAGTGACGAAATTATTTCTCTTTTGAAATTTATTTTTGTTACATGAACACATTATCGTATCGTGTTTATTAAGGGGTCACAGTACCCAAAAAATGACAAAAATACCAAAATTTTTTTTATTGCTAATAATAAAACTTCAAACTATTTCAAATGTACAGAAAAAAATTCATCTCTCTCTCTCTCTACATTTTTAAAAAAGTTATGAATGATTTTAAATTGTTCTAATACAGAAACTTGCTCAGCAGTCTGACTTCAAAGTGCTTTTTCGCATAGATGATAATTTTGTGTCTTAATCTTATTAAATCCCTAAGGAATTTTTTCTATTTAAGATAAAGCTTTGAAGTAAACTTTTTTATCTTGAGTATAATACTCTTATTTAAACTGTGCATGGAATAAGCATTTTATGAGGTATTACAACTTTTACGGCATGTTATATATACCTAACAGGAGTTTTTACCCTTTTTTTTCTACTTTTTTACAAAATAATCTATAAAAAATATTCTAATTGATATATCAACAAATGAATGCACAAAATTGTTAAGATAAATATTGCAAGCACTATGAAAAAAACTTTTTTTGAAAATATGTTCAAATAAAAAAGCCTTAGGGATTTAAAAATTTAGAATTTTTTCTACTTTTTTTAAATTTTAAAAAAAATTAAGCAGTTTAATCATTTTTTGAAGATAAATTATTGATTATAACTTAAATAAGCATGTAAAGCATCCTCAAAATGAATGATTATAGTACCTTTATTTTAAAAAATTGTTGCAAAGGTACTGTGACCCCTTTGTTTATAGTGTAAATAGTGATATTTTATTCCAAAAATTATACATTTGTTCTATTTTCTTCAAACGAAAGAGGTAGTCATTAAAAATTATCAATTTAGCAAAATCGCATACGCCTAACCAGTTCTCAAAAAGATACATCACACCTAAGTACAAACTGCAATGAGTGCAAACAAAATAAAACAGTTTTTTTATAACATAAAAATGACTTACCTAATTAATCTTTCCACATTTTTTTCTGAAACAAAAAGGATATACTATATTTGAAATAAAAATATTTTAAAAAATACACTGACATAGAAGGGGAAAAAATTCCAAAAATATATTGGGAGTACAAATTAGTTCGATCCGTTTTTAAGAGATGGCTCTGCTGTTATGAATGTTTCATAGTGACAGCTGGTTTCGATGGTTTCAGAGTGGTTAAATATCTGTCAATAATATTCAGTTTATATCTCTTTGAGTCTCATACAAAAACCCTGTTTTTTACTTTGTTGAGTATGCCAAGTTTTGTGGTAACGAAGCACCATGTGAGGGAGGTTTTATGTTTCTGTTTTAATTGGAAGAAAAGAGCAGCTGAAGTGCGTTGAATTCTTGTAGAAGTTTATGGTGACAATGCCCCAACTGATAAATCATGTAGGGAATGGTTTCGACATTTCAAGAATGGTGAATAGTTTTGTATACCACGAGCTGCTACAACTTGGTGATTCCATTACGTGCGATCGGTATAGGCTACAATTGATTCGTTACGAGAAAAACGGCCGGAATACGAGGAAAGACATGACAAAGTTTTTCTTCACCATAATAACGGTCAGCCTAATGTCGCAAAAGAATATGAATTTTGGAAAAAAAATTTGGAAACACTTGAGTGGGATATTTTACCGCATCCACTGTATTCGCTGGACATTGCTCCTTCTGATTACTGGTTGTTCCGACTGATGCAGCACGATTTGACAGGACACCAGTTCACTTCTTTCGCAGAAATCGAAAATTAACCCCTAACTTGGATCGCCTCAAAAGACGGGACATTTTTTCGAGATGGAATTCGAAAATTGCCTGAGATTTAAGAAAAAGTAGTAGCCATCGATGGACAATACTTTGATTAATCTGTTCATTCATTTTGTTCTGAAATAAATGCGATTTTGATCACAACAAAAACGGACCGAACTAATTCTTGCCCCCAAAAGAATATGAAAATTAAAACTAAAATTCATATTTTAGATACCAATTCAAAAATGTCAACAACTCCATTTTTATTTTTATATATATATATATATATATATATATATATATATATATATATATATATATATATATATATATATATATATATATAAATGTAAAGTTTACCTCTTTTAATTTTTCTCAGTCCGTAGAAAACATCATTAACAAGAGAGAAATAGCGGATGAACCTGAAAATGAATGGAGAAGGAAAGAATTAAAACTAGGCAAATTGCAAAACACAAAATTTTTGACTTGACAAACTGTCAAGGCAAATAATTGGTTTCTAAAAGAAAAATTTACAGAAATTTTCATTATTATTTATACATTTTGGGATATTCAATGAGAATCCACATTTTACGACCAAAAAGGGGAGAAAAAAAAACCTTAAAAATCTAGTATTTTGCATATTATTTTCCTTTTCAAGATAAAAGTTTTCTGATGGCATCATATTCGAAAACTAGAAAAGGTCTATAACAGAATATGCATGAACGTGTCTATACGAGTAAATTAAATGTACGTGTATATCAAATATACGTGTATATCAAATATACGTATCCAACAATTATGTAGTGCGGATCAGATATCAAATTTTACAGAATATACGACTTTTTAAAAATTGCATAACTTGGAAGCTATTCCATCATTTTCGTTCAAACTTTATATTTTGCCTTATAAAAAAAACATTCTTTAAAATTATGTAAAAAGAATATGTATATTAGAAATTAAACGCTTTCACCCTTATTAATTAAAATAAATACTTAGAATTATAAATAATTATCTTCGAACAATTGAATCTTTTAATTGTGTACTAAAATTTTTTCAATTCGTTCCGGGGATACGGTGAAATATGCCATGCAATATTAACATTAAGGGATGTAAACTTTCAATCGCTCATCAGACAAAACTATATTCCTCGAAAATGCGGCTATCCCAACTTTACATCCCACCTTTCACTCCTTTTTTCTATTTACCCCTGACCAGTTGTTTTCAACGTCGCGTGGAACTCCCCCCACGTGACTATCGCAAGCCATCTAATTGATGCTGGGTTGTTGGTGGTAATTCGCAAATCCTTTTTTCCAACTTTTCACCAAAAAAATTATTAATCATGTGCACCTTTGAGCTCAGGGTCAGTGTGTAAGAAAAGGGTATAGAGGGATTTTATATATGGGACGGAATCCTTTTCTGAGGTAAAATAACTTGAAAGGGAAAAAAGACTTTCCCCTCACTATCGTTTGACAATATATTAGAATTTCTATCGACATCATAATGCACCATTTTCAAAAATGTCGAAAATAGCGGACGTAGAATATTCGCGAGGTGCTTATTTGTTGTTGTATAAAAACTATTAGTCTGAAATACGCAACAAATATAAAGATGAAACGGTGCATTGGAAATGTGGGAATAGGGTCTGCACTGAAATAATTTCAAAAGATGTAAATAGCAAAAATTTAACTAAAATTGTTGTAACTCATCAGCAGCCACCAACAAAAATGCATACCTCTGAATGAAACATACCTATTTTCTCATGGGTAGGCTCCAGCCACTGGCAACACGGCTTACAGCTTTTGCTGTTTGCCACTTTGCCATAAAGAAAACCCTATACTTGTTTCGTTCAGAGGTTGCATATTACACATTTTAATTTTATACTGATATGTTTAACTATTTTGATTTTTAAGTGTCAACGCACCGAGGTCCTGCGATGAGCTCAGCAACAACAATCGTTGCAATTGAGCCTACATATTAGATACTCCAAATCCGTTTAAAAAAAATGAAAGGAATGTTCATTCGGTGAATTTTATAACTCAAAATACTGTCTGCTCTAATTAATGAGCAATATTTTTTTTCTTTCTTTTTTTTAATAATAGCAGGCACTGAACTTTCGTTCCTCGCCTTAGATGCCGGAAGTGTTGCTCATTTATCGTTACCCAGTGGGCACCTGTGAACCAAAGTCACGGAGGCGAGCAACATTACCCACGCCACGCTGCCACAAATACCCGTTCATAGGGTGGGCCACATTCATACATTCACTCATCAGAAGACAACACAGAGAGAGAGAGAGAAATGTCCATGCCCAGAGCGGGATTCGAACCCGCAGTCATTGGCTTCGCAGTCAGGCACGCTAACCACTCAGTCACCCGGCTGGCGATGAGCAATAATTAAGTTGAGATCTTTTCAATATTAAGATTGCTTCTCTTTGTATGTGAAAATACGATAATTAAATTATACGTTAGTCAAATTGTTCCGAATACTATTATTATTATTTTACGCATTGTATCTCAATATTGATAATAAAATAATGAATCAAATAATTACAATTTCTTTTTTTGTTCTTTCTAATAATGTATGAATTAAATTCTTATCACTAAAGAAATTTCCCCATTTGCAAAATCATAATTTAAGCCTTTTCTAAATCATAGTTTTATATATATTCCAATTAAATTTTTTGACCTCGTTCCCCCATTTTTCACTCAATTTAATTTTGGAATAACAATCATGCCAGCTTTCATCCCCCTTAAGTAAACTTTAACCTTCTTCTGATTATCAAACTTTTCCGTAGAAAACCTTCCTTAAGACACTAATTCTCTTTTTTTTTCCCTTCTTTTTTTTTTTGCAAATTAAGTTTGGAATGAGAGTCTTTTTTTTCCCTCCATAATTTCATCCTTTTACAAAAGAACAAAAATTTGCGACAATCCTCTTAAAAATATGATATTTCGATACCCTTCCAGTTTTTATTTTTAACCTTGTCTTTTCTCTTTTTTTTTTAATTCTCAGGCTTAGAAATGTGACTCTTAACATTTTGATATTATTAAGAATTCGCACAAGACAAAGATAATAAACTAAAATAATTGGCAGCAAAAACAAAATTAATTCAGCAAGTTAAGTGTAAAGAGTGTCCTTTTCTGACAATAATAATATCCAAGGTATCTTCGGTTGGTTACAATAAATGTCAAAACGCTGTTATCAAATTTTTCAAACTCAATCAAGGTGATGGACATATTTTTCTACTGATGTTATTTAAAAATACTCTTGGTACTCATTTAAAATATACTTTTCAAAAAAAAAAAATTTTTTTTTTTTTTTTTTTTTTTGGGTCTCTAAATGTAGATTACTATTCCCAATGGTGAAAAACCTAAGAGAACGCTTCTGATTCAAAGGCATAAAATAAAAATAAATAAATATAATGCTTACCAAAACTGACTCGTTATGTTGCCATTTGAAAGTAGCGTCTTTGTCCTTCTGTCCATTTCTGCTTGATACATTTCAGTAGTCATAAAGTCTTGGAGGGTACTATCGTCTACAGGTAAAAAAGCTGCAAATATAATTCATTAAAACCATGAAAATTAAAGGTTTTATTACTTTGTATAATACGGTGATAGTGGATTCAGCTAATGGTTTTCTAAAGCTTAGAGGACAGCGTTTCCTACATCTTAAGAGGACGCCATGCCCGGAAGAAAATTTTTTTTTATAAATTTTTCTTCTCCTTCATAACTAATTTAAAATTTAAAGTTTAGTTAGTAAGTAAAGTGAGTTCAGACAAACCTAGCCATGAAGTTTCCGATTCTGAAAGGAAAATTTTAAAACATACAAATGAAAATAAATTAGGAGATGATAACTGCGACGAATATAACTCAGGATTACACAAGTTCTTTTCTAATAATTTGTTTGCATTTTAATATTTCGTAGTATTTTTTTTCAGCAATTAAAACTTCACGACAAATTCTAGGTTTGCCAGAACTTACTTTTTCTTTCTTTTAAATTTTAAATTAGTAATGAAGGAAAAGGAGAAATTGTGACGAAAATTTTCTTCCGCGGTATACCGTCCTCCCAACGTTGTTTTTCTAAACTCCTTCGCCAAGGGAAAAAAAAACAACACACACACAATTTAAGTGCCTTACACTTGCAGCAATGCGAAGATTTTAAGCTGTATATATAATCCTGCCTTGAAGAATTATCTGGGCCTTAAAACAGACAAATAATCAAAATATTTTACAAGTTATTAAAGTTTATTAAAAATCGCCAATTTGGGGATATTTTTACGCCTGGAGGAAAATGATCAATATCACTGCGCCATTCTCTTCTTTTGCAAATTTTTATGAGCCCAGGTAATGCACCATTGGAGTAAGTTTTTAAATATAAACAATTAGACTACAAAGGCTTTTCATTTTCACAAAACTGTGGCTTTTCTCCATACTGAAGTTTTGCGCCATTTTTAAAATTGGCGTAGACAGCGCTGGCTACAGATAGGCGAAACTTGACCTAACAGTTACAAACTCATAGCAGTTATAAAAATACAGTAGGGAACCGATTATCCGGAACGATCGGGACCATCGCTATTCCGGATAACTGATTTTTCCGGTTTTCTGAATCGCTGCAAAAAACCGTTTTTTTATTGTTAAACTCAACTAAAAAAAATTTTGTTTTTGGACATAATCTTAAAAAGAAGAAAAAACGATGGAGTAATACAATGATTATTTCCAAAATGATGGTAAGGTAAACATCTTTCAAAAAAGAACGAAAAATCCTAAAATCTTATGAGGAAAAAAAAAATTTTTTTGTTTAAAAATAACGGGAAAATTTATCGAATTTTGTTCCGGTTTCTTGGTTTTCCGGTTTTCTGATTTCCACAGATAACGGGTTCTGTACTGTAGCATATTATTCGCAAGAAAGCATTAATATGAAAATATTACGGTGGAGCCTTCGAAAAACATCTTCAATTAAACAGTGAAACATTTTCTGAGAAAATTGTTGTCTTGCAAATAATGTTAAACAAGAGTGCAGGTAAAGCTATACGTCCTTTAATGCCCCCTCCATTTTTTTCGTCACTTGTGCAAATTTCAATTAATAGCAACTTTTTATTTACAATAATTTTTTTCTTCCGCAATTTTAAAATGAAAACTATCTTCAAACTATGCGAAAAAAATTTTTCTTTGTCTTCTTAATGGGAGATTAGGTGTTTAAATTCGTAAAAATTGGCAGTAATTTCGATTTTCCTATTTTAATATTATTATATTTTAACAAAGTTTACGGACATTCGAAAAAAATTTTTTTTTCAAATTGTTCAAAACTTAGCACTAAGATTAGTACTTGATTATTTTATTTTATAACCGTCATTGATCACCCAATTTTAGAGTTTACTACTATTAATGTTTAACTCCGTCACCTTTTAATTTTGATCCCAATCCAGAAGACAAGGGAACTCTTGGATGAAGTATTGAGAGAAATTTGCCTTCGTGGAGAACTTTTTGAGGGAACAAACCAGCATTTGCGTTACACGGAGGAGAAAACCTTCTACGGTTAGCATGACGGCAAGAGGACTCTAACCCATGATCCGTCTACTGCTGAGGATATTTTACGCCAGCACTGTGGACACTGCAAGCCGGATGAGGAATTTGTTTCGATCAGCCATCGTCGCAATTCGAACCCGGTTAACCTCGTGCTTGATTATTATAAAAAAATTGCACTCACGCAAGTCAATGAGAAGACGAATGGTGTTGTTGTTGTTGCACGCCCCCATTGGCCAGCAGGGCTAGACCAGGTCCATGACGTTATACACCCTCAAAAAATACAACACCGTCAATGAATCATGTGCTAAATCCTGTTTGGCGAACCCCAGGCACTCGAGGATGTGGTTGAAAAACAGTTGGTACAAATTTCGAAGTAGACGAAAGGTGCTTCGATCCATTGTATATTGAACCCTTTGCTAAATTTTCGCACAACTACTAAAAGTGCAATTCTCATACTGTTAGGAGTGGAGGCTATAATTGAAGCAATTACTTATTCCTGATTACTGTGCAATTGACCTTTGTCCGTACAAAAAGGAAACTTCGAGTTAAATTGAAAGTTTAATGTAGATTCAGGCCTTTGTTTATAGTCTCTCAAGGAACCAGGAAATATCACCCTAAATTAAAGTGCGTCATAAAGTAGAATTTGTCTTGCAGTGATCATACGATTCTCAAGAAGATTCCAAGACATGATTCCCAAGAAGATCACCGATGTCAAAAATAACTGAGTGTGGTCAGTGTGCGGGTGGGTGATCACTTTGATCTGCCTGCGAAAGGATCGGGAATTATGGTATCGGTACTCGTTGAACTGTTGCTAAGAATGCACTGCACTAAGAATCATTTAAATTTAAAAGTGATAGCGATACAAATTTAATGATATTCGAGGACAAATACAACTTACTTTCCAGAGGTTCGATATATAAGTAAATGATGTAACGAATTCGTCTCCTGTAAAACATTAAAATCATAATAAGAGTCATTTAATCATTATATATATATATATATATATATATATATATATATATATATATATATATATATATATATATATATATATATATATATATATATATATATATATATATATATATATATATATATATATATTTATATATATATATATATATATTTATATATATATATATATATATATATATATATATATATATATATATATATATATATATATATATATATATATATATATATATATATATATATATATATATATTATATATATATATATATATATATATATATATATATATATATATATATTATATATATATATATATATATATATATATATAGAGAGAGAGAGAGAGAGAGAGAGAGAGATTATTTTTAAATGAAATGAGAATTCTTTACTACATGTTAAAATTTTTAAGTAATTATATTTATTTCTAGAAAAAAACTCAGCAGTTAGAGAATCAGACTCTGGTCCGGTAGCACCGGGATTCAATCCTCGACCCTCCGTTAACATATAGGGTGCGAGAGATATACGTGATCCTAAAATCTATGGAATTGAAAGTGCTGTAGTAGGTTGCCGAGCAATACCATGGGTACAGGAATCAGGAAAAAATTTCTTTCCCTTTTAAATCTATGCCAAAATTACTTAGGGAACATCACGAATGAATAAGGAGGGCGTTTATCTATGGGATTCTGATACAAGACGTACTTTCCCCATTGCGGTGCTCTCTTTTCAAACGAAAAACGCACCTTTTTGACTTGAATCTCAAAAGGTCAATTGCTAGGGAGCTTTGCTTGTCTAAGTGTCATTAGAAACAGCAAAAAGGAAAATGTCTTAAATTAAAGAGAAATCTAAGAACTAGATATTTTGTTAGCTTCAAATTATATTACAAGTTTTGTTAGTTAGTTTGATGTATTTTGGCTACTAGGTTTGAAATTTAATTTTACAAGACGTAGAGATCACAGTATCTATATATATATTTCTCTTACACGGTGACAAAAAAAAGCCTCATTACAACGCCCCGAATGACAACGCTAGAAAATCGACCAATGATTGCCGCTAAAAATGTCACATGTCAAATCTACTGAGGTGGCTCAACATATAGCGCTTTTAAAAACGGAAGCGGAAATAACCAGAGATAGCATTCTCACCAAATGTGATCTCTTCCGAAATTCACCCTATCAGCTGCGGCAATCTCATACTATTAAGCTAGGCAGAAGTGAGTAGTCTTTGTCGATAGATCTCTATTTTAGTATTTTGTTGAAAGTTTTTTTTTTTCACGAATTTATATATTACGAATTTATTTGACGATTTTTGATTTATAGCACGAATTTATTTGTTTTAGTATTGTTATTAGTTATTCATTGAAAAATGAGTCTCAGTCGCGCTGTTACGATTTCAGATTTTATACTATAGCACATTTCTAATAGGTTTAACGAATTACATGTCATTTATTTGAATTCAATTTTATTTTAATGACCTAGTATTTACTAAAAAGAAGTAATTTAAAAAAAAAAAAAAAAAGTTATATGGATTTGAATGATTGTTTTGAATTCTTAGAATTTTGTGCATTTGCAATGTACCTAAGTTAGTAGCGAGCGAAGCGATCTTGGTTTGCGAAGCAAACCATATAAAATTGCGTAGCAATTTTCGGGGGTTGGCGAGCGTTAGCGAGCAGGGGGAGCAGCCCACTAGTGCATAAATAATCTCGGTTTATTAACACTCTTAGAAACACTCATCTGCTATTAAAAGCTCAAATTGAAAATGAATTAATTTTAATACATATATGGGAAAAGTATTTTTTGTTTCTTACCAAATTGCAATCACTTCAGTATTACCTGAAATGGATGAAAAATATGGTTATTAAATTTTATAAATCAAAGAAAAATTAATGATTTTGCAAGAGATCATCATTAAAACGTGCAAAACTAACAAGGTAATGTTGCGTAGTTTTAATTTTTTCCTTTTTTTAAAAAAAAAAATTGTATTTACGTTACTGCAGAACAAAAAATCTTACCTTTTTCCAGAATATATGTATCAATTCCTTCTCTGTAAGAAAAATAATAATAATAATAAATCAGTAAACAGGAGTATTTAAAATACATAATGATCATTCTCTGTTATGGTAAGATTTTTATCCTTTAAAAAAAAAAAAAAAAAAGGTAAATTAAACAAACCTAACATAAACCTTTACAATTTCTCTTAACATGTGTTTCGGGACAACAGAATTTCTTTAATTTTACACAATAGATATTTTTCTTCGTGTTAGCAAAAGTAGTGACTGTATTAACATGGTTGCAAACTTCTACGCTTTGTGCAAAATATTTTATACAGCAGTAGACTGAAAATAAATCTTTCTGAATTTCTGGTAATTTTAGAAGTTTCTCCGCGAGAGACCTGGACAGTTTGGCGTTTCATATAAACTTGAGAATCATAAGAATTGAGTTATTTTCAACATTTGTGGTGTTGAAAATAACTTTAACCAGTTTTAACATTTATACTGAAGTTATACAATAAATATTGTAGCTTTATGAAAAAAGATATGAAGATGATATTTTTCTACCGTTACTATCTATTTCATTTTATTGAAGTGAAACTTCTAATGCGACTTCCAACAAGGTTGCGTTAAACGTTTTACGCTACCATGGCAACGAGCTGCCTGTGATCCTTGCAGGAGATTTTAATGTGAATTTCTCGTTACCTGAAGCTGAAACATTATTAACCTTCCTTAAAGACAAATTTGGATTGGATATGATAAATGGTAGGAATGATCCAACAACCAAAGGGGGAACTATCATTAATGCAGTTTTTGCAATAAATATTGAAAAAATAGAACTCAAGCATTTCGTATCGTACTTTAGTTATCATAATCCCATTGTAAATGTTATAGGTTTGGATATTTCTCCACTCGAAAATGATAATTAAAAGATGCGATCCATTGTGAATTGTAAACAATAAAGTTTGTCTTAAAGAAACAATAAGATTTCACTAAAAATCAATTTCTACCCCTTCCTATTGTCATTTCCACAGTACGAAGTTTCACTTCTGCGCGGAGGGACTCCACGCACTATTGTTTTTTTTATTTATTTTTTTTTTACCAATTTTAATAAAAGATACCTAAGTCATTGGTAAATTACAGTGGGTGAGGGTCTCCTAATGTTCGTAGAGAAAGTATGATTTTGAAACAATAGTCCAACCAAATTTATGTTTTTGAGAAAAAGTAAGTGGTGCATAAATATGAGGCTGGCCTTCAACCAGATGAATCAAATTTATAAACAAAAGAATAATATATTAAAACTTAAACTTGCAAAAGCTAAAAGAAGTTTTCCGAAAAAAATATAGTAAAATTGCAGCAACGTATTATGATTTAATAAATTGGAAGTGAAAGAATTTTTATACCACCTTGAAATAAATTTTAAAAGGTATATATTATGTCAGAATGTCACTTTTGCAAGAACGTCGCTAACACTTTTAACAATCGATCAATGGCGTTGCGCGCCAAAGAATGAAGTTTTAACAAGAATAACTTAGCCAGAAATGCCAATTTGCTCCACTTTGTAAAAAAAATATTTTGTAGTGGTAGCGAAATGTAAATTATTTTTAGTTTAGTATTTTTCTTTTTCAGTAATTTTTACAATATTATTTATCAAAAATTCAAAGGATCATTTGAAATGCAACCTTATTATAGTAATCTCAAGTTGACACTTTTAAGAATAAGATGTAATAATCCTTATTCTACAAAATTTACAATTTCATTCGCTACCAATTTATTAAAACTTTAGTAGAAAGTGGAGCAATTAGCATCAATATACATGCATATATACATATATATACAGGGTGTTTATAAAGTACCGGACCCATTTTGATGTTTAATAACTCATAAAATAATAAAGATAGATTAAAATTAATAACATAAATGGTTAGATAGACTCAAAAAGTTTCATGACCCTTGTCAATGAACTTCCACGTGTGCCTCCTTCATCGCACGGAGAATATCAAGTCGATAGTCAATTTCACGCCAGGTAGCGGCAAGCATGTCGGCATCCACAGAGGCTATTGCGGTTGTAATTCTGAAGGAGGTCCAATTCTTTGGCCACCCAGATCATCTGATATAACGCAGCTGGACTTTTTTTCTTTGGGGATTTTTATAAAGGACATTACAGGAGGATCGTGTCGAATATTGATGACCTAAAAGCCGGAATTACAACCACAATAGCCTCTGTGGATGCCGACATGCTTGCCGCTACCTGGCGCGAAATTGACTATCGACTTGATATTCTCCGTGCGACGAAGGGGGCACACGTGGAAGTTCATTGACAAGGGTCATGAAACTTTTTGAGTCTATCTATTTTGAGTCTTATGTTATTAATTTTAATCTATCTTTATTATTTTATGAGTTATTAAACATCAAAATGGGTCCGGGACTTTATAAACACCCTGTATATATGTTACGGCCAAAGCCCGAATTCGGCCACTAAGCGAATTGGCCGGCCAAATTGCGAAATGGCTATGAAAGCTGTAAATTTGCTGGCCAATGACCGATCTTTTCTTGATTTCGGGAATTAGCCTACCAGATCGCGAAATGGCATGGGAGTATCAGCCAAAGTTGGAAGAAAAAATCCTTGGCACGTATTATTGGCTGTGTATAAGCATAACTTCATTTTTTAAAAATTACTAGCTAACTGCGGTGGGATGTGGCCATTTGAGACAAAGTATTTAAAAACTTGTCTATTTCTTTTTATCTCGTTTTGGTCGGAACATCGCGGCCACTTCGCGAAGCTACCGGACTTCGGGCTCTGGCCATAACATATATATATATATATATATATATATATATATATATATATATATATATATATATATATATATATATATATATATATATATATATATATATATATATATATATATATATATATATATATATATATATATATATATATATATATATATATATATATATATATATATATATATATATATATATATATATATATATATATATATATATATATATATATATATATATATATATATATATATATATATATATATATATATATATATATAATATAATATATATATATATATATACAAGTATATGAAATGTTTCTTTTGCTGTTGTAAAGGAATGCATGCAGATGAGACGTTTTTCAAACAATATATATATATATCTTTATATAATATAAGTAGAGAGTGAAATGACAACAGAGCCAATCACAGAAGACTTGCTGTTAGTAACGCACAATTAAAATTGAGAACGCATGTGTGTGAAAAGGTAATAATTTTTGATAATGCTGCTTGCTGAAATGTTACAACTAAACTTACCATCTAAAGCTGAGTGGGTCCAGTTTTTCCTCATTCATTTCAATATTGTTTTGGCTGTCATCAGCATAAAATTAACAAAAGTCGTCAAGGTACTGTTTTCCTTTAAATATTTTTGTACCCCTTATTTAAAGTTATTTTCCAGTACTGCTATATTTCGCGAAAATATTAAATTATGGTTGTGAACTCGACAAATTTATTTGAACAATATAATGTTATAAGAATATAAATGTTATTTTAAAAAAATGATTACTTCAAAAAATCACTTCTGTTCACCAAGAGATCTAATTGTTTATAATACTAATAAATAGTAAGATTTGTACGTCGGAAGTAGAGGCACAAGCGTAAGCAAACAGAATTCCTTTTAGTATATAGATGTTAAGTGAATAATGTTAACTTTCGCAGAAAAACTGTTTTCTGCCAAGAAAAGACAATTATTGCGAAGCAATCATCGGGGTTGGTGAGCTGCAGTGAACAGGGGGCTTAGTATATATATATATATATATATATATATATATATATATATATATATATATATATATATATATATATATATATATATATATATATATATATATATATATATATATAATGACACGATAATCATTTTTCTCAAAATGACGTATAAATTTTTGACATTTGCCCGTTATTTTTATAATAGCATTATCAGCACCTACTTTGATTCTCTGCTTAAATAACATTTTTAATTCGATAGAATGTCTGGGTTTCATTTACAATACCTAAAGTTCTCATATTTTGCCTAAAAACGCCTCGTTTCTATACAATGCCTGGAAATTCTCTAGAATATCGACGTTTCGCACTCTGCATGTTACAGAATAATTTAAATCCTTCAATTTTCTAATGGTTGTTGTAGCAACGGAAATAAAGATCATCAGATCTGGTAGTTATTCAGCCGTGGTGGCTCGTGTATAGAGTTGTCGCGGCTGTCCCAGTTTTGAATCCCAGAGCGATGGCTGACCGATACGAATTCCACACCTGGCTCGCACAGACCACAGTGCTCAGTCATAGACAGATCAAAGGTTAGAGTCCTTTTGCCGTCGGGCTAAGCGTGGGATTCTTTCGTGGTTTTCCCCACCATGTAAAGCAAATGCGAGTTAGTTCCACGAAAAGTTCAAGACGAAGGCAAATTCCTTCCAATACTTGATCAAGGATATATTTTTGTCTCCTGGATTGGGTCCAAAATTACAAGGCTACGGAGGTGAAAATTGGTAGTGGTCAACTCAAAATTGGGTCGGCTGTTCGACGACGGTTATAAAATAAAGTAAAAACTGCAAGCAAATTAGTAAGCAACTTCGTCGCCATTTTTAATTTTGGAAGAACACTGTACAGACATATCTCAGACTGTTAAGCACTCTATTATAGAGAAAAGAAGGCTGAAATACTTACACATTCTTATAGGTACTGTTACCTGAAATAAGAAAATATTTCATCAATAACAAATTGATAATAACACAAAAAGTTTGCTACCAAAAGAAAAATACACACATTCTAGGAACTCGTGTTATTATTTAACCAACGATGAGTCAGATAGCGTAAATTTGGTAATTACTTGTTTGACAATAAGTAATGAAAATCTTAAATCGTACTAGATAAAATCTTACTGTTAAACGGGAAAAGTTGGTAGCTACGTTGTATGTTCTGTAGAGGAAAAGAATGTATTGTTTTTTTTTTCCATGCATTATTTTCCCACAAATTATTGTGAAAACTTTGAATCACATTGCATAAATTTGTCTATTACTTTAAATAATGAAATCCTTAAATCGCAGTAAAATCCTATGATTAAATTATTAAACGTGTAAAGTTGGTAGCTACGTCGTACGTCTTATAGTGAAAAAGAAAGGATTGATTTTTCAATACATTATTTTTCACTAATTATTTAGCCAGCAATGAATCATTTCGCATAAATTTGTCTAGTACTTTAAATAATGAAATTATGCATAAAATGTGCGTAAAATATTTAACGCTTGCTTAAATTTAAATTAGAAAATATGTAAAAGTAGTAAATCGACATTGCTGAACATTTTTTTAAATGTTGGTTTACTGCTTTTCGCCAAATGCTTGGCGATGGCATACCTGCCAACTTTTAATCCCTTCCATTATTATTTTTCCCAGTGGTATTGAAATGGAATTAAAACTTCAATTTTAAGCAAACAAATACGTTGTATTTGAGAAAACTTAAGTTGACAACCATGACAGTAACGCATATTAATATATGTGCTTAATTTTTGTAAGAATAGTGGTGATCAATATCATTTGAAAATTAAGATTATAAAAGAAAAAAAATAGTATATAATTACTACCACTTTAAATATGAAAATAAAATCTTCCGGAAAATCCGGAAGAGTTCGCAGGTATGCGATGGACATGAAATAAAATTCGGGAGTCTGCACTTTTAGAATCTATATTTATAGCCGTGCAGTTCCCGCTTTGACATATCCTTACCTTTACTTTCAATGCGAAATATTCTAGAGCACTTAGTGATTATAACATAAGATGCAACAATACCTCTCTTGTCTAGGTAACAATATTTGCAACTCCTGTCAGTAAATTCAAAATGTCCACTAAGGCTCTTCTAGTGGTAGACTTTAACCACGCATATTTTCAAGCTTTCGTCTTAATTATTTCCATATTCAACTATTCAGGAACTTGGTTAGTCCCTCTAAGTATTATATTTATCTCCACTTTTTTTATGCAATGTATAATATAGAGTACTAATAAAAAATTGTCATAATAATTTAGTTTGCAAGTAATATTGTTTGTTTCAAAACAACTCACCCGTGCTTGTTATCAGTTGGAATATAGAAATCAGTTCACATCTATGAAAAAGGGGGAAAAAAACTTACTATAGATCAATTCAAAAAGGCGAAATACTTTGGTAGTCATAAATTAAGAAAAATTGCTATAACTCAAACAGTTACTCATATAATTTAATGAAACTAGCACACATTACAGTGCTTATAATACATTAAGTAGCACAAAAAGTATTTATGAGACATTTGATACAGAAATTACCATATGTATGAAATGAATAAAGCCGATGTGTCAGTTTGGAATAGAAACATTATCTTCAAAATGGAGTATAAACAGCTCTCGAAGCAATATAGCACATACAGGTAAATGGGATGCTTTCAGTTATGCGGCCTACCGATTCCCATGCGATCTACCAATGAATGAAATGAATACATCCGATGTATCAGTTAGGAATCGAAAAAATACCTTCAGTACGAAGTATGATCACCTCTATAGTAGCATTACAGCACATACAGGTGTGTGTGATGCTTTCAATTATGCGGTCCTACCAATTCCATTGGAAGTGCGAGCCTTTGCTCCAGCCTAGCAGTTGCAAGCGGGGAGAGGGTCTGAGAAGGATAGTTGAGACCCGGCTACACTTCTTCCGAAACATGGTCGGTAGGATTTAAATTCGATTATCGAGCTGGCCAACCCATGCTCTGAATTGTTTGCTACTGAAAATAATCACCCAACAGGCGATCCCAGTACAGCATCGTCCTGTAGCACAAGATCATCACCTATTGCACCAGCATAAGAGCTTACGCAAACAACTAGAATGTCATCTCTATGTAAGACTTGCAGATCTGTGTTTCCACCCAAAAAGATCCCATTCCACACACAGATACTACCTTCTTGACTTACATCTCTTGTCTTGCTGATGTTTCATTGATGATATTAAACTCAAGATTCTTTCCAAATCAAACAACGCCTACTATCAGCTTGGGGCTAAACCTGGACTCATCTGCGAAAAGAACAGCCCTTTTTTGATTAGCCATTGCTGCGCACTGCGCACACCTCAATCAATTCCTTTCCATGGCATTCACAATTCCTTTCCACGGCGTGACGAGTGTGGCGTTCAAATGGCAGCTCGCCTAGCGAGCAAACCACGCTAGTAAAGCCTTATAGGCACAGTGGACGTTGACACCAATCTTCCGGTGGATGCACTAAGATAAGATCTGAACTGGTTTCGGTCCTATTCCTTAGCGTACATAATGAAAGATATCGATTATAAGTGCTTATCGTAGCGTTTGGCCGTCCTTTGCTGAACCTTCTGGATGCAAAACTTGCAATTAGAAATTGTCGCCACTGTATATGAACCACAGAAGGACTCACCTTGAGCCATCAACCTCCCTCCAATGAATATCCCCGTATCAGTATGCTCTTCTTTTTCGATAGAGGGGTATTGAGTAAGAGTAAGAACACGAGCCTGCATATAGTCTCTCAATCTAAAGAACTCCCTTCTCCAATCATCGTCTGGAGCACTATGAGGTTAAACCATTTCAAGTAAGGGTGTGAGGATCATTTAGGAGAGGTTTTGAGTGAGGTAGCTAGGTATTTTATTTGCACCCCACTAGAGCTGCAGAATGGGTTATTGGCAACGGTCTGAGAAACATTTCTGAAGATGATCCGAAGCCATGCTATCAGAATTTTGATCTTCTGCAAAGGGGATGGCTCCTACGCTTTGGTAACCAAAACACCTGCTCGTGAAGTCGAGCACTTTACGGTAGAACAGTTTAATGAGGACTGATACCACGCACCCTCGGTCTTTACGTAGGCAGATCAAAGAGCTCACCCCGCTTACTGACAGTTATCTTCGGTGTTCTACTGGGAACCGTGTCTTTACGATCAGTCCACTTTACGAGTCTTTACGATCAGATCAGTGAGAGAAGCATCAAATGATGCACTCTCTAAAATGCGCTCTTTCTTATTTCTATTGACAAACGAAATGGACTGCAGGTGGCGTAGAGCAGAACTCTCTACTTATGGCAACACTTTAAATGCTTTCGCCAATAGCGTGTGGAGTGTCATAGGAGAAGGAAGTATGTTAGTTTCTGTCCTAATTTTCGAATAGATTGAAAACTTAAAAGTTAAGAAAAGATACGAAATTGAAAACTGCATTGAACAGAGGCCTAAAAAAAACGTCGTGGAAATTTTAAAAAATATTTTAGAAAATTTATTATGAAAAATATTTTTAAAAAAAAGGGGAAGGAGGAATAGTCTTCTCACAAAGCTTTGTGATCGCGAATAGCAGCAGACAATCTCTGACTCTGTGGTTCTTTAGTTCTGTGGTTTGCAGTTCTTTAGGCAGACAGATATACATATGTGGGTACTTACTTGTTATAACAAATCAGTTTTTAATCGAGAAAAGAATGCAAACACTATTGAAATGTTCCTAAACCACAGTACAGGAAGCGAATGTAAATAACAACAACACAAGTTCGATTACAAGAAAGAATAAAAGAGAATTGAAAGACGATTATTAGAAACTTCTTCAAGTTTCAACCTCCAATTAAACTGTTTTGATGTTCCTTACATTCGCTTTTATGTAATTTACGTTCCTCAATGTGTCGCGTCTTCTTTTTTTTTCATTTTTGGTAAGGATTCTAAAAATACACATTAAGAACGGTCTTTCAGGAACGCCTTTTATCAGCTGACATTAACAGCTCATCAACACTAAATGTTAATTATTTTATAGGAATAAATAAAATAAAAATATTTAAATTAAATAAAGTATTTGAAAAATTTGCTTACCGTATGGATTCCGCTGATCCGTCTGGAATTAAAAAATAAATAAATAAAATCAATTCATGAAAGTGATATTATTTCTGAAATAATACAGGGAAAAATACCATATTTGGGTCCAAGAATAACTTAAGCAAAATATGCAGAAGTAGAGGTCGGGAGAAACACTCACCCCCCAAAAAACGGAAAGAAAACATAATTTCTAAATAATAAAAATTATTGTAAGAAAATCGTTACATAATCATCATTTCAAATGGTAATGGTAATATATATATATATATATATATATATATATATATATATATATATATAGTATATATATATATATATATATATATATATATATATATATATATATATATATATATATATATATATATATATATATATATATATATATATATATATATATATATATATACATATATATATATATATACATATATATATATATATATGGTGAAATCATCTTGGGTAAAGAAGAACTCAGAAGTTTTTTTTTCACACCACACCACTGCATATAAGTCATTTAACACGGTAGACGGAAAAAAAGGTCCCGGAAATAAAGGTACGGAAAAAAAGGTCCCGGAAAAAAAGGTACCTGGAAAAAAAGGTACGGAAAAAAGGGTCCCTGGAAAAAAAGGTCCCTGAAAAAAAGGTCCCGGTAAAAAAGGTACCTCCATAGGGAAAATCTGTATGGATATTTCCCCTCTCGCTTTCTGGGCAACATGAATGCTTCTCGCTGTTTCAATGAATATTTTTTTTATCTGTAATAATTCAGATTAGATCATTGAGGTAACGAGAAGGGTAAGGGGGGTGGGGGCACTTATAGGCTGGTTGTATTACGCTTTTTTTTTTAAATTTTATTTCACTTATTTATTCTTCTTTGATTATTTTTTAAAGCAGGAAGATACAATTTAAATTTTTCAATAATATTTTACTTTTTTTAAAAATTTTTTTAAGCGAAAAATGTGTTATTTTCTATTTTAAATTATATTTTGTGTAGAAGTTGCTAATGTGGGGCTTAAAGTAGCCAATCGGGGAAGTTGGGAGGATTTATGTGTTGGATGGTTATTCGTGATTGGAGGTGTAAGTATTGGTGCCTTTTAATTAGAGTAGCGGTATTTCTTTTTTTTATAAGCTGGGTATGTTTAATTTCTCTATTTATTTTATTTTTTTAGGGCAAGATTTAATATAAAATATGCTATTTTTTTCATTTTAAATGATATTTTTTGAAAAGGGTGTTGATATTTATAAGAGCCGATTAAGGAAGGTGGGTGGATTTCTGTGTTGGATGTTTATTCTCTAATTGTGGAGAAAGGAAAGTATTGCTCTTTTTTAATTAGAGTCACGGTATTTCTTTTCTTAGAAGCTGGATGTATTTAATTTATTTATTTATTTTATTTTTCTAAGGGGAAGATGCATTTTAATATGTTTAATGTAAAAGATGTTATTTTTTTTATTTTAAATGATAAATTGGAAAGAGGGTATAGATATTCATATTAACCGATTGAGGAAGGTAGGAGGACTTTTGTGTCGGATGCATTTTTTCTTTCTTTTTATAAGATTTTAAATTGTTATAAGAGGTTTCGTCTTTTATTTATTTATTTATTGGTTTTTTATTTCTTATAAGAGATACGTTTATCTCTATTAACTTATTTTATTGTCGAAAATTCTGATTCGAATGGTTGGTGTCATGGAAATATTTTAAGTTCATATTAATTGATATTTAGTTTTGCTAATTGAGGTAAAGGAGAAAGAACATTTAAGCACAATGTCACTTTTTTCCCCTTCCTTTATATGATAAAAAGACTATTTAAAATTTTTTTGTTGTTTCTGTTACAGAACGTGTGTTATTCTTTATTTAACTAATAGTTTATAGAAGTAGTTGACACGACGCTAACGTTATGAATAGTTTTCTTGCCGTTTCATAATTTTGATTCAGATTCGTTAATTAGTGCAAGTAGGAGGAGGAGGGATTTGATGCAAGAAATTTTTTTCATTTCTAAGAAGGAGTTTCTTAAACTAGATATTTTTTTGTTAAATATATTTCTTTTCTTAATTAAACATGGATTTTTTTAAAACATATGTCAGTTTTTAAGTAATTAGTGGAGATACAATTCTCTGCAAAATTGTTTTCACCCTATTTTAACAGTTATGATTCATTTATTTTGGTAAAATGAGGAGTCTTTTACCAGATAGGTAGTCTTTTAAGGGATTATTTTAATACTGAATTTTATTAAGAATATTTTTTTGTTAATACATCTCATTTTAACACGGTTAAGATTTAATTTAAGATTTCGGCATACAAAAAAATTTAATTTCAAAGAACTTATTCAAACACGCGTTATTTTGCGCTGATAAATTACATTAAATAGCCTGTAACACATTTCTCAGCTATTTTTAGGAAATATATAAGTAAATTTCGCTTTGTTTAAAATCTATTATTTATAATTATTTCTGTTAAGAAATAATAATAAATAATAGACATTTCTGTTCTGTTATGTCTATTTTTATTCAGTTTTAAATATTTTTTTTTATTTCATTAAAGACGGTTTTATTTTTAATTCTTTTTAAGAACAGCATTCATGAAACTACACTTTTTAATAAAAAATCACTTTCTCTATGCACTTTCATTATCAGAGAAATGTTTTTAAAAGGACGATTTTGTTATAATGGTCTAAAACAGGGGTTTCCAACTTGCAAGAGGCCGCGGGCCACAATTAAAAATTCAAATCAAATGGTGGGGCCACAACTTTATCAACATTTTATGAAGGACTTTTTCATGTTTGAAAGAACATTAAATATTATTGTCAGATTTTTAATAAGTTGTACAAAACAAAAGTATTGAATTACAAATTAAAATAAGAAGTAGATTTTTAGAAATATTTAATTCTTATTAATAATATTTTTAAAAATATTAAATAAATAATAAAATTCGGGCTACAATAACTTAGGTTTTTATTAAAACTTACATAGTAGCACACAAAATATTCAATGAGAAAATTGAGATTTGTCTGCTACAACCACCAGAGAATAGATATTTACATTTAAAATTTACAAATGTGTGTGCAAATATTTTCGTCCAAAATGAGTGGTCTCAAAAAGTTAAATCGGATAATTTCTTCGAGAAAATTTCTGATACGCACATGCTAAATTATATTAACAAAATACAAAAAGAAATGAAATAAAATAGAGTACATACATGATTATTTTTGCATTTGAATAAATATTTTCCTGGGTGTAAAACCTGAGAAATAAATTTTTTTGCACAATTGGTATGTTAAATTTCACAGATACGAAGAAATTAGGTTTTTATTAACGAGAAAAGCATTTCAAACCCTTATTGATTCTTTACGAAAATTGTCCGCAAAAAAATGACAACTAGTAAAGTTTAGTCCGCGGGCCACAAAAAAAGGCTTCGCGGGTCGGATGCGGCCCCCGGGCTGCCAGTTGGAAACCCCTGGTCTAAAACAAATATCATTTTAACAAAGTGAATAATATATATTATAAATCAATGATTATCAAATTCAATAAGGTATGTTACAGATTGAATCATGTTTAGATGCACTGAAGTGTGCCTTTACCAAAAAACAAGCATTTGTGGCTATATTAAAATTTTTGCAAACAAAAGGAAATTGGTGTTATAAAAAAGGAAAGATGTTTATGTACTTTTTTGCGAGTCTACTGCTAGAATCAGTGCATTTCATTAATCTTGTAAATTTCTGAAGATAGCAATTTTGACGTATGTGTACATTAGTGTACTGCAAATGGATGTCCTTGAGGTTTCTTGAATACACCTACAAGAATAAGAGGGGGTTTCACTCTAACAACCCCTTCAACCTTTTTCTAGGAATGTTTCAGCCATTCTTTGTATTTCAGCTTTTCATTCTTTGTCATTCTTTGTATTTCAGTTTCCAGCAAATCAAAGCTGGAGTGCATATCGCACATAGAAAAAAGAGGAGCTATGAAACTCTTCAAAAAAGGTTTAAAACACTTTGCGTTAAGTTTTTAAACCAAAATCTAGACATCCCAGAATTTTTAAATTCAATAGCTAATAATCTAAGAAAGAAAAACATGTAAATTTAAAAACTAACTAAATTTAAAACCTCTAAAAACTCAAAATTGTCAACATACAAAATTTTCATTCATTTCCAATTTCATATTAAAATCTGTATTCATTACTTTAGTTTATTAATTTTTTTGAATAGCTAAAAATGATACTACATGGCAGTTTTAAATAAAGCAAATTTTATATTTAAATATTCCTAAATGTAAGTTTTTAATTTTCTTTAACATCTAAAAGACATACTATTTAAAAAATTTATAAGATATTTTAACGATGATATGTAATACCGTTTTTGCAGTTTCATAGCAATGAACTATTTATGTTTTTGTATATTGTATATTTGTGAATTTGTACATTTTAAACATCGAAATCGTCATTATTTTACAAAAAAATAAAAAATTTTCCTGTAATGTATTCCAATCAAGTTATTTTTTAATTTTCTTGTGTTTTCAAAAAATAATGTCATAAAATATGATGTTTATAAATATATTGTTGTAAGCAGAAACAAAGTTCTCCATATACGTCTAAGCTGAAGTTTTTAGAGGAATAGTTAAAAAAGTTGTCAACTACGTCATAAAAGGTTTGTGATATATTTTATTTTAAATTGAAGAAACTGATCTACTTATAAAACACATCTTATTTAATTCAACTTTATAAATATTAAAATAATTTAAATCCAATGAAAATGTAATAAAAATAATTACATATTTCAGGCAATATTACTGTATTATAAATTACTTTCTAGCAAATGCATAATGGATGCACAATTTTTGTTCAAACTAATTGGAAATTGAATATAAATGAATCATAAAAAAAATAAAGAAAAATACATGGGAAAAAAAAATCAAGCATACTAATTTTTTTTATTTACTTATTAAAAAAGCAATCCTACTTTAATGAATGGTTTCTTTTTTTCTGGAAATTTCATAATTACAAATTAAAATATGTAAAAGACCAGATATTATAATACATATATACATTAAATGACTAATATATATTTAAGTAATAAAATAACATTCGATTCAATACGAAACAATGATATTTTTAAAAAAACCAGCTGACTTAAATCATGATTAAATCAATGAAATCCTGCTAAAAATATTCAATAAGGTTTGCTTCTGATAAGTTTCCAGCATTTTGATTCTAATTTGCTCTTAAATATAGTACATTGAATAAATGTTAATTGTGAATGTAAATAAATGTGAAAAAAAATTCATTAATTATAATACTACGTTGTAATGCAACGTTAAATAACCTTTTACGCTTCAATTAGTAAATTAATTACTAAAGATGTAAAGTAATTAAAATGATAGTTGTTACTGTTTAGATAATTTTTTAAGTTGTTCTTATTGCCAATTAAATAAATAAGAATTATTATCTATTTAAAGAGAGAAATAAGCGAATAACACCACCATTACCACCAATCAAATGCTCAAGAGCCGCACCGGGTTCGAATGCCAGAGCCGGCGGGTCAATATGAAGATGCACTCAGTTCGCACTGATCACAGTACTAATGTAAAATATCCTCTGTGGAAGACAGATTATGGGTTAGAGTTCACTTGCCGTCAGTCTAACCGTGGATGGTTTTCGTGGTTTACACTATATGTAACGCACATGCTTTTAAGTTCCATTGAAAAGTCCCCACGAAGGCAAATTTCTCCCAATGCTTGATCTAGGAGTTCTCTTTGTCTTCTGGGTTGAGTTCACTTTTATAAGACTACGTAATTGAACATTAGTAGCCTTTTAAAAGCAATTAAGACATTACAAATATTTATAATTTTTAACAAATTTTAAAAAATAATCGAAAATAATTTTTAGATTTATTCACTAAAATAATGAAAATAAAAAGTCACTAACAGAGAAAAAATCTTTAAGAGAAATGGCACCGAAAATTGAAGTTTTTAAAACCCAAAATATAAAAAAGAAAAATATGCTCTCGAATTCGATAGCAAATGATATTTAAACATTAACCAGATAGTGGATATAGAATGCTCTGCCTTGTTTATTGCAATATCTTTTTAGATAAATTATAATTTTGTCATATTTTAGGGTTTAAATTATAAATTCAATAGTTAGGGGATATTATGTTTTAATAAATCAAAAACTTTAAAAAAAATTTAAATCAAAAACTTTTTCTAAACTTCATTTTTTTCCCCAATATTGTAAACAAGAGGTGGCAAACAGTGGGTCAAGTAAGACCGTCAATGCATAAACCGATTCCCAAACATGCCATTGGTTAACTGAAACGGTTCTGTGCTATGTTATCAATTGTAACTTATTACAAAATAAAAAAAAGCGAAAAATGAAAGAAAATGACACCTGTCAAAAAATACCTGTCAAAAAATTTCTATTAGAAGCGTTATAAGCGAAACACATTAATTTTACTCCCCCTCCCCTAAAAGTTTCATGTAGCCTGATAACACTTTTTCAATAGATAAGAGTCAAGATTCCCGGTAGAATCATGATCTTAGAAAATAAATAAACAATTTTATTGAACATTTTCATATTTAATTAACTTTTTAAGAATAAATGCATAAATAAGAAACAAAAGTTGGATAAAAAGCTCTTTGAACACGCGCGACACGCAAAAAAACATGCACGGAACAGCAAAAAGCGCTTCAATCCAATCTTCTCATTTAAAATATTTTCCCCTACAGAATTTTCCCTACACAGGGACCTTTTTTTCCGTACCTTTTTTTCCGGTACCTTTTTTTCCTAGAATCATTTAACACACTATGTAAAGAACTCCCATTCATTTGGAGTGGTAGCGGTTACTAGGTTTAACTATTTCAAGTATGTCATTATTTAAGATGGGTCACTATTTAAGACAGATTTTGCTTTGGGCCAGTGAGAGAAAGGGAATGAGGGGAGAACGAAGCTCCCCTCTTTGAAATGCGCCATTTTTTGTTTCCATAGCAGCAAACGGCCTCAGACTTCGTGGCAAGGGATGTTCTTTCCGTAGACAAACTATAGATCACCTGCTGCATTAATACCTAGTTCCCATTCTAAATTTCTAAATAATACTATTTTTTATTTGGTATCAATTTAGATTAAGATTTTTAAGATTTCTAAGATTAATAAGATTAAGATTTTTAAGATTATTAAGATTTCAATTTCCTAAAATCGAAAGAAAAAAAATTCCAGATCTTTCATACGCTTTTTGTTTAATCATTTGCAGTATCTTTATAACTTTCAAAGAATACCTCGCTTTTTTTCCGCGTGTGAACGAGTTTCAGTTCTTACGAAATATTCAAAATTTCCCTCAAATCCTCCACTACGTTTTGCTATCTTGCTATCTTAACAAACTTGCTATCTTAACAATGAGGAAAGCAAAAAATAACCGAAACACATACCTCCTGACAATAAGTTTACGCATCTTGCTTCCACTTCTTGTCTATAATAAAAATAATAAAAGTTAATTCAATATAATCATCTATATATACCGTAATGAAATTTTGAATTGTCGGTGAAAAATTTTAACAGTAAGGACTTTAAGAGAAGAAATAAATTCATATACAAAATACATATTATAATAATAACATATTTTAGGTAGCAGACAAAATGTGTCGCAATTTTGATATAGTGAAACCTCCAGGAAAGATCTCCTCTATTTACGACCCATTTTGGGAGTCATGGAATTTTTCCCATATACAGTGATACCTCGAGATACGAGTTTAATTCGTTCCGTAACCTTGCTCGTATGTCAATTTGCTCGTATCTCAAAGCAATTTTCCCCATTGAAATTAATTGAAAAGCCATTAATCCGTTCCAGCCCCAAAAATGCTACCCCCAATTGTTTTTGTTACGTGTTTTTGAATAAGAAAAATGTATTTATAAATGACAAATATTGTATAAAAACATAATAAAAAAGAATGTAAAGCAAAAAAAAAAACTTGTTTTATAAAGTGTACATACATATTTGTATTTTGGTCACTTAAATGCAACTTGCACACATCTTAAATGCTACTGTATGCTTAATTTTAGTCACTGCTTTTCTCTTCACCGGTCTTTGCTTTTTTAGCTGGATTAAAAAAAACTGTCCAAGGAGGTTTGTTTCTTCCTCCTTCTTAGAATGCTGCAGAAATGAGTTAGGCGAGTGTCATGAAATAGCTCCGATGCACGACCAGATGCAACTTTTTCGGGATGTTTCCTAGCACGAACTGTGAAATTCTTGCCCACATTCCCAAGAACACTTTTATCTCACTTGTAGAGATAACCTCCTCCACCTCTGGCTCTTCCTCGAAACCAATTTCTTGCAGAACCCCCGAATGCTGCTGCGACGGTAACTCTTGTAATTCCTCTGTCGTCAGTTCCTGAGAGTGCTCCTCGATGAGCTCGTTCACGTCTCTCTCACCCATCACCAGGTCCATGGATTTTCCCAGAGACCCAATATCCTCCTCCACTGGCACTTTGGGTTCGAATCCTTCGAAGCTATAAACTCAGGCCACAGCACAATTTTCGGCTACAGACTCACTCTGGCCACAGCTTCTTTCATGCAGAGGTCAAGGTCCTCGTTGCAACGCTCAGCCAGGCCTGATTAATAATTCTGAGGCATATCACGATGTTAAAAGGGTCCTCCCAGTACTCTCGAAGGGTGAGGTTTCTGTTTTCTGTCACCTCAAAGCAGCTCCGGAACAGGTGCTTAGTGTACAGCTTTTTAAAATTAGAAATCACCTGCTGATCCATGGGCTGCAGGATAGGAGTGGTGGTAGATAGAGAACCTTTATAAACTTGAACTCTTCGAGGATGTCATGTTCGAGGTTCGGTGGGTGAGCAGGAGCATTGTCGAGGAGGAGAAGGACTTGCCTGGCCGTTCCTCGTATCTCAAAACAAAACTTCGCTCGCTCGACAGCTCGTATCTCAAATAACTCGTATGTTAGGGCACTCGTATCTCGAGGTACCACTGTACTTTGTGTTGAAGAAAACCTTTAGGAGAGACTAATAAAACACCTCTCCCAGTAACCGGACAGACATGTGCACCAAATGCGGAAAATGTCAAATAAGGAAACACAAAAAAAATATCAAAACAAAAAACTTAACAAAACAAATAAGTTGAGTAAAATGTATTCTCTATATTTGTGTGAGGCTCTTATTTAAAGAGCTTTTTAAAAAAAAACTTAATGGTATATTTATATAAAATAGCTTTATCATTCATAATATGATATATGTAAAAATAATATATGTAATAGAGGAGACGAAATAGAGTTGGTCGCTATAGAGAGGTGATCTTTCCTGGAGACTTCACTGTACCACATTTAAAAGAATTCTATGCTGGGACTGAAATGGGTAAAGATGTTAGGAATGAATGTTATACTTGTTTATTGATAACATTTTATAATGTTTCTCTTACTCATAAAAGTGTGCTTTTTCAAGGAAAACAAAAAAAGCAAACATTTAAGACAAGAACAAATAAAAAGCCTTATACTTCAGGCAGAAGAAGTATAATTTTAAACAATACATATCATATGGTCGTAATGAGTTATCTAGGCATTAGGACGTACAAATGATTCAAATATTTTTTTAAAGTTATTAAATTCTTTTAAAATCACAAATTTTTCGAAAGCGATGAAAATTATTATCCCAGATTATCCTGCGTTAAAAGTAATTTCTTAAACTGAAAAAGTTAGGTTGCAAGCGCTTTTCATTTTCCCAAAACCTGAGCTCGTCTTCTTTATTAACATTTTGCACTGTTTTCAAAATCACAGCTTACAAAAAGCTAGCTAAAAATAGGTTAAACTTCAACAGCCATGAACAACCGTAACAAACTCACTACAGTGATAAAAATAGGAGTATTGTTTGCTAAAAATTGTTAGAAGACAGTAACTTAGACTTACAGCCATCATAAGTAACTATAACTGTTCACAACAGTAATGAAAATAAGCATATTGTTCATTATTTGCTAAAAAGTGTTAAATAGTAGAACCGAAAAAAAAGAACCGATAAAGAAAAAACCGAGGAAAACCGAACCGGAAAAAAAAATAACGGAAAAATAGTATTTTATAAATTATTGCACTAATGTAATGACGAGTTCTATTTTCAACGTTTAACCAGAATTTAATGTAAATAAATAATCAATTCTATTGTGATATAATATCCAAGTAGACTTTTTCAAACAGTTACTATCATCATTTTTGAAAAATTTGCATTAAATTAAAATATTTATTTTTGTTAAGGTATATGAATAATTGGATCACATTTTTTTTTAAAGTGAAACTTCTAATGCGACTTCCAACAAGGTTGCGTTTAACGTTTAACGCTGAGTGCGTGGCACTCGAACGCATGCGCGTAGTATGCCTGTTTTACAGTCAGAGCTTGGTTGCCTAGCAACCTAGTAAATTTACGCATCCTCTTTCGAATTAGTCAATGGGTTATCGTAAAATATTCATATGCGCTGGCGATTTTTTTTGGCGGTGGCCTGTGATCCTTGCAGGAGATTTTAATGTGAATTTCTCGTTACCTGAAGTTGAAACATTATTAATCTTCCTTAAAGACAAATTTGGATTGGAAATGATAAATGGTAGGAATGATCCAACAACCAAAGGGGGAACTATCATTGATGCAGTTTTTGCAAGAAATATTGAAATAATAGAACTCAAACATTTCGTATCTTACTTTAGTTATCATAATCCCATTGTAAATGTTATAGGTTTGGATATTTCTCCACTCGAAAATGATTATTAAAAGATGCTATCAATTTCTACCCAGGGATCGTAAATATCTTGATATTTTCGAAAATATCAAAAATATCCGATATTTTGATATATATCCGATATTTTGATATGTATCCGATATTTTGATATATATTCAAATTTTTGTTTTATATTTAGTATCTTCCATATAAATTAACTTTTTTGTTAGGAATTGTTTTGAAGACATTATATACACATTTAACACATAAAATAATTCATTTTATATAAATTCTGAATTCCTAACGTTAATTGTAATTAATAAATTTATAATTTTTATAAAATGAAACATTAGAAATTTTTTTTAAATAAAAAAGGTTCTCTGAAACGAAATCTTTTGTAATCACCAAAATACAAAACATTTTTATTTTACTTTTACTAAGTTTTAAAACACATTTTTTCTTTATTTCTTGTTAAAATATTTGAACATAAAAGTAAGTTTTTCTGCCTTTTCAGTCCCTAATCTATTTCACAACTTGGACTGAATAAATCCAAAGCAAGAGAATATTCTCTCTAGCCCAGTTGTGGAAGGAGAGGCAGTTAGTAGTTGTTCAAGAAGATTTGTTATTCTGACTTTTAATGGTTCCTTTAACTTGATAGTTTCCCACCAAACTGTGGGTTCCACATTGAGAAAGTCATCTTCGAACTTGAAGCCTGGAAAGGGGCGGCACTTTTTGACCAAAAAATTCATAGCCATAGGTAAAATATTTTTGCCAACAGAGCGTAGGAAATTAAAAGCTCTTTGTGTTTGCTCATCATTTAGTTTTTTTCCACAATATCTATGGCATATTAGCAGCTAAATGAGCAGGGTTTAATGCCGTTACTTCTCTTTCTGAGAACTTTTTCATCACATCTTTTTTTCCACATGCTTCTAATTTCTCCTTCAGTTTGCACCAGATTTCAACACATTGTGCTATTGTGCATTTATTTGCTTGAACTGCATCTAAAGCATTTGCAATCGGTTCTAAAATGCTTATACAATCAGCGTAATTTACCATTAAATCATTTACTAAATTATCTACCTTGACCACTTACTCATCATAGGGTGAATGAGAACAGGTTCAGTCTAAGAATGAATTTTTAGTAGGGGGTAAGTGGGAGCAGGTGCAATCTAAAACAAGATTTTTTATAGGAAGTAAAGATAGTGTGAATGGTAGCATGAGTTTGTGTAGTGATTAAAAGAAATCTTGAAATAACGTGGGGGATATTTTAGAAATTTTGCTGAAAATATCGAAAATATCATGATATTTATTTCAAAATAAATATCGGATATATATCTTGATATATATCATGATATATATCCATTGATATATATCAACGAACCCTGTTCTACCCCTTCCTATTTTCATTTCCACATTACGAAGTTTCACTTGTTCCGGCCGCACTATTTCTTTTTTTTTTTAATGACTTTAATTAAAATTTAAATTTTATTTTTAGTAAGCAGGGTACCTAAAATTGTAAATCCAAAGTTAACTTAAAAAAATTCATGAAAAATTTTTCAATATAAGGGCAAATTTCAGCACAAAAACTAGTTTTTTTATGCCGACTAACTGATCTGCAATAAATTGTAATTCATAAATATTTTTAAAAAAATATCTCTTTAGATCAATAATATAATTACCTGCGTTTCGAACTAAAATACAATGAGAAGGAACTAAATATTTTTTTCAACATTGATTTTTATTTTTTAGTTCTAAATATTTTTTATTAAAGTACGATAAAAATAAATTGACTCTCAGACCTTAGCTTTCTGTTCAAAATATATATAACGTTATGCGAAATCTACATAAAAAGTTACTAATAATTCTACAATGAACTATTTTGTAACTCGCGTTATAATAAAGAGATTTTCTCACTATCAACGTTTTTCAGAAAATGTTTTTAAAGTATATACAATTGCCATGCTGTTTCGTTTGACAGCACAGACACATGCAAAAAAAAAAAAAAAAGAAACTAAAACTTAAATTCTAAAAATGACAAAAATTTTAAGAGATATAGAAAGCTAATGAACAAAATTTCAAATATAAACAATAGAAAAAAAATCGAGCTTTTCCACAAAATTTCGAAATTTTCATCAAAAGATTAACTTCCTGGCGGATAACTATTAATTGGTAAAGTATTTCACATTAAATATTATACATAATGTAATTGTATTTACAGTTAAATACATATAAAGTATTAAAAATTCCGTTCAGTCAACTTAAAGTTAAACTTTGTATCTATTTTCAATAATTAAAAAATAATAAAATCTAATTATGATCGAATAATTATTAAAAAACTACGTTGAATTCTGGTTCAACGGCCCGAATTTAATTGGACGTTACATTTATATAATAATTAATGAGGTGCTTATTTTCGGGAGTTTTTTCTCTCCGTAAATCACTTAAAGATATGCAAAATAATCAAACAATCATGAATAACATACTCGCAACAGTTATAAAAACCTTCATTTATTTTTCTTAAAAAAATAACTAATTATGATCAAATAATTATTTAAAAACTACATTAAATTCTGGATCTACGGTTCAAATTGAATACACACACTCCATTCAATACACACACTAGAATTAGGACAGCCATAATAAAATAAGGTGCATAATTACCCAAATGATTTTTTATCCAATTCTAAAAAGTCCAAGACAACATCTTTTAGTCTATACAACACAACTAAAATATAACCTAGTACCATTTTGAATTTCTACCAAATGCCACACAACTAACCCTTTGAATATTGGGATTTTTGTAAGCTAGCAGAAGATTCCTTTATCTATCTTGTCATGCTGATTCCAGTTTTAGGGGGGAATGTACAGTGAGGGATAGATCCACCGGGGGTGCGAGACCTTGAAACAGGTGTAAAATTTTAAGTAACTGTGACGGTGACCTTGAGAATTTTTCTTTCGAGGGAAGGGTCACACATTTGTTGTCAGTCCTTCCGTGTTCATGAATTAGCTTTTTTAATCTATAATTGGCACAAAATCGTTGTTTAATTGGATACGAAATTAATTTATTCAGTTCTATTTAGTTGAAAACATAAAAGTTTATTTTTATTAATTTTTGCAAATTACTATTATTTTTTTTAAATAACATTAAATAATAATAATCTTCAAAACATTAAATTATGATTTCAATTTCTAAATTCTTGAATAATACTTTTGCAATGGAATATTTAAGCAAAATGTTGTGTTGGATGTTGAAATTAAAAAAATACTATTTTGTATGAGCGTGAGTGTGTATTCATGGCATTTATTCCCCTCAATATATCACAGCTGATAACTTTTTCTCCTTTAGTTGTCAGATATTATATTTTCCATTTGAATTTCACTTGCTTTTATTAAACTATTTCATAGATATGTCTTTTAATTCTATCTGATGATAAAAATGTTGCAACAAAACAATATTTTACAAAAAAAAATTTAAATTTAGACATAAATTTTTTGCTTGAAGTAAATGAAAAAAAAAATTTTTCCGAGATTTTGAAAAATTACGTATATTACCCTTAAATTACCAATTTATTAATCAATTCATAATTGCCTCAAAAAAATAATTAGGCAGTTATGCTGTCTAATGTGCCTTCATAATCATATTTTTATTAAATTATTAACCCTTTAATGGGCCCTTTATTTCTAGTAAAGGTAAATTAAAGTATTTTTGGAATTGAAATTGTTTTAAGAATAGTAATTGATAAAAAAAAATTAAAAAAAACTAATTTAGCTTATAAAAATGCCATTTTTTTCGTGGTAAATATATTTAACATTACCTATTAGGAACTTACTGACTTTTATTTTTATTTATTTATAAAATAAATTCCTTAAATGCTACAAACTTCAAAACGAATTATGTATTTTATAACTTTTATACGTTTTTTAAAGTCACAAATGGTTACTAATTTTATTCAAACTCACTTCAAGAAAGCTGAAGTTATTGAAAAATGGAAACCTAAATTAAAAGTGGTAAAACGTGGTGGTAAGTATACTTACCACGGCCTTCAAAAGGGTTAATTTTATTATTATATATATATATATATATATATATATATATATATATATATATATATATATATATATATATATATATATATATATATATATATATATATATATATATATATGGCTTAAATAGTTACGGGAAATGAAAATCAGTATGAATTTTTTCCCCTACAACGATTTAAACTAAAAGTTAAAATTAAAATTTTGGTCCCTTAAATTTATGTTCAATTGGAAATATTTTATAAAACGGTAAAAAACCAAAGTTTATAAGATGTGCGGAATCTTTGTAAAGTTTGCTAATTTTTTACAGAACTCTAGAAGCAGGGTTTCCACTGCCGAAATAGAATACAGAGTGTTGGCTAATAAAATTCAAAATTTTATTAAACGAAATTAAAAGCTTTTTTATATTATATTTTTTTTAAAATTACCATTGAAAGATAAAGCTTAGAATGTTTTTGTATGAATAATTTAAAATGTAAATCATAATGCTAGTTAATAATGAAAAACAAATAATTAAGAGTAAATTGAGTTTCTACCATTTTGATTCGCATTTCACAACCTAATCGAAGCACCACACAGACCAAGCTCAAAATGAATGGGAAAAGAGCCGCAAGTGGCCTCAGGTGCTTAGATATTTTATACACAGCTCAGTTCAGAATTAGAGGTGAGTAAAAATCATATACATGGACTGTACTAAACCAAAAATTAAAACAGAAATGTTGCTACCACTTGAAAATATTCATACGCAATCCAGAGCGAGTTGGCACAACGCCTCCTTCAACTGAAAGCCTCCACACGGTTTTTTATAGGTAGTCCGATCAGAAAAATATAAATTTAACCAGTTTGCGAAAGATCCTATTTAAAGAAAATCAATTTAAATAAGAGAGTGGTAGCAAATATATGCCTAACAATTTGTTTAATTTATGAATATGATTGGTTTGTCGCATTCACTTGTCTACCACTACAGATTCAATTCTCAAATATACATGATAAATTTCTCTCAGTCAACTTTAGAATCATTTATTGCATACCATAATGTTGCAAAATCAAAATGTTTTCACACAAAGTTTTTTAAATTCATGATGTATGGGATAGGGGCCGCTGCGCGGCCCAGGTACCCAATTTTCTGTTAATAAATGAAATGAACTTTAGAATCAAATATGGTCAATCAAATAGAATCAAACAAAAAACCGTGTGGAGGCTTTCTGATGTAGGAGATGATGGTTGGCATCTCTGTAATAGTTGTATGCGGACTCCGTGTACTTACTACATTACTATTATTTTACTATACTAATACTTTACTATATTCTATACGATTACTATACTTTACTATTCTTTTTACCGAACAAAGCTAATCATCAGCCGTGTTCAATTGAAATGGCAATGGGGGGATGAAGTTAATGAGGGAATCTTTGATACCTACGTGATAAATTATAGTGCAAATTTTATACTTAAGCTGTGGTTGTTCAGGGGATAGAGCACTCGCCTCCCAATGATGTGACCGGGGCTCAAATCCCAACGGTCGAAATGAATTTCGCATCGACTACAGTGCAGACTTAAAATATCCTCAGTGGTAGATGTATCATGAATAAGAGTCCCCATGCCGTCAGGATAACCGTGGGAGGTTTTCGCGGTTTTCCTTTGCATGTTAGGCAAATACGGGTTAGTTTCATCCAAATGTCCTCCACGAAGTCAAATTTCTCCCAAGTCTATATTTCGGAGTTTTCTTGTCTTCTGGTTTGGGTTCAAATTTACAAGGCTATGGAGTTGAACGTAAGCAGTAGTAAACTCAAAATCGGGTCAGCCGTTCAACGTCATTATAAAAAAATTTTACTTTATTTTGATGTTGTCATATGGTAATTGAATTTAAAATAAGAGAACAAACATAATATTACTCTTAACATTTTAAAATATTTAAAATAATCATTCTAACTTATATTGTGTTTATAACAACTTATCAGATTTTATTAATATATTTAATAATTACTACTATAAATTCTACAATATCTTGATCATATTTGTAAACAAAAAAAACTATTCAGTGCATTACGTGTAAGTTTTTATAATTCTTTAAAAAATGAATCGTATCTAAATAAAGAGTTTAAAAATGTCGAAAAAGGTTACCACAACCCTTCGTTCCAGAAGACTTGAATCCAGGTCCATGTGGTCGTGGCTATATGACTCAACAAGGCAAATGAAGTTTGTTAATCTTTAAGTTTGCAATAATTACCATCAGGCATGGAGAATAGATGGTGGCCATGGTTGTCGCCAATGGGTCAGTTTCTGAATCCAAACAGTAACATACAGAGCAAACTTCTTGTAGTAATAAATAGAAATCAATCGCCAAAAAGTGTGATGCGGTGATACCTAGGTGCCTAGCAAGTGTTCCTGTGACGATGAAAAGAGATTGCCATGAGAAAAACACTTACAGACGGTGTGTCTAAACTTATTTAAGCATTTTTCTAACTTGGTAAAAAGGATTAAATAAATATTACATGATTTTATATGACATTTTTAATTTAATTGAAGGATCCCAAAAATATTTACACAAATATGGTAGGAAGGCTTTATTTACGTCACACTAGAGCTGCACAATCCTAGATAAGAGCAGGCCTCAGCACGGGTTACCATAAATATCCTTTAGTAGTCCAAACGTAATGACATATTTCGTATTTTCAAGCACTGCGCAGCTTAGGACCCCGAACGCAATGACATCTTCCTTATTTTTCATCTACTGCGCAGTTAACTTCGTCACATCGGACTACTAAATTGATCCGTGCTGAGGCCTTCCTACTTGGGCAATGGTGGACTGCGCTCAGTAATTGCCTCAATTATAACCCCCACCCCTAGCAGTATGCTGATTGCGCTGCTAGTTGATAACGTTTGTAGGTAGATCTCTCTCCTCATTGACATGTGAGGGGTACAATTTATAAAAATCAAGCACTAACTTGGCGATAAGCTTCTACTTGGCCAAGAAATATATCAAAATATATTAGTCCAATTTATTAAATTCGAGTTATTTTAAACAGGATTAGATTTACAATTAGAATATAATACATTTACTGATAGTATTGCATTTATCATTACAATTTTATTATCTTTATGGGTAAGTTAATTTACAAATGTATTTATAGAACGGGTGAACTTATGCACTTGAGAACATTTTGCTATTCCCTTTTCAACTTTCGACTTATTGTGAATAAAAAATTTGATTAGGATACATTTAAACGCATTATTTTGTTTATATATAGTACTCAGTGTTTTGTAGTTAAATTTAGAAACAGTTTAACAATCACAAGATATCTTCAGAGTAAGAATGAAATAATTTTTAAAAATTTTACAAAACAGCTCTTCTATAGTTTTATTCGATGAAGTAAAAATTAGAATATTGAGGGTAACTTGGGAAAATCGAGTTAATATATTTTCAGTTAATTTTTCTGATAATATGGCATTTTATTAAATTTTATCTTAAAATTTGTTGCAAGATTTTCTTATTAACTCTGAAAATAAAAATAAAAAGTCTAATAATATAAAAAAATCAAATAAGTTACCAACTTTTATTCTTTTATTTTTTAAAAAAATAATTTATAAGAAATTCTTGCAACGCCTTTTATGAAAATCATGTACTTGGAAAATTAACTGAGACTATGTCGACTCGACACTCATAAGTTAAAAGTTACACTCAGTATTTTAAGTTTTGCTTTTCCAAACAAAACTTTAGAAAAGTTGTTGTTTTTTGAAACTATTTTATTTTATGAGACATATTAGGATTTTTGTTAAGTGATTGAAGAAAAATAATTGAATTATGTTAAAAAAATTGTTTCCAACATTTTCTTCTTTTTTTAAATTTTGAATTGACAGCAAAACTCGATATAAGATCATATTTGTATTGCACATAACTATAGAGTAAAGCTTATATTATTGACTCAATTATCAACTTAGTAGATAAAAAGAACATGATTTTCAAAATATATATTGAAAATCAAATTCTTACTGTGATGTTATTGTAAGCAAAACAGAAAGAATTTGTTAAAAATCATTTCGAAATGCACGAAATAATTCAACTTTATTTTAAGGTTTTCCTTTAAAAACACATAAATTAAATTTTTAAAAAAATATACTAGACTTTTAAGTTTCTGATTGCTTCTGTCAGGGTTGGCATAAAATACTTCATTTTAGTCATGAATTAAATCCTGATTAAATTTTTTCAATTTTTTAAAAATAAATAACTAATTTAAATCAGTTTAATTTTAAAAAAAACATTAACTTAAACAAACATAATTTTTATAACATTAATTATGAATTAATTTTTAAAAAATTATTAATTTAAGTTTTACATATTTTCATACAGTATAGTTAATAAATACATTCTTAAATGTGTGAATTTTTAAAAAGTCTGATTTAATTGAAAATGTATGTTTATTAAGGAAGCTATTTTTTTTATTACGGAGTAATAAAATGCATATGCATTGAAATCACTATGTTATCCCTTTCATTATAAAATGCATTGATGTAAATAGTGATTATTTTTTTTAGAAAAATAAATCAGTAATTTTAACAAAATTATTAAAAAATATTAATTGAAAAAATATATAATTTAAAATGTTTTTTTACTAAGAAATTTGATTTGAATTTTTTACTAAGAAATATCGAAAGGGATATTCATGTAATTATTATGTTTCAAAATAGACTACACTTAAATAAGAGTGGCATGAAACCTTTAAATAGTATTTTTCCTTTTAATATTTTTAAAATAACTTTCAAAAAACATATTTAAATTATGTCCAGTTAGTTTTTTGCTAATTAAAATGGAAAGCTTTTATGTCTTATTGAATATAGAGTTAGAGTGTATCAAGACTTCCTCAAACCAGAATGACGTAATTTTTTTTTTCAGTAATGTTTTCTTATCTAAACTAATTTACTTTTCATTAGACGTCTAGTTGACAAATTGTCATCATGTCTAGTTGACAATTTTAGCAATTATCACCAAGTTGAATCTGAGAAATATAACTATGATTTTTTTTCTTAAGGCTGTGATTAGTATGTAATAATATAATAATAATTTTATCCATTTTTAGTAAGAAATATTAACTATTTTACTTCTATTTTTAAGCAATAGTATTATTAAAATATTGTATCAGATGCTTTGGATGGTAAATTTTAAAAAAATTCAATTAATTTTATTCGTATAAAAAAAAATCCATTTTAAATCAAATATGTGCGATTTTGGAGTAAAAAAAATAATGATTGCCAACCATGACTTCTGGTCAGAGTCATTTTATGCTCAAATATGTTTTTAAAAATAATATGCAGAACTTTGGTTGAGATAGATTGGTTGAAACTGGTTTAAAATTCAGATTATTAAATATATTCAAAAATTGCATGTAAAATTTTTTTTTAATTATTAAATATATTAAATAAATTCAAATTATTAAATATTAAAGTGAAATTTTTAAACTTAATTAAAACTTGATACTACACCCTGAACTTTTATTTTTAACCAATTTAAGACGACATGTTAGCAACAAATGTATATATTTTTTAACTTTTTAACCAATATTCTTGAAGCAATTGCATAGGTCTAATTAAACTTTTGACCGATTTTCGAAACTTTGAAAGCCATACGTCACCTTAAAATGAACTAGAAATTTTTTTTTTCATAGCTTAAATGCAGTTTGTATTTTAAAATTACAGAAGTATTAAAATTTACAAACATATAAAAAAAATTCCTTTTAAATAAAAATTACTAAAAGATGGAGGAAAACTTATTGACCAAATCCCCCTCCACCCTCAACACACTAGCTTCTGGCGAACAATATTGGCGAGATGATGCTTTTATCAGAAATTGTTTTACTGCATGAATGAAGTAGGAGGCAACCTTTATTAAAGGGGGATAAGAAATCATTAGCGCAATCAGGTATCACCGTTCCAATTTCTAGGAGGCGTTTGTACAATATGGGCTATTAACGACGATCTTCTTTTTTTCTTTATTTAACTAAAACTGGGTGCCTGGGCCGCGCAGCGGCCCCTAACCCATTCATCATGAAGTATTTACAAGTTGAATTAAAAAACATTTTGAATTATGCAGCATTTAGGTAGCATTACAGAAGATCAAGCTTGATAAATTGAACATGATTTGATATTTAATATAAGTCATGATTTATGCAATAATCAGAAATTTTTGTGAATATAAAAAGCACAATTGATATTTAAGCATTGATTGGTATTAAATTTGATGCAGTCATAGGTTGTGATTAAAGTATGAAATTAAATTAATATATAAACAAGTACAGATTAAACATGATTTGATATTTAGTATAAGTCATGATTTGTAAAATAATCAGAAATTTTCATGAATATGAAAAGCACAATTGATATTTAAGAATTGATTGGTATTAAATTTGATGCAATCATAGGTTGTGATTAAAATATGAATTAAATTAATATATAAACAATTACAATTGATATTTTAGCATTGAATGGAATTTAAATTTGATGCATTCATAAGTTGTGATAAATTATGAGTAAAATTAGAATATATGCAAATGCGATTGACAATTTAGCATTGAATAAAGTTAGAATTGTGTAATTTTAAGTAGTAAAACAAATATAACATGATATATGATAAATTTACAGAAGTTTTGTTTAATATTGGTGTCGCCATCTATCGGATACAATTTGCAATTTAATTGAGCTGTTTTACTTTTTTCATTGAAGAAGAGTTTGATGATCTACATATTACACTAATGCAAGAGTTCAGAATGAATAGTCCGGAATTGGGCATGACTATGACATTATGGAGCATTATCTCTAATGATTCTTTGCAGCAATTGGAGCTCTTCATTCTTTATGAGTTCTTGCAGTTCTTTTATTATTATGACAAGTCTGCGAGCCATACCGGCTGTTGTTGTTGGAATCGGGCGAGAGCCCTTTCTAGTGGGACGGGCTATGCACCCAGTGTAGTTTGCGGTGTGGGATTCACTACAGTTGCAACATTTTGGTGGAGTGTGTCTGTCCTTTCTGCATTCATGGGAGCGATGATTGCCAGCGCATTTTACACATCTTGAGGCAGCGTTGCATGATCTTTGAGTGTGGTGGAATGCTTGACAATTAAAACATTGAATTGGTCCACGACCCCCCCTAAATCTCTCTATTCTGACTGGAATACTTTGAATAGTGGTGATGGAGTTAATTTGATGATTTTGCACTGTATTTTTAAGAATTATGAGAAAAAGTGGGAGGAGCCTATAGGCCTCGCCCACTTTTCTCTTAAACTGTATGACTTTATGAGTTGTAATGCCTGTTTTTGCCAGTTGATGGGAGATCTCATCTGTTTTGTATTCTGTTGATAGTCCACGGAGTAATACTTTAATATGTATGGTTGGATGTGCTTGTGCAGAGGTTATGGGTGTGTCTGTTTCTTCATTGGGAACTTCCATGGGTGGAGCTATGTTGGAGTTGACTATTGTTTCAGATAGTAGCAAGGAGGTGGCGGCATCTATTGGTGAAGAAGAGGTGCTTTCTGTAATCATGATTTGTGTATCCTCAATATTTTTGGCCTTGTTTTGCTTTTTCTTCTTCCTTTTTCGCTTTTTTGTAGGAGGCTCTGCATTATTTTTAGCTGTATTTTCTGTATCGGTTGTCATTTCGCTTTTCTGTTCTAAATTTTGGCCTGCATCTTGAGTTTCCATAAGTTGAGTTTTGAGTTGCGAGCAATCCTGGAGCACTCTCGCTGTTGTTTCAACTTCTTCGTTGGTCATCCTTATCATTTCCATCCATTCTTCATATAACTTTCGTTCACCTGGACTCATGCTTTCCACATTTACCGTTGGTTCTCGTGAAGTCTTTTCGGTTTGCCATTTTCCGCCACGTGGATGATTTTGATATGTGGCCATATTGCGTGATTTGATTTTGTTGTCGAATTCTGTGGATTCCTCATCCGTCGTAGAGTCACTGAGGTTTTGACGCCCGGTAGGCGTGCTTGTCTTTCCACCACGTCCGCAACGTCGAAGACTCATTTTGCAGTACTTTAAAAATTGAATTGAATAAACTTAATTTTTGTACTTTACTTTAAACTAAGAGCTTCAAACTTTGCCATGTCCAGCCATAATTTCGAGAGAATTATTAAGAACTACTCACCAAAAGGATTAAACATCAATAACTCAAAAAAATTTTCCTCGTCAGGAGCATCGTATGGCATCCATATATATCTCATCGGGAGCGACATATCCAGATCATTAACGACGGTCTGCATGGGTGAAAGCCCTTATATAGCAAGACGGAAAAGAGAAAAACCTGGTACGTAAAACATTTCATTCCAGCATTTTTTTCGAAAAAAATGAAATATCTGTAACTATCAAGATTTCTTTTATAATCCTGGCATATATATAAAACTGCTTCTTTTCCAAGATAAAGTCACCATTCGATCATTGGATTTCGTTGAGTAAGGTTGTTTTAAAACCGAGCTCCTGCCACGATGACTTCAATAAGATTTGGCCGCGGAGGGAAGGTTTTCCGACCCTCTCGCGGATGCGTTCATGACGGTGCGTTTGATCAAAATGCCCTTAGAGAAGCGATGGAAGTTGCTGCCCGCAAAAAGGCTTCGAATTGTACAAACAAAGATGATTTGATTAGTATGATTCACCAGCAAGAGAAATTAACCAACCAAATGAGAAGAAGCTTTGATGAAGGACAACTGACAAAAAAAACCTCTACAGAATGATCTATCTTGAAGAAGAACTCAAAGCCCTTGCTAAGCCAAAAGCTCCAGAACCAGTTTTGGAAACTAAGGATATCCTGATAGCGACTCCGGCCGTTTCAACTCCTACAACAGAGGAACCAGAGTCTGCGTCGGAAACCATGGATATACAGACTACTACACCGGTTGACTCAACTCCTGTAACAGATGAGCCAGACTCGATCCCCCCCTCTGAGCCTGCTACACAACTACTTACTACTGTTACGAACGAAAAGAAAAAGAAAAAACGGAGAAAGAACGGTGTCAACTCGGCGACACCAGCCAGTTCTGAACCCGAGTTAGAAAGTGCACAAACCCACCACGAGAAAGAGATCATCCCTACAACACCGGCGGAACCTGATTTAGAACAGATGGAGCTAGGAGACACTACTGAAGCCCCGGCAACAGTTGAGACCTCAGCTACTTCACCCTTTCCGAAAGATACCCTGCATCCCACCGGCAGGAAAATCAAAGCCCTCGTACGTGGACTTAGAATCGACACCGAGATAGAAAATCTCGAACGTGAACTCTCAGATATTGGACTACGGCCAATCAGGATAGAGCAGATGAGAAGGAGGCGGGGCCAGGATTACAAGCTCCTCCCCTTCTTTCTGGCCATTCTGACCGACATTCCCAAACACCGGGAAATCTTCAAACTTGACCGATTACTGGATACACCCATCCGGGTAGAAAGATTTCGTGGAGGCCGACACGAAATCCAGTGCTATAAGTGCCAAGGATTTGGCCACACCCAGAAGGACTGCACAGATAGCCCAGCGTGCATGAAATGCGCAGGAGCGCATTATTCCTACCTATGCACGAAGCCCCTGAGCGAGCCTCCGACGTGTGTGAATTGCAAGAAAGACCACACAGCCTGTTTTTCAGGCTGCCCATCCAGACCAAAGAGAAAAATCGCACCGAAAAGGCGCACCAAAACTAGCTACAGCTGAAATGGATTTACAACCAGCCTTTCCTCTTTTCCGTCTCGCTTTCACCCCTGACGGTCTGGGAAACATCTCTGACGATGATCCGAAGGCATCGCAATTTTGATCCTCAGAGGAAACTAGTTCAGATGACACTGAAAAATTCTCTTACTGTTAACCACAAAAAAGTTTATATATATATATATATATATATATATATATATATATATATATATATATATATATATATATATATATATATATATATATATATATATATATATATATATATATAAATAAATCCAAAAATATAAAAACAGACAACTGTACACTATTTCACAAATAATTTAGAATTCCAAAACTAGAGTGCGTGTTAATTTGTTCCACTATCAGTAATATACGGAATAAATTTCATTCATTTCTTGACGGTGTTGCGATTTTCACAAACAATAACGAATCATTGCATATTTAACATTAATACTTTATTATTAATTTAAAAAAATACAGGTGAGTGTAATATTCTTATTACTCACTTTCATAGTTCCTGTGATCTTATGAAATATATAGTATTGTGTATAATCAGCAATATTATACCGTTCCCAAATATTACAGAATAGCCCAAACAGTTGACGAGATCTCACAAATTGTAAAATTCACATCACATATCTTCCCCACCACGATATACGATTGGTCTGTAATTATTTTAAATTATTAGTCATATCCAAATACAATACGTTTCGAATACAACCTTCAAATATAATGTGTGAGTTGGGTGGGTAGAGTAACTAATTTTGTTGAAGGAGTATTGTGATTTTTAAAATATTAAAATTATTTCATAAAACAATTACTGGTAGTGAACATTATTTGTCTATTTAGTGATATTAAAAAATCAAAGAGTTATGCTATGCATGCTTCATTTTATTGTGGCTCAAACAGAGCTAAATAAAAAAAGTGATATAGAAGTTTGTTTAAATCAATTTTAATTTCCATTTGGTTTTAAAAGGTTGCAATCGTCTGACGTCACATCCATGCAATGATCTTTCATATTGCAATTTATTATGACGTGTTTCCATAAATTATTTATTTACTGAGTCTGTTTTATTCCTTGAAAAGTAACGCCTACTTTTTTCTCTCGACGCTGTACATCAAGGGTTTCCAACTTCATACCTGCCAACTTTCACTCCCTCCGAGAATGGATTGTAAAGCATTAAACGAAAAACAATCTGACTCAAAAATATACTTATATTTTGATCCCGTTGAAATTCGCTTGAGCAAGGATTATTATGCTTTGATATATTTATTGTAATTATTTATACGTAGTGGTGGTCATACTCATTTATAATTATCATTATAATTAAAAAAGTTAATTGGAATAACCTGAGTATTGCTACCACTTTGAATATGAAAATAAAATCTTCCGGAAGAGTTGGCAGGTATGCAACTTGCATGAGGAGTGATTTAGATGCGAAAAAATCGACCGGATAAAGATTATGACAATGGTCTCGAAAATCAGGATCCAGATGTTGGTTTGAAAAACTGCGACTTTCGGATTATCATTGGTGTCTTTTGAGTGAGTAATACCTATTTCATACTCTTGCAATCATGTATGTTTTTCTAATTCTGAATTAACTTAAGAGTATGAGTAGATGCAAGTTAAGTTAAATGATTCTGCCCGGTATAGTAGCTTTCAATTTAAGTTAACATCACTGCCGAAGTTAATATTCGCAATCACGCAACAATGGCCACGTATCACCAACACGGACGTGGCGGAAAGCGGCTGACCGAAAGACGTGCACGTGGTTCAACGACGGATGAGGAAAGCTCGGATTTTGAAACCAAAATGGCTGAAAAGTTAGCAGACATGGGAAGGAGAATTAAAGAAGATGAAAGGAAAAATAAAGAACTACTTGAGAAACTAAATCATTTGGAGCAGTCTCTCATGCCTGTGCCAAATAGGCCCGAAATACCGACAACACCAATTAATGTCATTGATATGGAAACTTATGAAGGCGGCCAACTTTTGGAGCAGACGGGGAATGAGTCAACCAGAGATTCAGAAAGCTCAACCAAAAATATTGCAGAACCCCCTTTGAAGAAGAAGAAAAAGAAAAATAATGTCAAAAAAGCTGAAGCAAATCTAATCATGACCACAAATAGTAAACATTTTTCACCGATAGATACGGCCACCTCCTTACAACAATCTGAATCTATATCTGATACTGACTTAGCTCCACCCAAGGAGGATTCCAGTTCAACTGTAGATCCACCCACAACTCGAGCAAAAGTTCAACCAATTAAGCATATAAAAGTTCTTATTCGTGGTCTTCCAGTTGGATTCTATACTGATCATATCTCCCAGGAACTGGCAAAGTCAGACATCATAACGCAAAAGATAATTCAGTTTCAGAGAAAAGTGGGCGAGACCTACAGGCTCCTCCCACTTTTTCTCACAATTCTTACAGAAACAGATGTTAATCGACAAATTTTCTCTATCACCAATATACAAAGTATCCCGGTCAATATTGAAAGGTTCCGAGGCGGACAAAATCCAATCCAGTGTTACAACTGCCAAGAATTTGGACACAGTCAAAGATCATGTAATTCACCATCAAGATGTGAAAACACCGATCATACGAGTGCCAAAGAGATGAAAATACACCACCTAAGTGCAGTAACTGCGGAGACTCTCATACAGCCAACTACACAGGGTGCAGAGCCCGTCCCCGCAGGAGGGGAACACGTGCCATACCACCACCAACAACAGGACTTGCTCAAAGGTTGGTTACAATAATTAAAGAATTGCAAGAACTTTTAAAAAATCAAGAACTGCTTCAGAGGATTATGGGGGAAGCCACTCCTGCACAGTAACGTCTTTTTTTACTTGATTTGAACTTCTATTTGAACTCTTATTATTATTCAGAACTCTAATTTTCCATACAGATTATTAAAATAAATACTGCATACTGCCCTTTCAAATTGAAGTTGATCATACTAGATGGCGCCACTAAGGCTTGACAAAATTTATGTAAAACCTTCACGCCTATGAATCACGACTTTTGTATATATATAATCATCATTTATTCATGCTCATATTCAATTTTCTGTACACATTTATGGCAATTAATGTAAATATCTCTGTTCAAGTTGTAATGTTTTCTAATCAAGGTTATATTTTCTGTACATTTTTTCATGGCAATTACTGTAAATATCTCTGTTCAAGTTTGTATTTTCTCTAATCATGGTAATATTATTGTAAAGCTACCACAACGACTGCTTATATTCAAAATGTTTTTAACTCATTTTTGTAGTTTCATGATGAATGGGATAGGGGCCGCTGCGCGGCCCAGGTGCCCAGCTGTTTTTAAATAAAGTAAAGTAAAGCAACTTGCATGAGGCCGGGGGCCACAATTAAAAACACAAATCAAATGGCGGGCCGCAACTTTATCAAAATTTTATGTAGATGTAGGACTCTTTTATATTTGAAGGAACATTAAATATTACTGTCAGATTTTTACCAAGTTGTACAAAACAAAAGTATTGAATTACAAATTAAAATCAGTAGATTTTTAAAAATATTTAATTGCATTTTAAAAAATTCTGGCTACAATAACTTTAATGTGCACCTATGTATTAAACAATTAATGTGCAACAGATATCTATTTGTTAAGATATAAAACTTTTAAAAGGTTGGTATTAAAACTTGCATAGCAGCACACAAAATGTTCAATGATAAAATTGAGGTTAGTCTGCTGCAACCACCAGAGAATAGATATTTACATTTGAAATTTACAAATGAGTGCGTAAATATTTTCGTCCAAAATGAGTGGTTTCAAAAAGTTAAATCGGAGAATTTTTTCGAGAAAACTTCTGATACACACATGCTAAATTATATTCCCAAAATATTAAAAAAAAAAAAATGAAATAAAAAAGAGTATTTTTGTATTTGAATAAATATTTTCTTTGATGCAAAACCTGAGAAATAAATTTTTTTGCACCGTTGATATGTTAAATTTCACAGAAACGAAGAAAGTAGGTTTTTATTAACGAGGAAAGTATTTTAAACCCATACAGATTTTTTACGAAAATTGTCAGCAAACAAATGACGACTAATATATTTTAGTTCGCGGGCCGGATGCGGCTCCCGGGCCACCAGTTGGAAACCACTGCTATACATGCTTCATTTCATTGTGGCTCAAGCAGAGCTATATTAAAAAAAGTGATGTCGAAATTAAAATCAATTTTAGTGCTAATTTCCATTTGGATTTAAAAGATTGCTTGCAATGATCTTTCATATTGCAATTGATTATGATGAGCTTACATAACTATTTATTTACGGAGTTTATTTAATTCTTTGAAAAGTAACGCCTACTTTTTTCTTTCGATGCTTCACAAATTGTAAAACAGACATGTATTAGACGTGACATGAAATTAAATTTTCTTCTTGAATCGAAAAAAAAAGTCAGTTTTATTATATTTCAGTCACATCACTTTTATTATATTTCAGTTATTTAAAAATTTATCAAAATTACACTTTACGAGGCCTTTACAATCGCCATCTTTGCTAAATTTCTAAATTGTGTTTTCTTGTTATTTTTTTTAAATTTAACAGACTTTTTATGATGTTGTATTATTAGGCAGCACAATTCCTCTCAACAAAAAGAAAATAAGGAAAAATAGAGGATAAAAGGTTTATTAGATTGGGAGAAACGACGCTTAATAGTTTTTAGAACTTTTATGAATTTTTCTTCAAAATTAACAGTAATGGGATGCAATTTATGGTTTTGAATAATTCAAAACGAATTGTTTCTCAGTTTCTAGATTTCTTAAAAATCAAATCTTATTGCAGCTTAAATTGATGAAAATTGATTTTTATGACGCTAAAAATTTACTTTAACGAAGAAGAAGCTTAGAAACAAAGATACTTAACAAAATTTAAAAACACTCATCTATACACTATTTAACTCTATACATAAAACTGTTGATTAATAAATTATAATGGCATAATTTTGAGAATAAAAAATTATAAAGAATCTCAAACTGTGCTACTGTTATGGCTTTGCATTTTACATGCCTTCTTTAACTGAAAGCCTACACTAGGTATACCGGAAAATTTCATCCACGAAAGGACACGCCTAAACATCATCTACCATTGCTCGAGGCCTTTTACGTCTTCATCTGGTACTATTTTGATCTATCTAATCATCACCTAAAGGAAAGGGAGAGAAAAGAAAGTTGAGAATTTCAAGAAATACAAGTCCATTGCAGCCCTCATTGGATGTGCTGAACATTAGTGGGCGGTGCTTAGGAATGATTCCACTAGAGATCGAACTTCTGGATCGCTAAAAAGTTCTTTAATTGCAGATTGCTTCGTTCATTGACTTTCTTTGAAATTTAAATTTAACAGGGCGCGCAGGGCACCCAGTAAATGTTGAGGGATGCTAGTTAGAGCAGTTGGCGCATTTAGCTGGAACTTCCCGCTCTTTTGTGCATTGGTAGGTGAAGTATGGACCTTTACACTTCATGCAAGCTGGATGGTTGGCACAATTTCTTTGCATATGGCCAAATTTCTGACATCTAAAACATTGTCTAGGGCTACGGCCTCCATGTAGTCTTTCGACTTACGCCCCATTATAAAAAGATGATAAACGTGCCTTTACAAAAAAATATAAAAATTGTGGTATTGTATTTACTCTAAATATATACCTTTTGTCCCGTTGTATACTTTCGTTAAAAGTTTTAACAAGTTAGTACACGCTTTTTCGTGCCATATGTACCATGTCGCTTCAATCTAGAACAGTGACTGGATCAGTCACTGTTCCTTTACCTTTGACCCATCTCTAATTCTATTTAACTCATATTCTCGAAGTTACACTCTGATTACTCTTAAAGTGAAAATAGCAAGTGAATTATCTAATATTCAGTAACAGGCAATTATTTATGTAAAAAGTGGTAAAATATGTGTTAACCTTAAAAGTAAAAGAAAATGTATGTGAATATAATCTACCAGTAATTAAATTAAATCATATTGTTTGAGTTTTCCGTTTCTTAGCAAGTAGTTACCCCAAAAAATTTTGTGACTCGTCAAATTTTAGCGCTCAGGCATCCTACTCTGTAGTTTCGATGACTGAGTTATTAAAAATGATGGTAATAGCAATTAGAGATGGGCAAAACTGCTACTTTTCAGTCACTGTTACTTCTGCTACTGGGACCCAAAAGTAACAGTGACAAATAGCAGTGACTGTTATTATTTCGATATAGATGTAATCGATATTTTATATCGATTAATCGTTTTTATTTATAAAAACTTGGTATAAATTAATCGATTAAGTGCTTTAGTTAATAATCGATATGATTAGTTTTTAGTTAATTTAATCGATATAATATTTTTATTGTAAAATTAATCGCTGTAATTAGTTTTTAGTAAAATTAATCTATATCATCAATTTTTAATGTAGTCAATTAAAAAAATTAATCTTTATACTGAGTCATTCTTATGGAAGGAGATAATTTTTAATAATGTATATCGCAGTACGCAATTTAGTAGTATGGTTTTTAATAACTAATATGGGACCTTATTTAATTCTTGTAAAATGTTAAAATAACAAAATCAAAGCTTTTATCTCAGATAAGATATTAAATTAAAACTCATAATTCTTCTCGTTACTAATATTTTCATAATGATATTACAGTGAAAATCTGATCTCAAAATTTTTGTAGTTGAGTTTTTGGCATTTAAAAACGATGAATGATGAGATTAATTCAATATTTTATATTATAGAATACTGATTTCTTCATTAAATGTACAGTAAAATGAAAACTTAATCGCAAGTAAATTTTTAGTAATGTTGTCAAACAAAAAATATCACCGTATTAATGAAATTCTTCATAGCTTTTCAAACTTTTATGAAGATTTTTTCACCTTTATAAAAGAAAAGAATGCGTAGTATGAAAACAAAAATGTATTTAATTTTTTTGTTATGATTATTGTTATGAATTTAGATATTTTCTTAATTTTGCGTTTATTTTATCCTTGGCTGGTAGCATTAATTTCGTACACCAGGATCTGTTATAAGAGCCAACAGATGGCGCCACTAAGCATTTTTTTTTTAAATTTTGCTGTTTGGAAAGGAGAAATAAACACTATGCTTTAATTTTTCTAATAGATATAAAAAATTCAACTGCTTTATGCAATTGTTATTTATATTTATTTCAGTAAATTACAATTTATCAATATGTTTCTAGGCATGCATAGATGTGTGATTAAGAATCTATGAGTAATAATTGAACTCTACTAGAGTATTATAGACGAATACCCTAGAAAAAAGGATAAGAAAATCAAATAAAATAGTTCAAAAGTGAATTATCACCAAAGCGTTAAAAACTCCAAAACTTAACTGAATTTATATTTTGGCTTTTTTCGTTGCCATGGCTCTAATCGCTATAAATATCGATCTTAGACTTTCTCTCTACAAAATGGGCGAGAACGGAATTTCTTTTTTTAAATCTTATTATATAAAAAAATTACTTAAAATTTCAATAACTTTTTAACGAATATTATAGAAATAAATAAATTTAATTTAATTTACTTAAATTTACTTAGTTGTTTTCAAAGAGGTTGATTAATTTTTTAATTTGACATTTATTGATAGCAGTCTTTATTCTCTTCACGATTTGTACAGTTCTTAAATTAAACAAAAATTAAGATAAAAAGTAAATGTCATCAGTCTTTCTCACCCAGTTGTGGTAGAATTACAATAATTTAAATGGGAAAAAAAATTATGATCAAAATTTCACAGAAATTAACTAACTACGCACAATTATTGGCAGAATTTTGGAAATGATATCTATTTTTTCTTTTATAATATTCAAACAAACTTTTCATCCATTAAAGTAGACATTTTAAAAGATTTCTTAAACCTGACATTTTACCATTTATTTTTTAAAAAATCATAAAATAATTTATTAAAAAAATATTTAAATTAAAATTTTATGTATGCAACTGATATCGACTTTTATTTAGTTGCTTGAATAAATTTAATAGAAAATATTAGCCGCAAAATTTTGATAGGTATAAATCTATAAATAAAAATGTAAAAATTGACACTTGCTTTCCCGGAGCATCGAACCACAGACCTTTCATACACTAGCGCGGCACTGTACCCACTATACACTTTACGTCCGAGTTACAGCTTGCTTATAAAAAATTAAATTATTATTACGTACTTTTAAATATTTATAGATATTTCTTGAAATTTTTACTTATTGTTGATTGTTACATTGTTGATATTTAGTAACTTGTACTAATTTTTCGATTTAAGGGGGAAAAAAGAAGATAACATTTTTCCTTTTTTTTCACGACTTAAGATATAAATAAAAATGTTTGCTATGTCTGGAAACTTGATGTAAAAAATTCTAATCTTTAAACAATATCTGTTTCTTCTTCTACTTTTTTATATGCTGCATAATTGATATTTATGACCGAAAATTCAGTTCCCTTTAAAGAAGAAAAATCAATAAAAATTATAATTTGTTTTAGATTTCAAGTATGAATATAAACTAAGCTACGGTTGAATATATACAAAAATATTATATATTCGAATTATATCCTGTTCAAATATATAATATTGTATTAAGATTACTATTAAGATTTTTCTATTATCGAACAATTTATCTAATACTAAATTATAAAAATTATCAAAATAAAAATAGAAATCATGGCTTTTTTTAATTTCTTTTTTTCTTTAAACTAAAATAGAGACTGAACTCCGTTATGATATTTGATCAAAAATAACAGCAAAATTTTTCAGAGTGGAGCAGCTTGAATTTAGAAGCGACGAAAATGCTTCCATTCGCAGGGTACGAGCTGGAGCATCGGCCGGCAATATTCACTGGTATTTCAGTATGTTTTTTGGAGCAGTGAATATACCTGTGGCATTTGGAACAGCTAGAGTAGCAGTGATAATTGTCACAGTGACAGTAGCAGTGAAATTTGTCACTGTGACAGTAGCAGTGAAATCTGTCACAGTAACAGTAGCAGTGATTTTTGTCACAGTCACAGTAGCAGTGATTTTTGTCACAGTGACAGTAACAGTGACTTGTCACAGTGACTGCTCCAGTCACTGTGACAACTTTTTGGTTGGAACAGGCTGTCACAGTGACTGCTCCAGTCACTGTGACAAGTCACTGTTACGTTACTTTCGACTCATCTCTAATAGCAATCACGCCAAGGAATCATCAGCCTCTGCTAGATCGCTTACTGTAACTTTACTATTCCAATTCCAACCCCGGTTTGGAAACATTGACCACGAGTCGAAAAGCGTGTTCTTCATTATTTTTTGAGCGTCAGATTCTGAGCTTGCTCTCCGGTGGTAGATTTATAGCCTTAATAACAGTGTTTGATTTCTTTGTTATTTTTAAAACAATTTTTCAATTGAAAGATAGAAAAAACATTGCATTGAGTAATTAAATTTGAGTCACTCTTTTACTGGACAAATGAAAAAGATATTTAGTTTCGTTTTTGAAGTTATACTTCTTATGTGACTTCCAACAAGGTTGCGTTTAACGCTACATTTTTATTGGCCGGGAAATCACGTGGTAGGATCCAGTTTTCCCTCATTCACTTCCATATTGTTTTGGTTCTCACTAGCATAAAAATAATAAAAGTATTGTTTTTCTATAAATATTTGTTTAGTTTGTTTTGATACACATATAATTTAATAGGGTAGTATTTTTTATTTTCAAATTTAGTGGATAACAATTGTAAAAAATGAGTGAAAACAATCCCACGGACAATGCGACGGATTTAAGGTTATGTCAAGGTACGTCTCTTGTGAATATCAATTGATTGTTAGGTTTTCTCTTTTGAAATTACATTATGACGCATTCACATACATTATTAATGCAAATACATTTTCCATGGCGAGACGATGAGGCAACCACAAGCACTTCCACTGGTTCAAGAGGTCCACGAGGGGAAAATGCACAATATTACCGTGATTACAGAGCACGGAAGGGAGCGGAGCAGGTAAAAGAGTCGCTGAATAGAACTAGTGATCCTTCTACGACTGCTGATTCTTCTACAATTAACGTCGCAGATTACGAAGTTTAACTTCTTCCGCGCGGAGGGATTCTACTCACTATTTTTTCTTAATGACTTGCATTGATGAACAAAGGAATCTGAATTTTATTATTATGAGCTTTGATATTTTATTAATATGGATATCATAAAGCCGCACACAAACGTAGAAATATTACTGAAATTAAATTAAAAATACTTTTATTTCGCACAACGATTAAGGGGATTATGCTAACATTATTCTCATCCTTATTCGAATTTTTAATCTTTTTTTCCATCCTTCATAACATATTATCGATAATTTAAACCATTGAGAATTTTCTTTTTTTAAAAACTTTAAATAAAATTGCATAAAATAAACTTCTCTGCTCAGATAAGCATAAATCAACACATTCATATTATTCAGAAATTATAAATAACTATTATTGTGCTGCCATCTGCCGATGATCGTGCCCCTAGTAAAAAGAGAACGATTAAAGAATAAACGAAAACTGTTGGTCACTTTCTTATTACTATCGATTCACAACGTCACTTCCTAGGGGGAGGGTCCAAACTAGGCTAGGTGTTCGAGGGCTAGGATTCCCTTCACCGTTCTCTTCGGGAGTTGCGAGATTAGGAGTCCAGATTTGTTTCAGAGTGGCTATTATCAGGAAGAAGAAAAAAGTGGTGGTTGAAACTGTTTTATTAATGGATTTATTAGAAGGGAAGTAGGGATGCCGGATTCCCTTTCTGTGAAAGTTTTAATAAGGCTTTTTTTTTTCTCTAGAAAAAAGTAGATACTGTTGAATAGTTTAAAAAAGAGAATAGATTTACTTCTCCCGAAAACTAGTGAAAACTTAAATGATTTTACTACCGTTTTTTAGTTTATCCTTTTTTCCGTCTCGCTTTCACCCCTCACCCATGGATTACTGCAACAGAGTTCCGAAATGCCAACTCTCCTGCAAAATATATATTTTTTCAAAAGGTAGTGAACAACAATCCAAACTTCGCAGATTTTTGGTAAATTTTGCCACTTTTTTTAAACAGTTTAGCTGTTTTCTTTCTCCTTAGTTATGCTATCTGGGCACCTGCGTATTGTATGAGTTCTTTGTGGTCAGCAGGCAGTGTGGTAGGGGGGGATTCAAGCACTTTGCTTAAGTAAATGAAAATAATGAGAGAAAAAAAGCCAAAGCAGCTTGCTATAAACTATGTGTCGCTATAGAACTGGATTCAGGTTGATGGTCTACGAGGGGAAACGTTTGATAGATCTTTCAATATTGTTGAATCTGATGCTATAGGTGGATCTGTGATTAAGACATTTGTTGAGGCTATTATTTATTTTGATGATTGTGATATGAGGCATCTGATGTAAAGTGATTGGTCTGAATTTTGCATCTTTTTTCTAGTTTTCGAAGTTGAATATTTGCTTGAAGTTAGCTGTAATTCATTTTATGGCCATGTCAAAGAAATCTGCATTTAATTTGTGAATATATTGTGATAAGGTCGGGATCTTGAGGTATTTATGAATATTTGTATTTCTGATGAACCATCTAGCACAGATGATTTTTCTTAGTAACATGTTCTGGCTTTGGTTGAGCTTTTTGGTGAGGAATTCTGGTATGGTTGTCCAGGCAGGTGAGGCATATGTGAGAATTGGTCTAACCCTCAAAATATTCATAGCCGTATTCTTAGCTTTAACCCTTTCGCGCCGACTGTCACAAATACGTGACAGCAAAAAACCGTATCAATCAGGGCAAGAAGATAAAACTGGTAATCAAAGTATTTCTTTAGGAATTTAATTTGTGGGCGGAGTTATAATTGTTTGATTTATTTAATTCACCATTACTTTGTTCAAAATAAAACTATTTAGTTATACTTTGAATTAACATTGATTATATATATGATTAAACTAACAATAATTAAAATAAAAGCAAAGTAAGTCTGTCAAATTAGTAACGACTACATTTAAGTTACCGTTTTTTATTTAATTGCAACTTGATTCTGATTTTGTACGAATGCTTTTCTGAATCACCCGTCCCCAAGGGGTTAATGATACATTCTGGTTGTGGAGGAGTGGTTGAATTATTGAATAATTCAGAAGTACAGGTGTTCATAGAGAGGCAACTCTGCTTCTCATTTTAACTTGACCGTTCTATCATTGACTGGCCAGTATATATATTCGTATTTCGCAATATGTTTGCGATCGTGTCCCGTGGCAATCGAAAAGAATTCTTCAAAAGTTCAGTATACATTTTAAGGTATACTCGCATTCCGGCAACTGGAAATATACTTTGAAAAATAACGCCTACTTTTCACTCACATCTTTGCTTCTAAGCGCGAAATTTTTATGGTGTGATAACATGGTTGAAAATTTTATGGTTCTCGTGCGAAGTTAATAACATTTCATTTTCCTGGGATTTAACGAAATCGGCAAGGTAATAGCTCACAACACTCCAAAAAAATATGATAACATTAGAAGTATGTTATATTATTTATGGTTTTCGTCAAGATAGATACGAAATTTATTTTCCAGCAATGATTACAGTATCCTGTCAAAAAGTGACTTGAAGTGCTTCTCTTTTACGATAAATAAATTCGGAAAACTCGCAGCTATTACACAATCCATTTGCGACGCCATTTTGTGCTTTAGTGGGAACACCCTTATAATATCCTAACCCAAGTGTTGGACCCTAAGAGGCTTCGACTCTCTCGCCTAAATTAATTTAACTTTTTGAAAGAAGCCAAAGAGGGCTCCTGTGCGAAGTTTAATTGAATTCAAAGACTTGAAAATGTGAAATGCTTCATGATTTGGCGTGTTATCTTCGCGAAATTTTGGTATAGGTACTTCTAAGCAAGTATAGATTAGAAATAAAGTGGTATAAAAATACAAACTTCCTAAAATGGCAAGATTATCTAAATGTAGGGATGCCACAGGTGACTAAAAATGCAAAAGGGGTTTTTAATAAAATTCAAAATTTTATTAAAAGAGATTGAAATTTCAATTTTTTACAGCTAATTTTTTAAATTTTACTATTGAAAGTGAAAACAAGGACTTAGAGACTGTGTTCTTGACATTGTGTTCGGAGTCCCTGCCCTCGAAGCCATGCACTGCACTCCTTCATCTGATAAAGGGCCCTTAGGCAACAGTGATACTGTCATTAATATGAGAACAAGGACTTCACTTGGACGTCTAAACTCGCAGCCTTCGAACGTAGACGGTGATCTCACTATTCACTGGGGTCTATTCTATATACCCCCGTCCAATAGTAAAACAAAATCCTTGACTCGCAACCCTTAAAGAGTACGGTGAAGGGAAGTCCAGCCCTCGAACCAAGGTTTGGACCCTCCTCCTAGGAACTGACGTGTATCGATAGTCATAAGAAAGTGACCAATGGCTTTTGTTTATCCTTTTATGGTTATCCCTTCGCTAGGGGGTCGTGACCTCTTTCTCAGAGTTCGGTGCGTTATTTCTGAAAGGGGATGAATTCTGTTTTCATTTTAACAATTACGTAGTCCTGTGATTCTCAACCACTGTGCCGCGGCACTTTTGTGCGCCACCAATTTCTTAAAATATGTCACCAAATATTAGAAATTATACAATGAAAATTATAATGCTTTTTTTTATTATGAGTAAAGTTTAAATTAATGAAAAGTATATATATATATATATATATATATATATATATATATATATATATATATATATATATATATATATATATATATATATATATATATATATATATATATATATATGTGTGTGTGTGTGTCTGTGTGTGTGTGTGCGTGTGTGTGTGTGGTGTGTGTGTGTGTGTGTGTGTGTGTGTGTGTAATACAAAAGTTATAAAAATACTTTTGTATTAATAAAAGCATTGGAACTTTTACGTGTTCATAAAATGCAGATATTCTATTTTGGGACTTCAAGGCTGAAAACATGCCAATGAATAATAATTAGATTTATGTTTCAAAAGAGGAGTTATTTTAAGATCTTTCACTTCCATATAAAAAATGAAAGCGAGATAGAAAATGTGAACTTAAAAGAAATTTTAAAAAGTTATAATGATATTTTTGCAAAACATAAGCATGACGTAGGAGAAATCAGAATGGAACCGCAAAGAGTCAGGTTAACCTCAGATTTGCCTATATCTCTAAGGTCGTACAAAACATCCCCAAAACAACAGCAGGAAATTGATTTACAAATAGAGGAATGTTGAAAAATAACATTATAAACGAAAGTTCATCCCCTTATGCTGCCCCAGTAACTTCAGTGCTTAAAAAAGATGAAAATAAAATGAGTCGTTTATGTATTGACTTTAGGAAATTATATCAAATTACAAAAATAGATTCTGAACCTCTACCCTTAATACAAACTTTATCAGAAAAATTGTCTAATAGTAGTTATTATTCTAAAATAGATTTATCACAGAGATATCATCATGTTCGTATTCATCCTGATGACACTGGGAAATTGGCATTCGCTACTCACAACTGTCTATTTGAATACTTAAGATTACCTTTTGGATGGAAGAATGCCATGAGCATTTTTCAACGTACAGTTCGTAGAATTTTAAATAAACATAAAATTAAATTTGTTACAAACTACTTTGATGATATCATTATATTTTCTAATTCTTATGATGAACATTTAACCCATCTTAAAAAGATTTTTGACATTTGTAAACAAGAAAACTTAAAATTAAAACTTTCAAAATGTTCATTCTTGCAAAAACAACTAGAATTTTTAGGATATGAAATTAAAAATGGAATTGTATCACCCGATAACCATAATATTGAAGTGATTAAAAAATTATTGCCCCCTAAAAATGTAAAATCATTGCAAAGATTTCTAGGATCAATAAATGTTTACAATAAATTTATTGATAGTTATGCATGTATTCGACATCCTTTAAATAACTTGTAAAAGAAAGATGTAAAATGGGTGTGATCAGAAAAATGTCAGCAATCTTTTGAACTTTTAAAGAATACTATTATTTGCAAACCAATTTTGAAAATTTTTAACCCTAATCATGAATGTCATCTTTTTGTTGATGCATCGTTAGTTGGAATTGGTTCTGTATTAAAACAGGCAGATGAATGTGGTGCATTGCATCCTGTAGCTTTTCATTTTCGTTCATTAAGGGACTATGAAAAAAACTATGCAATTACAGAACTTGAAAGTCTTGCTATTGTCGATTCTCTAAATAAATTCCATCATTACCTTTTTGGACAAAAATTCACAATACATACTGACCATGCTGCTTTAGTTTGGCTAAGAAATATTAAAAATTTAAAAGGTAGATTATTTACATGGTCATTATTGTTAAATATGTATGAATATGATATTAAATACACAAAAGGCTCTGCTAATTTTGAAGCAGATTGGCTTTCTAGAGATGCAACACATTCAATTGTCCAAAGTAATAGTAAAAATAATAATGTTCATGTTTCACATTTGTTAAACTTGATTGAAATCGTGGAAGCTCAAAGGAAAGATAACTTACAATGTAAATTTATTGATATCAATAATGTCTTGTGTGTACGTAAGAAAAATTTTACTAAAATAGTTGTTCGATTTTCGTTAAGATTAAAACTTCTGCAAAGTGCTCATGATAAATTTAATCATCCAGGAGTTCAGAAAATGATTAACTTAATAACCCCTGTTTATTATTGGAACAACATAACTTCAGATATAACAAAATTTTGTAAACATTGTCATACGTGCCAATTAAATAAAAAACAGCACAAAAAAGATTTGAATTATTACAAGCCTTCTGTCAATCAGTCTTTTGACTTACCAGCAAGAGATAGTGTTGGTGGATTGAATTACTATAATTCAACAAAAAAATATTTAACTTTAATTATTGACCACCTTACACGCTACATTTGGGCTTTTGCATCAAAATCCATTAGCTCAGAAACTTATACGAATTTTTTACATCAATTTTTTCAAAATCAAATCCCTAAATCCTTGTTGAGTGATCGAAACGCTGCCTTTACTTCTTCTCATTTTAAAAAGTTTTTGAAAAATAATAAGATTCAACAATTATTGACAACTGCACATCATCCGCAGTCTAATGGCAAGGTTGAACGCCTTGGTCAAACAATAATTACGCGTTTAAAATGTAAAGTTAATGAAAAACCTACTAAAAGTCCCTGGCCTATTTGTTAAAAGATATAGTTAATACTTATAACTTAACTCCCCATTCGGTAACAAAATTTCCACCTGCATACCTCATACATGGTAGACTCCCCTAAGAAAATCCCTTAAATGAAAAAGTCTATCCACCTGTTGAGGAAGCTAAAAAAAATAGCAATTCAAAGAACTAAAGAATATTATGAAAGAAATAAAATTTATTATGATGCTAGATTTTTAGATATAGACTTTAAAAAAGATGAATTAGTTCTGTTTGAAGAATTTACTTATCCTAATACGAGGAAGTTGTCACCATTTTTAGTGGACCGTATGAAATTCTTCAAAAAATTTCAGAAGTTAATTACAAAATAAATAAAAAGAATAATTTGAGTAAACAAAATTTTGAAATAGTACATATTTCAAAGCTTAGGAAATATCACAGCCCACAAATGTTAAAATTAAATCATAAATAGTTACCAAAAGAAAATTTTTACTTTCTTCAAGGGAAGAAGTAATCCCTATATTTTTGAGAGATCCGAATCGCGTTGTGTGGAGATGTTTGCCTCACCATTAGTTGGGAGTAAGGGCGAAGTAACTTGAACGTTTTTTTTCTCAACACAGTGAGAAAAAACTTTCTAAACTATTTTTGTTTTATCCAGTCTGGATCTCTCAATTTCACAGTGCTTCATTAAACTCTGTTTTCCTCCATTTTAACGGGGAATACAGAGTTTCATCAAGTAAATAACCCCATTAACCACATAGAATCTTAAATTCTGATTAAATGACACTTAGTTGCCCACCTCTTTCACATAAAAATTGTGAATATTTTTTAACCATAGAGAATCGTAAATTCTGATTAAATAACACTTGTTGTCCAGTTCGTTTTGCATGAAAATTTTGTATATTTTTGTGTGAAAAATTTTTGAAAAGTTTAGTAGAATAGTTATATAAAAATGTTTCATTTTTTCTTTCTGTTTAGTTCACTAAACAGATAAATTGTATTATTATGTTTTTATTGCTGTTGCTGTAAATAATTTTTTCACATATTGGAAAAATGTTATTTACAGTAGGAAAGAGGACAGTCATACCAACATAAATTTTATAAATTCGTAGTATTCTAAATTTTATTATTATTATTATTATTTTTTTTTTTTTGGCTTACCAAAAAAAATTTTTTTTTGGGGGGGGATGTAATACAAAAGTTATAAAAATACTTTTGTATTAATAAAAGCATTGGAACTTCTTCGTGTTCATAAAATGCAGATATTCTATTTTGGGACTTCAAGGCTGAAAACATGCCAATGAATAATAATTAGATTTATGTTTCAAAAGAGGAGTTATTTTAAGATCTTTCACTTTTCATATAAAGAAGGATTAAACGATTTTCGATGAGTATTAAATGATTTGCGATGAGGCGTAGGAATACAAGAAATGCATCATGGCTGCCCTTTTTACCCATTTTAATTATCGTATAAAACGGAAGAGCAATGGTTTTACCGTGGCTTTTTGTGTTTTACGTGTGTTAACAAAAATCCGTCAGATTTGACGCGATCTGTGTGTCTCCCCCTCCAGCCATGGGGAGGGGCCAAGACGTCCGCCTTCAACATCTATTACTAAATAAAAAATCAGTGCAGAAAATAGTTTCTTCATTCCTGTAATTTTGACAATTATTACATAAAATATCGGGGCTTGGTCCCAAGATATTTCATATATATATATATATATATATATATATATATATATATATATATATATATATATATATATATATATATATATATATATATATATATATATATATATATATATATATATATATATATATATATATATATATATATATATATATATATATATATATATATATATATATATATATATATATATATATATATATATATACTTTTTATAATTTTTCCACGCTTTTACCGCGTGAACATCTTTGTCGGCGATTGTCTTGTCTCTAACAATCCTAAAATAAGTTAAAATAAGATGGAAGAGTTTCAATTGTCTTTGACACACAATTTTAAAAAATGTTGAAATACGTAGGAAATTTAAAGAGTATTAAAATTATTAATTAACAAAGGAGAGCAAGCTAAATATTAACTTTCAAACGAAAGTAAAAGCTAATCATTAAAGAAAGCTAACATACAAGCTATACAAATTAACAAAGGAAAACTAAAAAAAAAAAACATATAAAAAACAAATTAGGAAAGGATAACTAACAAAAAAATAAGCTAACAATTAATAATTAGCAAAAGAACTAGTTAGCAATAAATCACAAAAAAACAACAGTTAATAACTATAGAAAACAAGCTAACAATTAATAACTAGCAAAAAAAAATAATTGTTACTAATTAATAAAAAATCAGTCGAAGGAAATAATTAATCCCTTACTAAACGTGCTTTTGTAGTACGTATTATTTTATTTCACTTTCACAATTATTATCACAAACTATTTAACACAGTGTATTATAGGTAAGTAAACAACTTTTAATCTAATTTTTTTCATTGTGTGCCGTCAAATTTCGAAATCGTTAGAAGTGTGCAGCCACAAATAAAAGGTTGAGAATCACTGACGTAATCTAAAATGAAATATCTATTTATTTTAATCTTTCGTTAGGAATTTAATATTTGGTATTTGCATAAAATTTGTTAGTATTATTTCATTTATTATAAATGAATCGATTCACTTATTTACTAACAGTTTGCGAAAAAAAGAAATATTCTTGAAATAAAAAATAACAACAGATTACAAATCAAATACATCTTTACTTATAACATTTTCCAAAAATCATACTTTGAATGTTTCTTTTTAAATAATTGTAATTGCTTCATTCAGAAATCTCATCATAAGATTATGAAACTTTAGAAATTATAAATATATTATTGGGAGCTTTTAGATTTAACGAACTAATGGCTAATAAGGGTTATTTAATTTGTCAAAATTTTATAACTTTATATTTATTTTACTATAAACATTTTATTATATTTATGATTATTTTATTATTTTCTATTATTTCTATTTATTTTATTTCAAATTTGCAATTGATAAAATGCGTAGCTTTTTACCACTAAAATCTTTTAGTTTTAAAGGTTCAATAAGTGTCAAAATAAAGTGTGATAAATATGTTTCATTAAAAAGGTAGAATGTATGAAATAAACTTTAAACTTGCTAACTTAGAATTTATTTATTTTTTTATTTTTTGTTAAATAGTTGTTAATTTGCTTAATCACATTTTTTAAAATAATTCTTAGTTTAAATAACATGAAAGAAAATTCGCATTGCAATTAAAAAGAAAAACCTGCTTTTTAAATGTTTCTCTTTCTTGTTTGTTATGACTTTTTTTCTCTTTTTTTTCGCAATTGCAAACTTATGCATTTTAAAAAACAAACTTATTCGTTATTTTTTTTTTCATTTAAAAAAAAAACATTATTTTCTTTTTTTTATAACATTTTTTATAATAAATTACACAAGTTCAGTTTGTAGTTTCACAATTTCAATGCTGTCGTTCTAGCCATAAGGGTGATTCGCGATTTTTTTTTAATATTACAAATCCGTGTTTGAAGTTTTACTCGATACAATTATTTTTAATACTTTAAATTGCAATATATCCTCAATTGTTTTTATATTTGTCGCTGGATTTTATTTTTTGCTTTATCTTTTACCATTGTGCATGTAAATAAATTATGAAAAAGTTTTTCGGAAAAATATTTTTTAAGTGCCACATAAATTTGTAAAAGACTTTTTGAATTAGAATTAATTGCATCAATCATGATAATCTAAAATATCATTTGAATAAAACTAAAAAGCACTAGTATAATAATAACCAATAAATAAAACAGAATATACTAGTTAATATATAAAAATTAATAATACTTTAGCTAATATTTAAAAAATACTCTTAACAATCAGACAAAAAAATTATAGTTGATTTTTTTTTTCTACTTAAAATTTGTAATACAAACAATAAGTATTTTAATAAGATCAAGTGTCAAATTGAATTTAAGAGTTCGATGTATCGAACGAGCTATGAGCTATGAATCAAATACATCTCGGTATATTGGCGCGAAGCGCCACTCACCGATTCGTCGAAACTATGTGGTCATAAGCTAAAAAGTCCTAAGTTAACCTTAAAAAGGTACACTGTAAAGCTCAGAATTGAGTCTTTGATGGAGTTCAACGTCGATTGAAGGGATGAGGCATCAGTTGGAAGGGGAGACCCCCTTTAGTAGCGTTTGCAGCAGGGACACCACTTCCTGGTCTTTCATGAGCTCTTGTAACTCCTTCACTAGTGATACAAGTCGATGGGCTGTGGTTGCAGGAGTCTTGGCTTTGGTCTGGATATTCTTTTTACTGGGGCGGGCCTCGCACCCAGTAAAGTTGGAGGTGTGGCTATTTCCACAATTGCAGCAGGTTGCTGGAGTATCTCGGCTCTTAGTGCACTGATAGGAAAAATGCCCTTCGGCACATTTCATGCATCTTGGATTTTCTGTACACGTACGCTGAGAGTGTCCGTAGCCCTGGCATCGGAAACATTGTAGCGGCCGCCGGCCGCCGTGAAATCTCTCTACGCTAACCGGGTGATTCTTGATCTCCTCCGTGAAGTAAACTTTCTTGTGATTGGCTAGCGTGGGCAAGATGACTAGGAAAAGTGGGAGGAGCCTAATGGCTCCACCCACCCTTTTCTGAAACTGGATCACTTTGTAGACTTCTATGTTTAGCTTCCCTAATTCTAGAGAAATTTCTGCAGTATCAAAGTCCTTTGGGAGGCCTCGAATAAGAACTTTTAGGAACTTGGGTTGAGCTTTCTCGTCTGTAGTTGTCTCAGTCTTTTCACTGGTGTTCTCCTTCGTTGTTTCCGTGGGGGCTTTGTTTGTAACTGCCGGGGTAGTAGTAGGATCCGAGGCTGAAGAGTTGGTTTTCTGCCTTGCTGATTTTGCTTTGCTTTGCTTCTTCTTCCTCTTTCTCCTCTTCTTCCCTGGAGGTTGTTCTGGATTTTCAGAGTCTGAGGCCGTGGCCTCGACACTGAGCTCCATATTTTCCGCCGCGGGGGGAGGGGTGATCTCGGCTGTTGGTGTGATAATTTCGGGCGTTGTAGTGGTTGGCTCGGGAACGCTAGTAGCTTCATGGCTTGGCATTGGTTCCTCCTTTTTTGTCTGTTTTCTCCTTTCTTCCCTTCTTTTACTATCTCTCCTCAACTTGCGAACTACTAAGACCGTATCAAGCATTTTTTGAAAGTGGTCGAAAATCTGTCCATATTCGCAGGAATTGAGAAAAGTCTGAAATAGTTCTTTTATTTCGTTTAGTTCATCATCACTGAACCAACTGTAGAATGCAACTGGAAGTTGAGTTGAATCTGGATGCATAATGAATTTTGGGTGGACTTTACTGGCCTTGATGGCTTCTTCATATGTATCGTAGACGATAACATCCACGTACTCTCCATCCGATTCCTCCTGCTGAGGTGTGATTGGGCGGCTAGGCGGTAGCACCTTTCCGCCGCGAGCTGTTCTGTTGTACGGCATTATTCGCTCGGAGATAAGACACGTCTTTTCAAAATGACTGTATCGAACGAATTGAAAAGTTTTTATTTAATAAAAACGGATAAGGGGAAAAACTGGTGGTAAAATCATTTCAGTTTTAGCTAGTTTTCGGGAAGAGTTTATTCTATTCTTTTTTTCAAACTGCTCAACAATACCTCGACTCGACTCGATCTGGTTATTGGTGAATTATAGTGGGGCTTTTCGGAGAACTCCTCCAGACACCCGTCTCGCGTCGTGGCGTATACTATGGTTACGAGGAAAACACTTCGACACTTCGAATAGGGGTGTAGGGAAAATAGTTTTGTCTTAATCTTAGCATAGGTCATCGTGAGTAAACCAGTCGACACCTTCTTTCCTCCATTTCACCCCCATTAGAAACGTGTTCTCGCTTGTTACCATAGTAGCAGACAGTCCCAAGACTTTTAGTCTGAAGGAGTTCTCCTCAAAGCAGCACTATATCTGCCAGCGGTAGCGGTCACTACACTTCGCTTTAGGGAACTGGGACAAAATAGCATAGATAATTGGAGGAAAATGAGGCAGTTGGTGGCTGAAATAGCATGCTGTGGTGCACAGCTTAAGTAATGATATTTATGTAAAAAATGAACTATGAGATGAATATAGAACCTTATAAGTATCTAATAATAACAAAAATATTGAGCATTGAAGTTTAAATACAAATTAATTATCTAAAGGGGGAGCAATTAGTTAAATATCTAGGGGTGGTATACTCACAAAATGAGAATCACTTTTGTTCCCTTCCTCTTCTTAGTATCCATCAGAGTAAAGGGGGAGGGGTAATTATGTATTGAATCGACCTAACATTATCCCATCTGAGTGCAGGAAATTTAAGATACGGTTGTAGCGTTTGAACTTGAACTAAGGTGTGATACAGAGTACCTGTCCGCGAAGCGGACAATTCACTCTTTCATCGAAGATTGTGCCCGTGGGCACCTGGAATATTGTCTATAAGGGTGTAGGTATTCCACAGTGTGGCTGTGGATGTCTTGGTGGGGTGAACTCCGCCTCTACGTCTTTTCTGTGAGCAGAGATCTAAGTAGATTCTGAAGATCTGGATCCTTGAGAAGCAGCTGCATTTCCTTGAATAACAAAAGGAACCTAGTTGCTTTGTCTGTGGTTTTGATGGGCTTTGCGGGTCTGCTTCTAGCGTTAGAAAAGATTTTAATTTAAATATGAATTATTTGAAATGTAAGCCCTAGTGGTAGTTAACATTGACTAATTAAAAGGATTGAATTGATGAGAATGTTCTTATAAGGTTTATGATGGTCATAAATGGTAAAGTTTCTGATAGACTTTTTTCGAGGTATTAATAACTCTATATTCATAATTTCAATAGGCTCTTCGTCTACACATAGAGGATGCCCATGAAATATACTTTTCTCTATGTAATTTAATTTACCAGCTTTTTTAACTGGCAGTGCTGCCATTTTTTTCCAGAAAATTTTAAATTTGTTCAAAAATTGGTGTCAAAATTTGTGCTTTGATTTTTATTCGCAATTTAAATCCAGAAGTATGATTTGACACTCCCCCTGTGGTAAGTGTGTCATGAAAAGCTGCACATTTTTCAAAAGCTTCAGCAATCAAACATCAGCCCTACAGTCGATCGGTTAGTACCTGTGCTTTTTTTTCAGTCACGCTGGATAAATCTAGTTAAAGATCATTCTCACTTCCTCCGATTATTTCGTTTTCGATAAAAAAAATCGTATGTGAGCAAGAACAGATGGGCGAAAACTATTTCATCGCTAAAAACTCAACAATTAAAATCTCAATCGTATGTGAAAGAGTTTTATTCTGTGAGAATGGCCAATGCCAAATACTATGAAGTTGTCTGAGCCCTGAGCTAAATTTTTTAATTGCACATTCAATTCCGCCTTGTCGTCAATATTTTCTTTTAACTTAGTTCCAATCTTCTTTTTTTTTTTTTTTTAATTTATCCTCATTTTATAGATTTATCACACATATTTAAGCAAATGGTATGCATTTCATGAGTGCGACGTTTGAAATTTGATAAATTATTCCATAACACTGGGGATCAAATTTTTTTCCTGCTCCATGAGAATTTCGAACGGATCTTAGATATTTTCGTGTCGCTGATTTCTGATCTTCAATCAGTTTCTCTGCAAGCAGACGCAACAGTTTTTGTGCAATTCAGTAATGTGTTCCTAATCAGTGTATTTTTAAGTTTCATTCGAGTGAATGTAGATACTGGTAAGAAGAAGACGGTAATACATTTCAGTTTGTGATGAGAAACGTTAAGGTCACATGTTTTATTGTCTCAAGAGTTATTTTCAAAGGAGCAAACAAGTGTAGACCCAAATGCGTAAAATAAGTAAATGAAAGTTTAAAAAAAGACTACCCTGATTGATTTTTGATGTAATGACCGGATCTTGACGTTCCAGGATTCATTCTTGGTGGTTTAGGAGGATGACTTCAATAAGCTAATTAATTTGAGCAAACGATATTTTAAGTCACGACTTCAGACATAAAAATGAATTTTTTTCTGAACAAACATTCCTTTTTTGACAGATTTGGATTTCTGACCTACAAAAATAGAAGTTCGCCTATATCTGAAAAGTTTTGTAAGGAAAGTGGTCCTAAATTTGGATTACTTTATAATTATATTTTTAAGCAATTAAAAAAAATGCACTTAATTATAAAATTTGTTTATCTTAAAATAACTGACAACTATTCAAATTTTCATTTGGATGCAGCAAAATAAACTGTTAATCAAGAATTTAGGCAAAACATAAACATTTTCCTCAGAATGCTGCTTCATAATTGCTCTGAATTTTAATAAAAACCAGTTCTGAAGCCAGCGAAGAGGTTTTACCATATTTTTAACATACATAAAGCTGAGCTTGTTTCGTAACAGAACCGGTTGAACTTCTTTCCTTGCTTCTAAAATCACCTAACTTATGAGACAAAAATAAACATTCAAAACCAAACTTTCAAGAAGCTGCATCCCATTCCCACTGTGAATTCCCTGGAAAAAATGATTTTAATACTTATCTAATATTTTTAATTATGTTTTTTTATAACAATAATTAGGGCTCACTCCAGGGCAGGGACTATTGTCGCCAAATGTTTTGCTGATATTTGCTATGCATGGGTGGCAAATTTGTTCCTTTCAAATATGGTTGGAATTTATAAAATAGTAACGAAAAATAGTTTTTTTCTTGCATTGAGTTCTATGAAAATTTGCTGCACTAATTTTATTATTTAATGCACGGTATGGAGTTCAAATGCGTCGTGGCATTCAAATAGAATAACAGAAAGTTACTTTTGCAGAACCTTTTTTAATTTAAATTATGAAACTTCAAATTTACGTGTTGTGCTATGATTTGCATTCATGTACTGTCAGTATAAATGTTCATTAATGAAATAATATTTCTGGCTCTTTTAGAATTGACGTTATTCAAAATTTTATAATTTTAAGATAATTAATTTTTAGTGTAGTATTTTGCAAGTTTTTACTTTCACTTTTCTCTGTTTTCCTAATTTATTTATTTACCTATTTACTAGAAGCATTTTAATATCCATGTTGAATCCATTTTCCAAAATTATTTTTTTACACTTAATTTTAATAAATGGTAATCTTAAATAATTATGAACTAATGAATCAAAATAGTTTCAGGGTGTAATGGATGGTAATTAATAACTTTTGATATGTACCATAACATTAATTATGTAATTGCGAAATTCGATTTTTTTTTTGTCTACCATATTTAGTTTCTGGATCACTAAATGAATATCTAAGCAGTCCTATTGAACCACTAAATTTTCATATCTGGTTATAACCTAAATAATAATCGAAAAAATTTGAATTTTAAGTTATGCAAATTTTTACTTCATTTTAAAAGATGTAATTTTATAAGATAAAATACAAAATTGGAATGAAATTGGTTGATTAATGCGTGAAAAATCGAATTTTAAATACGCGATATTTCCGATCAAAAGTATAGTTCAAAGTCGAAGTTATTTTTATAACACTTTGTCCGTCACACTGTAATTGTTTGCACTGCAAGTACTGAAGTGAAATAAAAATGGAATTTCGTAATCAATCAATCAATGAGGCTGTGGCAGTGATGACATACTTTTTATGTGCATTCTGCGCGATATCGAAACTTGTGTTCTTTTAAATACTTCCTTTAGCATGAGTCATAATCATGTGATTTCAAATTCACTATTTTTATCCATTTCTTCAATATCAAGTATTGATTGTAAAAATTTATTCTGTTGACCATTCAATCTTCCATCCTAATCTTCAATTTTCCCTGTTTTTATCTTCATTTCATTGATGTATATAATATTTACCTTTACCAAGTTAATTATTACTCGATGATGCAGCTACATTTAGTTTATTAAAGATTCTTTCTGTTCTTTTATATTTTGCCTTTATTATCTTATCCATTTTTTAATCCAAATAACATGGATCTTTCTAGCGTGAAAGTTCTTTCTGCACTTGCGTTGCTGCTTTTAACATTTTTTGCATCAATGTTACCTTTGTGGATATTTAGGCAACCTTTATCGCTTTATGATCCTGCGGATAGGCACATAAATCGCAGAAAAATTTTAAGCTTTCTGAGCTGTTTTGCAGGAGGAGTATTTTTAGGTACATGTTTATTGCATCTATTTCCTGACGTTGGAGATCAAGTTGATCACATAGTTAAATCTTTAGATTTGACTCCTTCATATCCCTTAAGTGAAATGTTGTTAGGATTCGGATTTCTTATTATCTTAGTAGTTGAACAGGTAAGGAATATTTTGATACAAATAGTAGTATGTAAAATAATCAAATTTTTATGAAATAATTAGGTGTATTTACAAAGTTATTTTTGTTCAAAAGGGTAGATTTCCGTATCCTGATCTGTGACAGAATAATCGCCAAGTCATGGCAACTTCCGGGCAGCGGACCGTGTGATACTAAAAAAAAAAAAAATCACAAAAAGAGACCAACTCAAAAGGTGTAACTCATAGCCACCCCTGTTTAAAATCTATTTTGCACCTTGGCGATTGTAGTTGGCATAACAGATCACGATACAGAAGTACTTTATGGAAAAGCTTTTATTTAGACCTGAAATTTGTTTGAACAAATCCTCTATTTTTCCGATGAATGTTTTTTTTTATAATATGGGTTTGGGTATCAGTACCTTTCTGTGTTAACTACAATCGCCATTTTCAAACTTTCTAAAATTTTTTAAATAAAAATGTGCAGTTGTTGTTCTGCGAGATTTCCTTATAGTGATCTGTGTCAGAATAATTGCAAAGTATTGGCGACTTAGGGGTAGTGACTGACTATAAATTAAAGAAAAACATCTCAGAAATTGACCAACTCAAAAAGTATAACTCCCTGCCACCCCCGTCAAATATCCACCTGTTTCTTTAATAAAATTTGCAGGCTTATAATCTATTTGGCGATTGCAGTTGGCACGACAGATCACGCTTACAGAAATATCCCCGTCTTCCTGAGAGAGGCTAAAAGTTACACCCGTCAAGTTGGTTTATAATGTTTTTTTTTTTTTGTTGTTGCCGTTTTTCTCATTCCATGGCCTGAAAATGGCCAAAAGTTGGTGATTATTTTGATGTATTTACTAATACAGAGATCTTCCCATATGATTTATCAGGGGTCTGTCTAGGTTTTTCTGAGAGGTACCTATTTTGTGAAAATATAGACATAATTTGTGAAAATTAAACATTATATTTAAAAATCCAACACAAAAATATGGCTAGAATATGGATTTATCATTTCTTAACGCAGGGGCGCGACAGCCCTTAAGGGCCAAGGCCTAATGTGCCCATATCAGTTTTCTTGACCTTTTTATCATTTCTTAAGGAATACAAAAGTAAAATTTTAGGAAAAAGTATTTTGTGAAACTACCTTTTTCCTAAAATTGAATTTGTGAAGCTACCGTTTTTCCTAAAGCTGAATATGTGAAGGTACCGCTAAACGGTAGTAAATTCGGTCTGGACTGATCCCTGTTTATGCATATGTAGTATTAAGGGTACATACGTATTAACGCAACCAGGCCAAAATTCGCATAAATCGCCAAATTTGGCGACCCTACTTACGCCAACCCTACGTGTTATACGTGGTTTTTCGTAAACAAATTATTTTGCTTACTGGTTAGATTGAATGCTGTGAAATAGGGTATTTGAGATCTGCCTGCAAGTGAAAAAGATGCTGTTGAATTGTTACAGGGATATGGAATTATACCGAACGAACGTACTTGTAAAAATTCTCATAAAATGAAACTGAAGATTTCCGCCGAAAAAATAATTCTGCAACTTATTCAAATTCGAAACCGGAAGGGTTTAATTGCTATTTTATATTTTAAAACAAAATAATATAAAAAACTGTATTTGTTATGAGAAATAATGCACTATGTGATGTCGAAATAATATGTAATCTAAAAAGTTATTAAAATATATGCTTATAATTTTGTTTATAAAATACTTTGTTTTATAATAAAAAAAATTGATTTCAATTTTTTCTACTTACGCCAAATTTGGCGATTTATGCGAATTTTGGCCTGGTTGCATTAATACGCAAGTACCGTATTAAGTATATAATACAGGACTGCCATTGGAGACTAAAAAGGCGACTAAAACGACTATTTTAAAGCAATAGCAACTATGGCGACTATTTTAGTAGAAATATGAGTAAAAACAACTAATTTGCAATGATTTGCGTAAAATCTGCGACTTTTTTAAGCCGAAGCGACTAAAGTGAAGAATAACTTCATGAGCTTCCCCCATTTTTTTGCCATGGTTTCGTTTTATCCTAACTTAATTATTTCTCACTGTTTGATGCCAAAAGTATGACAGACTTATTTAATCAATCAGACTGATGGTATTGGAATTCGCACATACGTGAATGCTCCTCCAGTCCTGCTTCAGAAAGCTAGTGTAATATCTCTGAGGATTAAGTTTTTTCCACTCTTTTTAGTTTGAACGAATTAGAAAAATTTTCTTTAATTACACAAAATTTGTTGTTAATTTTTTTAGAGCTATTTAGAATAGAAAAAAGGGTACATGGTGATATTCGTTTTGTCTAGTTGTGATCGTAATTTTATTTGATAAGCTTTAAAATTTGGAAATGTGTCGGTTATGAAAAATAAACAAAATAAAACAGAATTAAATTGCAATATTTATTATTATTATTTTTTAATGTCTAAACTAAGCAGCTGCAAATTAGAACCGAGAAAGGAAATTCAAGTTTCAAATTCAACTGTTCTGTAACAGATAAAAATAAAACTCCCTGTTTTTTTGCGTAGTGTGAAAGAATATATTGTTGGTAAATCCACAAATAAATGTAGATTTTTTATTGAATATGAGTATCTAACTGCATGTTTTTTGAATTTTATGCTATTACGGCACAAATAATTAAAATTATGTTAGAGGAGGATATGATGTTAACAACTATTTTATATATCTTGGACAGGGCTGGCAGGTTTTTGACATGTGACAGTTTTTGACGGTTTAAACCGTCATGTCAAAAACCTCACTGTCAAAAATGTCAAAAACCTATATTCATATGTGAAATTTAATTAATACATAAAATTTATATATATTTTATAAAGGATAGTGTTTCTAAATATGTTCTAGAAAAAATAAATTTAAAATTTTGAAGAAACACTTATATTTTGAATGGTAACCAAAATCTTGTACTTTTGAAAACTCACATCTTTTGTAATATTATGTATTCATTTTCATGTGATATTGAAAATCTTACAGAAAAATGTTCAAAACTAGTTATGTGCTACTGCATGCTGCGAGGAACAAATGAACTAGACTATTGAATTTTGAATTAAATTTCTACTTCCATCATTTTCATTTTGATTATGTAGTGTGATGCATGCTCTAATTTTTAAAATTATGTATTTAATTAGGATACCGTAAAATACCGATAAAGCGCCCCCCTTAATTTTGACGAAAATCGGCGTGATATAGAGGTGGGCCGATAAACGGTACTCAAGAAAATTCTAAGCACCGTCTTTCTTTTCTGCTCAACCTTTTACATTCAACTCTCCCACCACACCCTAAATTTTTCTCACATTCTTATCAGTGAGTGTACATTCCAATCAAGGTGACCTTGACTTCTAATCTTTTTCGTTTTTTCTTTTAAGAAATTTATATTGTTAAGACAAAAAAAATCAGCTATATTCTTTTTATTTTGAATTTTATTCTGTTGAAGTAACTTACTTTATTTTATCTTTTAAAAATAAAAACGAAGCCTGAAGAAAAAAATAATAATAAATCTGTATCAAAGGAAACATCTGTTTCTAAAGCAGTTTAAAATAAAGTGAGAAGTAAAAACACCCGCATTTCCAATGAACAAAATAAAGAAATGGAAGTTGGAAAAAACTGATCAATCAATCTTGACAGCTGTGCTTTACTGCCCCCGAATTTCCCTCCTCTGTTTGACCATAAATTGGCCACACCCAGTTGACATTGAAACTACCACATGGACAATAAAATGAATTTATCCCTTTTGCGATTTTTTATTCGATTCATTAATTTTTTTTATTTTGTCGCTTTTTATTTTTTCTTGTTAATTGTTGCTTGCTTGCTTTTTTTCTTTTTTTATCGTTATTAATTTTTAGCTTGTTTTTTGTTGCTATTCATTGTTAGTTTGTTAGCATTTAGTTTAAAAAGCTTTTTTTTTTTTCTTGCGAGGTAAGCGTCTTTTGTTAAAACAAAATGTTATCTAAAAGAAAAAACGAGAACTATGATCTCGCTCCAAAGAAGAAACGATTATTTCTTCTTCATAGGATTCTGATTATTTCTTCTTCTCTTATGATGGGCCAGTTTTAAATTCACCCCATCATAATCTATGATCGAAACTTGACTAAATTTATTGGTTTTTCTGAAATTAACAGTGGAATTGAATTATAGTAATATTTGGGGGCCATATTGGAATTTCCGAAAGAGATCCGAAGTGCGGCATTTCGTCAGTCCCGTGAGTGTCGGATTTAGGGTCCTATTCTTCCTTTTCTGTTCACTTAAATTACAATTGCTAAGGCGCTAAATAGATTTCTAGCTTGCGATTTTTCTTCAAGCTGGGGGTGGATACAAGATGCATACCTTTTAAATTTTCTCCTTATGCGATGTTTTTTTAAAATTATTATTTCGTTTATTTATTTTCTTACAGGCTGCTGCCGAAAGTTAGCTAAGAATTGGCGATGTTCTGCAGCAGATCGCGATACGGGCGAATATTTCGTCGACTTCGTTATTAATTTTTTTTAATAGTCAGAAAATTATTTCTTAAATAACTTTCCTTGACAAATTTTTTTGCTACAAAAAAATATTTCGTCGGAAGCGCCGCTGCATGTAGGAGGGGGGGGGCGTTTTTTGGGTACTGATTGGCAATCTGCATAGATGTGAAACTACAGGGGGGCGCTTTATCGAGTTGGGGCGCTTTATCGGTATTTTACGGTAATTAAAAAATTTCCATAATAATTTGTTTAAATATTTCATGGATCAGTGACTGTAATGTTCTTCTGTTTAGTTTGACTTTTGTGATTGGTTGTTAGTTTTTCAGAAAAATCAGTAATTCTGAATTTTAAATCTTCAATTTTTTTAAATTCATAGTTAACATAAGACAATACAAATTTAAGTGCTTTCTGTTAAATACACAGAGTAGTTAGTGTCGATTTACAGTATATTCAGCCTATTCATTTACTATGCTGAAAATTTAGTTTATCCAAATACTTGTGAATTTCATTTTGCTGAATACTATACAGTTTTGTTGAATATCGAAATATTCAGCTGTTGAATATTTACTTCTTGCTTTCAAGATATACATTATTTGTATTCTTAATACAAGTGGAGAAAAAAAAATTAAGAGATAAAAATTGTTTTAAAATGATAAGTGTAATAATTATAAATGAATATAATAAACTATATGAATTATATTTATCATTATTCATAAATATAACTATACTTTTAAATTCAAATTAACATACTGGATAATAAAGATATTCAGTATAACATTTAAAAAAAAATTTTGTACACTTGTATCAAGTTTGTATTCATACAACATAACTTGTAAATTCCTGATAAATATTAGTTATATGTTCCTTATATGTCAAAAATGCATAGTAATAAACTTTTAATTTTCTTAAATATCAAAAAAAAAAAATTTTTTTTTCAAAATATAAATATTTAAAAAATTTTTGTGCAAAATTTTTCTGCACATGTATTTGAATATAAATTTCTGAGATTTTAAATCTGTTATTTTGCCTTCATTTTAATTAAAAAATATTTTAAAACCTGCTGATTACCTATAGTATAGTTAAATTTCAATATAATGCATGGCAACTGTTGGTAGTTTTGAAGTTTATATATTTTCTTGGCAAACTTCAGTTGCTGACGGGTTTTCAACGGTTTGAACCAGTATTATACCCTTGTCAAGTCAAAAACCACTTTTTGACGTTAAAAACCCAACCCTGATCTTGGAGACTATTTAGGAGACTTTTTTTCATATATGATGCAACTAAAGCAACTATTTTTCTTGTTTTCATCCAGTGGCAGCCCTGATAATATTATTTTGATTCAAATTTTATATTAATGGGCCCTAAGTTATATATAAATATAAGCCATTTAATTCTGTAATTTCTTAATAAGAGTGAAAGAATCACATTCTGACTAATCTCATCTCCTAAGAGTGATAAAAAAATAGTCATTTAAATGTAGAACAAAGAAAACCTGGTATTGTTATATCACACCTGAAGCTTTCTGTTATTTTGATTAGTCGAACAAACTGTGGGAGGTTTTTATGGTGTTCCTCTCCATGTAATGCAAATGCGAGTTAGTTTCAACAAAAAGTTCTCCATGATGGAAGATTTCCCTAAATACTTTATCCAAAAGTTCCCTTGTCTTCTGAATTAGGTTCAAAATTACAAGGCTAGGGAGTTAAACATCAGTAGTCATAGAACCAAAAATTGGGACGGCTGTTCAAGGGCGGTTTAAAATAAAAATATATATGTTCAGATAAAAAATTTTGGTATAATTTAATTCTTATAATGCATTTTAATAACATGTTATTTCTCATTATGGTTTTGTGTAAATTTTATTTGTTTCGGTATTCCATATTTAAGTATTGCTATCTTATTTGCAACATTAAAAAAAAAAAAAATATGCATGAATTACTGTTGTTATTTATTAATACTTCAAAGTATCTTTATTCACATGAATTAAATTTAATTCTGCGTAAAGGTTTTTAAAATATATGACTATTAGCAGTATTATTCAAAATATATTTCTTGTTTAGATAGGGTGACCTGGGGTAATTATTGATCAAAAAATGCAAACATCTATTTTGTGAAAAAACTATTCAAGATAGAATTTTAATATTTACTGGAAGTTTGAAGCTATATGAGATGAATCCTATTCTACCTTCTTTTGTTTGAAAATCTAATTAGAATTTAAAAGATCTTAAATTTTTAGTGATCAGGAATTACCCCTTCTCTTGATCATTTCCGGGGTAATTCTTGATCATTTCTGGGGTAATTACTGATCACCAGTTTTTATAGTAAATGGGCTGTTTAAAAATAATTATACAATAGTAATTAACAAATAAGACATTAAGATCAAACAAATAAACCAAAAAGATATGTTTAAGCTGCTAATAAAACGTTTTATTTAAAAGCAGGAATAAAGATTAACTCTTCAGCTCTAGCAGCAGCTCTCACACTGAAATTTTCATTTTCAATCATTAAAAGAAATTCACTATTTTTGCTTTCTAGAAGCTTAGTATCCTTTTAGGCTTATAATTTTTCACCATATTTATATTAGGTTAATTTGTCAACTTAAAAATTATTCTAACAATGTACACACATAAAATTAAGATAGAAGCAAGGTAAGACAAACTAGAAATGGTGCATAACAGAGCACATTTGTCTTGTATCAGGGGTCTGTCCAGACATTTTGTGAAAGGTCCGTTTTTCGTGAAATTGTGATAAAATTACTCACATTCTTTCAACCAGGGTCCGCTTTTATGAATTTGTGCAAATAGGGTCCGTTATTGCAAAAAAAACTTTTTTCAAGGAGTTTTTAAATTGTATAGACATACAAGATTATGCTCAACACTGTAAAATTGTAATTAAAAAAATTAAATTTTAAAAAATAAACAACAATTGCTGCTTCTAAATTAGATATGCAACATACAAATATTTGGTATTTAGCCTACACTGCTGAACGCAAAATATTAATTTCGGACGAATAATGGAAGAATCGTCTGCCGAAGACAAAACTTAATTCGTTTACATCCATCTTTCTTGTTTTCTGCCCTGGAAAGGGTTTATTCGATTTACAAAATAATAATGAAGATAAACAAATTTGTGAAGGGTCCGATTAAAAGAAAAATCATTTTGTGAAGGGTCCGTTTTTAAGTTAAAATATTTTGTGAAGGGTCCGTTTTTACGAAAAGATATTTTGTGAAGGGTCCGTTAACGGACCCAAATTTCTTCTAAACAGACCCCTGCTTGTATACAGTTAAAAACAAATTTTGTGATTATAGTTAAAATATATTTTATAGTTGTTCCACTTAATAAATATGAACTGTTATTTAAGAAAAGAAATTTAACTATTTATTAGCTATTTTTTAAACTATTTATAAGAAGAAATGACAATGATCAGGAATTACCCCAGTGATCAATAATTACCCCATCTGTAGGGGGCAACATTTGATATAGTTTCCTATAATCAATTATAATATTTACAGTAGATGTGAAACAATTAAACAAAAGCTTACACTTTTTTTATATCAAAGAAAAAGAAAGTAACTCAAAATATTTATTATTAAGAGAAGGAGGGGGATCTTTGCAGAAATGTGCACATTTTGAAACCCATCTTTGAAATGGAAAATACAAAGAGCGGTTTAAAAGATACTTATTTTGTTAGATTAAACAAAAAACTATTATTAACTAAATGTAGTTATACTTTAGTAAAGTGTACAAGCATTCTTGTCCATGTCTCAAATTCAAAAAAAAGTAATTTTTTTAAAATAAAACTTAGGTGATCATTATTTACCCCAGAAACAGAGTGATCGTGAATTACCCCGGGTCACCCTACCTAACATTAGTAACTTCACAACAATAATTTTAAAAATGCTCTTAAAATATATATAGTACCAGGGGTACGGACCCTTCACAAAAGGATTTTTCTTTTAATCGATCCCTTCGCAAATTTGTTTTCTTCATTATTGTTTTGTTAATTGAATAAACCCTTCCCAGGGCAGAAAGCAAGAAAGATGGATGTATACGAATGAAGTTTTGTCTTCGTCAGACGATTCTTCTATTATTCGTCCGAAATGAATATTCTGCTTTCAGCAGTATAGGCTAAATACCAAAAATGTGTATGTTGCATCTCTAATTTAGAAGCAGCAATTGCCGTTTATTTTTGAAATTTTTGTTTTTTTAATTATAATTTTACAGTGCTGAGCATAATCTTGTATCTATTTGCAATTTAAAAACTCATTGAAAATTTTTTTTTTGCAATAACCGGACCCTATTTGCACAAGTTCATAAAAGCAGGACCCTGGCTGAAAGAATGTGAGTAATTTTTTCACAATCTCACAAAATGTCTGGACTGACCCCTGAGTACATCAACTTATAGCAAACAGCATAACATCAAAATTATTTTACATATTGTACTATCATTGCAATTCTTGATAATATTAAACTCAAAATTTTAATTTGTTACATTAATAATGTTAAAATGACCTATAAAACAAAATTGAAATAAAAATTAAGTAGATGTATGTATATTTTTTTAACCTAACAGATTATATTTCAATAGCAATGTGATATTAAGCATTGGAACATGAAGTTACCATGAAATTGAAAAAAAATTAAGTTGTTTTGTTTTTATTTAGATACAGAAATTAGAGTGAAAAAAAAACCTTAAAAAAATAAAATCATATTAAAGTAGAATGTCAAGGAATACCTCATGATCTGTAAAAACAAGATACCTAAAGAAGCCTCTTATGCAAATTACACTTAACCAACACTATAATCATTCCTTGTTTCGCTTTGAAGAAATTAACAATGTTTTCTTACCTATCAAATCAGATGCAACATACAACAAAACTATGCAACAACAATCCAAAACTATAATCTTCTGCGATGCAACGCATACTAATGTATGTATGAGTTAATTAAAATTAATAAATTTTAAAAATAGCCCGGAGTGTGTGACAGCCGGTCTGAGCCTCAAAGGTCACCTCCGTACACCAAGAAATCATTAATGTGAGTGTCATGTATACGTTAAAATAGTTTTCGCCACAGACAGTTAAGGAATCCATGATTGACTGCTAAGTGATTTAATTTACTACCAAGGCTCTTTTTCTAAGCATTACACATTCAAATGTGTTGGCAGTTAATTAATTGTAGGAAATAATAATGAATACAAAACATTAGAAACCATATAACAGTTTTCGAATTCTATGCTAATGTGTTATGAAGATGTAGAGGGAATCTCAGAAAATAGAGTTTATTCTACAATCAATTGAAGGTTGTGGTATTAAAAGATTACCAATTATGTTAATGCTTTGTATTAACTAAGAAAATAATTAAATAAGATATTAATTTAGTTTTTAAATGCTAGGAAATTTGCTATGGATATTTCAGCATGACAATGAAAATTTTACCTGTGCGTAATTATTGTTTAAACAGTTAATTAATTTTTTTCAAAATCGAATATGAAAGAAAGGCAGTGCTTTTAAGTGAGGGCAACTTATTTTTAAAAAAAGGGCAAAGAGGTTTGGCAGCCCTTCAAAAAACGCTTAGGGAGAACACTGAAAAACTCCCTAAAATATCACTTTAAACAAATAAATTATTTTCACCCTCTTCCTTTACTAACAGAAATCAGGCAAGTTTCCTCGACTGTAATATATATAATATATATATATAATATTGGTAAGCTTTTGACAATTGTCAAAAACCCGAATTTTGGTGTGGAAAATATTAAATAATAATAAATAAAAATGTGCGAAACTGTAACTTTTTCTAATGTGTTAATTATTGAAAATAAAAATACAAAACCAATCATCATATAGAAAAACACTTAAGCAACATCTTATTAATTATATGTAAAATCAATTTCCATTTTAACTCCTTTCCCTGAAACATGTAATTACAAAAAAGTAGTCTGTTGGCTGTCTGTGCTTCAAGTTCATTTTCAGTTTTGTATGATAAAGACCGACATTTACAACTCTTCTTTCGATTGATACTGTGCTGCATAATGTAGACGTTCTAAAACTAATATAACATATTAAAATAACATATAATTAGGATATTTAATCTAATAATTGTACTAAATATTGATAATAACTTAAAATTAAAGTCGTGAATTGATTGAATGAAAAAATTATTAACTCATTTAATTAAATATTTATATTTTTTTAACTTATAATTAGTTCAGTTATTAGGGAATATATTGTTGTCATAATTTATTGGAAATATTCATGTGCATATATGCTGGTGTGCAGAAAATTCTCAGAGCCTCTAATATTTACTAAAAACAAAGTTTTATTGAGATCAAAATTGTAAAGTTTTTTTTTTTATTTATTATTATTTTTTTAGTACAATAACTCTTTTTTTTTTAAATAATTTTGGGAAGCATAGTTTATATGTACAGAAAAAAATTCATTTAATTTTACACAATATTTGAATAAAAGAGCATACTTGTTAAAAATAATAGAAATCAAAATATAATATTATTGAAATAATAATAATTTATTAAATTGAAATTTATGGTCCTTCTCATAAACTTACGGAGTTCAAACTAGTAATAAATACGCAAAATGATATTTAATGTTTTATTAGCAAAAAGTAATTTTGTGAAGTGACACATTTTTTAACATTTAAAAATTTTGTAAAATATTTATTCTGAAATTTTACCATGGGTGCCTGAATTTTCCCCAAAACCTAGCTCTCATAATAAAACATATTCTGCTCACCTGCACGTAAGTAATAACAACAAACATTGAGAATCAAAAAGAAACTTTATAAGTTGAGATCCGACAATTATTGTCGAACACTTTATTTTAACTGAATATAAAAAATCTGCCTAAATTATGGCGTAAAAGAATTAAAATCAGTATTTAAATTGATAATAATTAACAACTCATAGTTATTACCTGTACTAAATACTGAATGGTTATAGCAAATGATATTGATCTTAAAATATTAAGAGTACAATGTTTTTAAAAAACCAATTAATAATTTCCAAAATTTCGGTTACATTTTTTTATAAAATATATACGTTATAAATCAAAATTATAGTAGTTTATGATAAAAGTATTGTGCATAATTTTTATATCTAATAAAATGTCCTCAATTACAAAAAAGAAACTATCTCCAAGTTTTTGACAGGTTTTTGGTATGGCATGCCCAAAACCAGTTTTTGATGTCAAAAACCCAACCTTGTCTGTGACACACCAACTCTATCACATTAACTGTTAAAGGAATTGCAATAATTAATACTCAAGGTTTTTTTCCCTCGTAAATTTCTCAAAATCGTGAAAACAAATTACTATAACATTTGCATAAAGTAAGAACAAAAGAGATTAATTTTAAAAAGAATCAAAATTTTTAATACAATAAAATGGAAGAAGATTTTGAGGAATATGCATTTCTTATTAAAACTCTCATATTACCTCAATTTATGTTTGAGAATGATGGCATAAGTAGTTATCCGAATGCTTAAACCTTTTTTCTCTTACTACAATGTCCTTTTAAATTTAACTAATAGAGTGATCTTGTTTAGTTATATCTGATCTTGTGTTGGCATAATCTATTGATCTAGTTTGAAATTATATTTTTCGTACAATAAATAATCTTTACAATATACGTTAAATTATATAAAATAAGTGGTATTTTAAATTTTTTTTGAAATTAAAACCCTCATTTTACCTCTATTTATCTTTGAGAATGGTGGCATAAATAATTACCAGAATGTTTAAACCCTTTTTCTATTACTACAATGTCCTTTTATACATAACTATTAGATCTGTCTTGTTTATTTATATCTGATCTTTCGTTAGCGTAATCTGTTGATCTTGATTGAAATTATAGTAGTTATATGTTTAATAAATAATAATTTTTTTAGACCTTTTTTTTCAACATACATTAAATTATATAAGATAAGTGGTACTTAACATTTAGAACCCTCTTTGTAATGTGCTATTTAAAAACATTACACCAATTCATAAATGTAATTTTTTAAGTTTTTGATCTGGTTCTATCTAAGATTAAAAAGCCTCCCAACTTTGCTCCTCTCTGTTCCCCAAAACTTTTCTGCCTTGTTAACTTTTCTGTAAATATTTTGTCAAATGAATTTCAGCGAAAAAAAGTCAAACAGAACTTGAAGATTTACTATTTCAAAACTAATTTGAAATTGAAAAAAAAAGTGAGTGGTATTTTATTTTCAGACACAAGAATTGTCTGAAGATGCTGCCAAAAATTATAGTTTAGGGCTGTGAAAGTTTCTTCAATTTTGAAAAATTATTAAAAAAAAGTCAAACAAAACTTTAAGATTGACTATTTCAAAACTAATTTTATATTTAAAAGAGAAAGTGAGTTATATTTTATTTTCAGACCCAAGAATATGTAGCTGCAAAAAATTATAGTTTTAAGGCTGTGAGTTTTTCTCCAATTTTGAAAATTTGTTTTAAAAAAGAAGCAAAAGTGAAAAATTTAATAAGTCTCCGCATTTAAAGAAACAGAGATAGATTTTTAAGCATAAGAGTACATGGCTGCCAAAAATCATTACTGAGCTGAAAACACTTTTGGGTTAGTTAAATTGCCTGCTCAAAAAATAAGCCCTTAGACTGAAATAAAGTTTTTCAAACACTAACAACTGCATCAATATAATTTTCATATAAGATTAATGTTAAGGATATTATTTTTTTTCAGGAAGAAAGATTGATTTTTGTTGAAATTTATGTTCTTCAGAATCTGAAATTACTAGGATCTGAAATAGAGAAAATATGTTTTATTTTTATTTTTAATGATTTACAAGTTCTTATATCTGTTATAAATTTTTATTCTTGATCGTATAAAACTCTTCCTTTTTTGTTTCCTCTCTATTGTAAAAGCATGCAACCAATCTTCATACTTCTAAAATAATTAGTTTTTATGAAACTAATCTCAATAAATTTATTATATTTGAATTCAAACATGAATTTTTATTTTGTTTCAATTTAGATAATCCAAAGCTTCAAGCTGAGTAATAGTTCTGATGAAAGAGGAGCTGGAAGGAGCTCAGAAAGCGCAAGCCTCCTTGTGAACGAAGCATTAGAGGACGGTGGTGACAGTGCCCGTTACGTAACCCAAACTTACGGCGCCGTCGTAGGAAACAACCCTCTCAGTGAATATAACATAACCTTCCCACAAGAACAGCCTCAATCTGAGTTTCGATCTTTGCTTTTATTATTTGCTCTTTCCTTGCATTCTGTCTTTGAAGGCTTGGCTATTGGCTTACAGTCATCAGTTCCGAATGAGCTCAGAATTCTTATGGCTGTTTCTATTCATAAATGTATCATTGCATTTTCACTTGGTCTGAATCTCACTCACAGTCAGATGAGTCTGTTTAGCGTCATTAAGAGCAATATAGTCTTTGCCCTGACATCTCCTGTTGGGATTTTGATTGGTGTCGTAGTGATGAATTACGTGAAAGGCCTGGCCCTGCTCGTTACTGGTGGTGTTTTGCAAGGTCTTGCAGCTGGCACTTTTCTTTACGTTACACTTTTTGAAGTTCTTCCGAAAGAGTTTAGCTCAGAAAGAGATCCGGATCGACTGCTCAAAGTTTTATCTGTTGTCTTAGGTTATTCACTTGTAACTTTCTTGGTGATAGTTTTACCTGATTAATATGGATAGATTCGTTGATGGATTTATGCAAAACACCATGGTTGAGATAATCGTTTATCATATAAGAACTATTGTTATGAGATTAAAATTTGATATCCTTTCTAGATAATTGGGCAGATGTTGCCCCAATTCGCTCTCTATCAGGGTACTACTTTAAGTAAGTCAAAAAAAAAACCACAACATATACCGGGGCAAACTGGGTTTAAAATATTAACCATATGAAGAGAGGGCAGGATCTCCACAGTTAAAATCTGTGCTTAAAATTGAATGAATTAATCACTTTATTATTTTTTTAAGAAGACAAAGTGTTTATTTTTATCTTTTTTAATAAGATGTTAAGATCGTTTGTTATATTTTTAAATAGAACTTGAGTTGTAAGAATAAAATGGTATATTCCTTAAGTCATAAAATAATTTTGGACATACAAAGAAAATGCATAGGTAACTAAAAAAAAATCTGAATGACATATATTATGTGCCTTTCCTATGCCTTGAATTCTATGTGCATTTTTATACTAGTCTGTTTTTGTAATAAGTATATATAAAAATTTTATATTTTCCTACTTAAAAGTTAATAAGGCAATGAATAAGTAAACTATCTTTTCGTCTTAAATTTTTAAATAACTTTTTTTAATTCTTTTTTTCAAAATTTGTAAAATCTCTAGTTTGGTGCAAAAAAAATATAAAATCAGTGAATAAATTTTATCTTTTCTGTTACATTTTAATTTCGTAATTTCAATAAACCCTTGCTGCTTTCCTTTGTGCCAACTTGGAAGTGTTGAAAAAATATTTTGCTCAATTATTAAATAGTCACTTAATTCAAATGTTGAAAGGGAATAATTCAAAACCTTGTCACGTTGAATATTTTTCAAAGTAGAGAATAGATTTTTACGGCTGAACTTCTCACGCTTTTTATTTTTAGAGATTAAATCAGGGATATTCATAAGTACACGTAAGTAGAGTTGATTTAATAACATAAATGGTCATATATAAATGTGTAGACTGTTCAGAAAACAAATCTTATTTAAATGTGAATTTTAGTGGGCAGAAACAATAACACTTTAAATAAACTGTACACAGGGGTTTAGAAAACATATTTTCTTACAATTTTAAGAAAGGAGATATGCATACTGCTCCATGCCACAGCTGTACAGAAAAAAATAATGATTTAATGATGCATTTATTAATACAACTTTACTTTATTAAGCTTTTAAGATAAGTTAATTTAAGGATTTCTTTTTTTAACATTATGAATTTTTGATGACTAATAGGCTATGATCTTATTTAAAAGGTACATTTAAGTCTATATAGTTTAGTTGGCTACAGTAGGGGTGCACAACTTGCGGCCCACCGACTGTTGATCTGTGGCCGGCGGGAACTTCTAAACGCAATAAAAGAAATTCTATTAATTTGGTTTTTGTTTAAACATTGTAAATTTTCTTAAATTAAAATATTTAATTCAAATTTATATTACTCTAAAATGCGTATATTTTTTGCATTTCATACTGAAAGCTTCTTTTTGGTTAGAACTTATATCCCCCCTAATATTTATATGTATAGCTATATATGTTTGATAAATTAATTATTGTGAAAAATTGAAAAAGTTTTTTAAAAATAAGTATCAGTTTTTTTAGTTTTAAATAAATTCAAATAATTAAAAGCTTTTAATTTTTTGCAAATATGTTATTAAGTTTACTGATAAAAATATTAAGTGCTTGTAACACTAATATTTATATAAAAATTATCATATTTGCCGCTAACATGACTAGATATGCGTGCGGCCCTTCGTTAATCTACCTGCTGTGCAAGTGGCTCTTCACTCAAAAAGGTTGTGCACCCCTAGGCTAGAGGAAATGCTCAAAAATTTTATGACTTGAATAACAATAAAAAAAAATCTTTTTATCAGCATTCTAAAAAAAAAAATTTTTTTTTTCTTCTTAAATATATAAAGTAGGTATTTCTTATTTAGAAAAAAAGACATAGTTTGCTTTTATTTATTTTATCTCATTTATTCAGTTCCATTTAAAATTTCAATCTAAAATGCACATATTTATGATGTGATACAACAAATTTTGTTTTATTATTTTATCTACAATATGTTATGTATGATAATGGATTTTTTTTCTTTCTTTATTCCATCTTTTTTTTAAAGCTACTTTATTGGCAGATAATATTTTTTCCACCAAATTTTTATCTTTATACAAAATTTTTTGTTGTGCTGAAAGTTTTATACGTAAATGTCCAGTTTGTGTGGTATATTTAAAAGCTTTATATTTATAATTAAACTATTCAAAAATTTTAAAAAGTATTGTCTTTCAATTTTTTTTCAGCAGCTTAATCTATCTATATTCCCATGTAAAATGTTTTAATGTTTCATGTAAATTATAATTGAACATTTTAACATAAATGTTCCTAATGTATTGAGCCTTTAGTTAAGTTCTCGTGAAATATCTACGTACCATTTTCTCCATAGAAAATAGTGGGAAAACTAGTTTGTTTTGTAGGAAAGTAACCATGCTCATATCTGCCAAGTCTCTTGTTTTTAAACGAAGACTCCTGTATTTTACGACTATCTCCTGTTTGCCCGTATATTCTCAAATTTCTCCGTACTTGTTAAAGAAATTTATTTTAAAAAAAAAAAGAGGCAATAAAATATCTTATGATGGCAAAAATACACCCCTTTTTCCTCAACTGATAGTGATATTGTCAGTACTGCAGTATGTTGAGTGTTAATAGTTTAAGTAATTATAAATAATGGTTTTAAAAAAAATCTTCTTTAGATTAAGATTTATATGCATATTTTTTACTTCACTAAATGTAAGTGCTTATATTTCCAATTTTGAATTTCTCTTTTTGACATACATGATGTATCAAAACTTTACTCGTAGCCTAAAAAATATCCCTATTAAAATTTCAATTATTTTATTTTTCCAATGTTGGCAGGTATGCATGCTAAATGGCAATATATTCTGGGTTAGACGCTGAAAGGGTTAATAAGAAATCAATTAAGTATAGTATTATTGTGTACGATTTGCCTAGGAATTTTATTAGCAGACAATTTCAACTATGATGTAAAAGTAATTAGGTAGTTTTAGGGATGTGTTTTTGTTTGGGTATGTAATTAAGATAAAAAAAAAATGTCTATAACATTTTAGTTTTCATTAGTTTATGCTTTGTGTTATTTTTGATCTTGCAAATTATTATTTCATTAAAAAAAAACTATTAAAAGTATTTATAGTGTGTATGTTATATTTAATTATTGTTGCTTAAATGTCGTGTTTTTATACACAGGAATCTCGAGCTTTATTTACTAGAACTGTCCTTGATGTTCAAAAAAATGAAACATCAAAGGTATTTTCAACATTGTATAAATTTTATGCTTTCATTATTTTTAGTTTCATTTGTGTCAATTTTATGCTTTCATTATTTTTAGTTTCATTTGTGTCAATTTTATGCTTTCATTATTTTTAGTTTCATTTGTGTCAATTTTATGCTTTCATTATTTTTAGTTTCATTTGTGTCAATTTTACGCTTTCATTATTTTTAGTTTCATTTGTGTCAACTTAATACTTTAATTATTTTTAGTTTAATTTTGTGTACTGTATTTCATTTATTGTGAGATTAATTTTGTGGAGTATATTTTAGGATTTTCTCTTTGCATCTATAATTTTTATTAGTGAAACATCTAGACCGAATAAGTTTATGAAATTATTTAGTAACTTTTCTTAGTAAAAATTGTGCTTCATCATTATTATATTATTTATTTGTCTTGCAGTTGATATATATTGGCATAATCACTGATAAAACTATTATTTCTAACTTAGGATTTTACATCTAATACTTTTTTTTAATGAGAAATTATTTTTAAAATTTGCACATATTCATAATCATTTTTTTAAAATTCATGTTTGTTCTCATCATTACTGCTAAACTATTTTTCTTATTATTTACTATTTTTCAGATTAGTAATTAAGATCATGTAAAATGTTGCATTTCATAAATACTTTATGGAAAATAATGCATTTTAGAATTTTGCCAGCATGAATTATTTGTTATTTGTTATGTTACTGAACATGAATCTTGTATCATTTTCTGTCTTTTTTTTTATAGTATGAATTTGTTGACTTTATTATAAAAGATTTTTTTTTTTTTTATAAAAATGAGCATTATTGTAAAGTATAAGTCTATTTATGGTTTAAAGCTCTATTTGTAAAGTTCCTATTTCAATTTAAAAGTTTGTAAATGATAAATTAAATAAAATTATTTGTGTAAAACTCTTTGTATCTTTTTTAAGTATCAAATGTCTGTGGCATTTTAAAAATTATAGATGTTCTTAAAATAAAAAGATAATTCATACATAACAGTTAAATGTATTTCAAACCTATAATTGAATCACTGCATGCAGAAATCGCTGTAGTCCTGATAACTTTTCGAGAAAGCTGAATAAAGGAAAACATTTTCTGCTTTTCCTATCGGCTCAAAAAGCATCGAAAAAATTGTTCAGGGTCTAATATATAGTTTCTCAACCTCCAGTTACTAGAAATAATTATTTATATAAATTTTAGTTGGATATTCAAATAGGTTTAGGCTCAAAATATCTTTCATTATAGGGAATATGTGAATGATCCGAAAGAAACTGATCAAAAAAATTGTTCAAGTGCCTTAATTTTGTCTAAGTCAATAATTCAAATTACTAACCTTATTAGTCTGCAATAAAATATCTAAATATTTTACCAGTCTTTCGTGTAAATCGGGTTGAGAAACAATCATTAGTCCAGTGCTTAGATCAGCAAGTTAAAAAAAATTTCTGATTTTGTGTACTGATAGTAAAAGCAGAAAACAGTTTTCTTGAAAAGTGGTTATTAGAATTGAAGTCTAATTATTCATTTTATAGTTTTGTTTCAATATTGAAAAATTGTTGTATAAATAAATGTCTACTTATAAATAAATAGTCAACATAAACTTTTATTTTAAAAAAAAAAAACTTGTTTACATACATATTAAAAATATAAATATTTTTTTTATAAAACTATATTCTTTGTCTTTACAGTTTATAAATAAATTTATGACTTAGATACGGACGACCACCTTTGCAGCACACTCATCGCTGCTGAGTAAGTGCTGAGGCTGCTATGTATTGATTTGTGTATTAGCAATAAACTTCCAGCTTCTGATTCGTAACCTGCTTCACAGAGTTCTTTCACTATGGTATCAATGGATTTGTAGTTGTCTTGCACAATATCGTCTTGTCCATGTAGTAAAAATTCAACCACTGGCTTGTACAGTCCAGTTGAAATAATTTGTGTTGTTAGGCTACGTAATAATATTAAATCTAGCAGTTCATTATCATAATCCTCTTCACTGATCTAAATAAAATAAAATTTCAGAAAATTACTTGATATATATCACATAAATATATGTATTTTATATTTATTATGTTATGCATGTGTTAGTGTAGAAGTTTTTCATTCCTGTACTTATTAATGTTATTCATTTTTTTAATAAGTTATTTCTTTATAAGAAATGAATTTTTTTATGAGTAATATAATCCTTTTTATTGATCTAAGAAAAATGCTTGCTATTTATGAAATAATATTACTGTATTTTATATTATTAATATGTATTAATGTAGAAGTTTTTCATTCCTGTACTATTTAATGTTAGATGTTAGATAATAAATTTTTTAATAGGGTATTTCTTGATACAAAATACATTTTGTTTACTAAATAAATAAGCTTAAGTCAATTACGTTATTTATTAATATATTTTATTAGGTTATTCATATTTAAGTTGAAATAGTTATAAGTTAATAATAAGTTATTTGTATTATTGAAATATTTCTTGTATTATTGGCTATATTTTTACAAAGGATATTATATTTACTTTTATTGGATATATTCATATTTATTTTTGAAAGTGTTTAAGTTTGCTTTAAAAGTGAATATATATGCATAAATTTATTGACAATATTTTGTTTTTAACACAGTTTTTAGAGTCTTATATCAGAAAAACCAAACAATTTGCAGACTACTTTGAAATAAAAAAAATGGCACAATTTAAATAATATACATGGATAATTTTGAAAAGAATAATTGTAAATCAATAGAAATCAGTAAAGTGGAAAAATCAATTATCTGAAGCAATATTGTTCTAGAAAATTCTGGGTAATAGGTTCTGTAAAGTACATTCATACAATAAGTTTTTGGTTTAAAAAGGTACTACTACGATTAACACAAATTAGACAGTTTAATAAAAAGAAAAGGTGAAAATAAATTATATTTTCTGTCTCGAATGAATAAGATCAATATTATCCTCTAATTTTCTTTCATCCTTTCCATTACCCTTGAAATTTTTTGTTTTTATAATTATGAAAGAAAAATGATTTTTTTAAAAAATTCTCTAGTCTATTTTTATCAATACACCAAAGGCAGGCGAAAAGTATTATCAAAATAAAAAATGAATTGAAATTTTAGATTAATTTTTATTAAAAAAAAAAAAAAACTTTGATACTTATAAGAAATATATACAATGCAAAACAACTTATTTGAAAGAAAAATTAAGATTCTGAAAAACAGAACAGAAATTTACTAAGTATTACAAAAAATAGCTAATATGCATGTTAACTATTTGTAGCACATTTTACTGATATAAACTATGTTTTTTATTTCTTGGCTCAAATTATTAGAGCAATAAAGTATTCAAAAGTATGAGTTGAATTAAAACTATATTGATTTACAATTTGTTTCAACAGTAAGTCAACACACTTTATATATTGATGACATTTTTACACATTAAGATGTGATCTTGTTGCTAGAGTGGACACATTTTAAATATGCTAATTAATAAGTGCAACTTATGAATTAAGCTGCAGAATTAGATATGAGAACATTATTTCTCTACCATCTTAAAACTAAACAAAATTCATAATTGAAAATTTTTTTTAAATATCTTAAAATGTTATGCTTTCTCATTTTAGTTACAAACTTAAAATTTGTGTAACATTGAGATTAAAGTTGTTTTTATCTCTTTCACTGTCCTTAAAATATGGAAGGTGATCACAATTTGAATCTCAGACATCTTCGCAATATGGAAGTTAGTCACAATTTGATAAAATCTGTCTAAATAGTTTTGTTAGGAGAGTGGTTGACAGTTAGATCTTTTCGCGTTTTTAGAATAATTTTCAAATTTGACTAAGAGAATATAATTTGCACTTTAGTAATTGAAGATCATTAAATCAAATGTTGTTCATGTTTTATGGGGGTGCTCACTATGCCTATTGCAGAAGTCTCTGAAAATTTATTTTTTGCATGAAGAAATAAATACTAGTTTAAAAACATGTAGCCACACACAAACATGCCCAATATAAAAATATAACATGAATAGAAGTTTTTTTGTGCACAACAACTTAATTATCTTGCTTTTTTTTAATGGAAAGAATGTTTTTAAGCGATTTGTTTAAGGCCTTCCATTTGCTCAACATATGAATTAATTGAATTATGGTTAAGTGGCACATTTTAGGAATGCCTAAGTTTAAATTATGTGGGGCCGTCTCCAACTGATGCATTTCATAAAGCTCTCTGCTTGTCGAAGTTAATCAGATTCTATTTTATCATTGATTGAACAGGCTAACTTTTATTTTGTATTAATAAGCCTTTTTCTCATGAAGAGTACTTAATGAATTCATTTGTGTGCTGATTCTTTATTCTAGTATGAATCAATCTGGGTTTTAGTTAGCTGTAAAATTGAGGCTATAACCTTTATTATCATTAATATTTCACACTGATACCCTTAGAATTAAATGAATGTTATAATAATATTATATAAATTTACAACCACTTACAGATTTTCAAATATTCATGATTTTATACTTAAAATAAAAATATATTTATTTACTGATTTTCCTTATAAAAACTAAGACATGAACTTTTTGGCATCCTGCAGGTCCCATTAGCAAGAAGGCTCTGGATGCCATGATGGCACTGCACGTGCCAATTAAAGGCACACGAAGAAGATGTACTCTATGCAGCCGCAATCACGTCCAAAAGAGAACAACTGTGCAGTGTAAGGAGTGCAGAATCGCCTTGTGTTCAGAAAAGCAGAATAACTGTTTCAACTTATACCATCAATTTATGTCTGCATATTATTATAAATCTGATTTAGTTTATATTTAATAATTTTATAAATATATATTATATACTGTTATGTTATATTTCAAAATATATTCACTGCAACCAAACGTGTTGCTCACACTTGTGCAAATGGAAAAATCATTATATTTTAGGGATTTTGTTTTTGTTATAACTTTTTTTTAATAAAAAAAATAATTATTTATCTATGTTTATATATTGATATTTCAAGTCTATGTGGTGGATCTGTGTTTTTAAACTTTATTGCAATGATTGCATGTTTTCAGTCAAAGGAGAATCACTGCCACCTGTCATTTATTATTATTATTTTTAAAAAAATGTGATACGAGGTGCAGTTTTTATATTTCCAAGTGGACTGATCTAACAACTCCTGAAAATATGTCAATTACATACCCGTTTCTAAATGTTTTAATGTAGCCTACCGAAAAGCACTTCTGTACTTGGCTGTAAAAGTTTTAGAAATGACACTTTTAAAGTCCTCATTTAAAATGCTCTTTAATTTGAACATCCTTAAACTTTTTTTTTTTAGTTTTTCTTTTTTCAGTTTAGGCAGAGCCGGATTATACCTTTCGTAGGCCCTAGGCATAGCCGTTTTTGGTCCCTCCCCTCCTTCCCCCACTCCTCCCCTCTTTTCATAATATATGCTAAAATTTTCTTGCATATTTTATTTTTTTACATTTTTATTAATATGGATTTTAATTTACAAATTTGTTTGTCGAACTTTATCTGCAATACCGACATACTGCCGATATTGCAGTTGATATCGATAATACCATTATGATTAGTTCGATCGATAACTATGTAAACACTTCACGTCAACAATACAACAACAAACCAGCAAAGAAAACAGTGAAATTGATAGTGAGATTAATTACAAGAAATATTTATACTACAAATAGCTTCATAGTTTTCATGATACTAAGAGAACTATGATAACTAAGTGAAGGAAATTAACATTGTCAAAAGTAAATCTTTTGAAATTATGAATGCAGAAGGAATTATGAATGCAAAATTATTATTAAAATTATGAATGCAGAAGGAGAAAGATCTTTCTCCAAATTAAAATTGATAAAAAATTATTTGCGCTCAACAATGAATCAAGATCGTTTGGCATCGCTCGCACTTTTGTCTATTGAATACGACATTTTGCGTAGTTTGGAATTCGACAGCATAATACAAGATTTCGTTGAATCCAAAAATCGCAAAAAAGTAATATATTAGATCATAAGATTCTGCAAAATAATTTATTATCGAAAAATATTATATTTTTATTTGTATCTTCATAATTTTGCGCAAAATACTCTTGTTGTTTTTAAAGCTAAATTATTTTTGTCAACAAATTTTTTTCTCCAAAGTTTTTCGTGGGCCCCTGAATTTCGTAGGCCCTAGGCACGTGCCTATAGGTTAATCCGGCCCTGAGTTTACGAAACAGTAAGTCTACATGATATTTGCTCAAAGACTATGGTGAATGATTCATCTTTCCAGCCACCAAAACCAAAAGATTAGGATGGTCAATGCCATTAAAAAAAATTTAAACTACGTCAGAATAAAAAAAAAAAAAGTATTCTGAAGGAGGACTTTAAATTTGTTTTCTTAACATGTACATTTTTTGAAAATTTTATATTTCTACATTATGGCAGTCTGAAGTTATTTTATCAGTATGTAATGAAATACATACAATATTTTCAGGAGTTATCTAATCGGTCCAGAAAATTAATAGATGCACCTTGTAGAAACAAGATTTTTAAAAAAATGGTTGATTTGTATGTTATATTTTCAAGTGCAATATCAATTGATGAATGTGATGATGAAAACAAAAATGGTACACACCAAATTAATTTTTACAGAGTTATGAAATAATTTATTTTACAACCTTTTCATTGTTTACATGTATTAAATTTAAAAAATAGTTGTTAAGATATATGAAAATTAATTTTTAAAAAATTGGAAAAATTTTTTGCAATAACTAAATGGTAAATTCAGTAACTGCAAAAAAAAAAAAAAAAAAAAAAAAACTAGATCTACTCTTAATAATTACTTATGCACTAAATTTTTTTTTCTCTTACATTATAAGTGAGTCATAAAAGTTGTGGAGAAATTTTCATTCAATTATTAATGAAACGTTATTTACTAATATAAGAAAATTTAAGAGTTTTTAGTCACTTTTTTGCAATAAGGGTAAGTATGTTTTAAAAAGTAGTAACCAAATTTTCAGACCAGACTAACTTTCTTGCATTATTCACCAATTTATCAAGAATAATTTTTACTAATAATAACAGTGAATAATTTTGAAAATAGAATGTTCATTAAATTTTGATGCATATCTATTATGTAATCAAAAATGTTTTAAAGCACAGTTATAAGATAATGTTTAGTAAAAATTTGTCTCTTTTTTTAAAATATTTTTTTTTGTGTTTTGAAATGTAATAACTATAATATTGTGTTCTATATTAGGTTGAATCATAAATATATTCTGGTACTTCCTGAATTTCACTATCAGGGTAAGAAAAGAAAAATCCCAATCTACGGTGAAGGTCGGTTGTTTTGGGTAATTTATTAACTACAATATAATGCTCAATACAGCCAAAGTGAACTCAAATTATGTATTATCTTTGCTAAAAATTCATTATAAAATATTTAAAAAAAATTATAATACTATAGTTTTTATTCATTATTTTCGTTATACAACTTATTTATTTGAATGAGATGCATTTATATTAATTTTTGTATCGTACAACTTGCAATCAAATATTTTTTTCTGAAAGAGAAGCTCCCTCTACATATTTTAAGTTGTAAATTATATCCATACTAATCAATTTCAATGATTTGGTGCATTTCTGTAAGCGTACTTTCGACATGGTAGTTGCCTGCATATATGACTCAACATAATGATTGAATAATCCTTGCATATTTTCAATGGAGCAGTATCGGTATTTGTAACCTGACATTTGAATAATTCTAGCATACTTTAAATGTGGAATTCGCCTATATTTATGACTCTGAATAAAATCCTAACATATTTTCAATGCCCATATATATAACTCAACCTAATGATTTATAACCTTAGCATACTTTCTAAGTGGAAGTTATCTTTATTTTTAAGTCAACCTGAAGATTGAATAATCCTAATTATCATAAAATTGTTGATTGAAAACGGTGATTAGGATTTCGTTATTATTGAACTGTTTCTTTATTTCTCATTTTCTTCTCTGAAATCTCATTCTTTTTTATGAGATACATTTTTCACTATCTATTTACATTCACTTCCATTTATATCTAATATATATTTACAATTGCATGTTTTGCTCACTCAAAACACGAGCTTTATGGACTTCAATAAAATAAATAATCTTCTAAGAAATGTTACATCTTGTTTAATGTTCCCTGTTCTGCTCAAACTGTGTCATTGTATGGAACGATTAAATTTATTATTATGGATGAATGTTTATAATATGTATATATAAAAAGTAATATACATGTTTCTTTTTCAACAACTTAGCATTTGAATTTAAAGATAATTAATTAATTTCTATGGTGTGATATTTTTTGTTTGCTTTGTATATATTTTATGATAAAGTTTAAAGTAAATTGCATTGTGAATATTATTTTATTTATATATGTTAACAAAAATGACCATTTTCTTTGATTAAATAAATAATTACTTAAAAACTTGAAAGTTTTTTTTTATTTTTTATTTCAGGAATGTAACATGAAAGTCATATTAATAGAGTTAAAAGATAATCAAGAGATTTATCCCATTAAATGAACATTTTCAAAAATATTTTCTTTAAAAAGTGTTGTTTAGCAATAATTATTAAGAGGGTAAGGATTAAATTATTAACTAAATAAATTTTTGGATTTTTGTCGGACAAATTTTCCAATCCAGTTAATGGATAAAGGAAGTTGAAAGTAACTTTAGATAAACCCTATATATGTATTTTGTCCTTCAGCAGGAATAACTTCAAAAAGTATAAGATTTTTTTTTTTAGGGAAATGTAGAACTAAAAATAATGCTTTATGCCTTTTTTTAAATATAGTCATATTTATTTAATATTTAAAATCTTATCTTAATCAATACCTTAATTGCTTTTTAGTTTTTAATTAAATTTACAGCATTCAATTTTAATATAAAAATTTCTTTGAATTGAAACATCTTATGATTTGTTATAAAAATACACTGTGTAAGGGTAAATACAAAAAATCTCATGAGTTTTTCAAACTAGCTTCTACAAATACGAAAGTTAAGAAAAAAATTCTGAAAATATATATATCAACTGTTTTTATATTATGTTGAGTTTTCTTGTCGTTACTCATTAATTATAATAAGAAAAATCGAACTTAGTAAATAAAATTTTATTTTTATAATGTTTATTTATATAAAAAAAACTAAAGGAGATAAACTTTATGAATGCTAAATATATCAAGCATTATTTTGTTGTTATAACAGTTAAGAATAAAAAATATTAGATGCAAATAAAATTTGGTTCAGATCAATTTTTTATTTATATGCTTATGCATTCTCATTTACTTTGTCCTAATCTGACTAAAGTTTATATCGTCTAATTTATAAAAAAAAACAATAAATGCCCTGTTGAGTAAAAAGTTTTCTGCCAAAAAGTGAAGATTTAATCATTAGATCAAAAGTCATTCAGAGAGGTCCTTTTTTTTGTGCACTGTACATTTTATTCTAAAAACACGATGTTTAAGTATTATATGAACTTAAATTTCAAACTACATTTGGTTTGAGATTCCTCTTATTATAACTACTTGAAAATAATGCTTTTCCCATTTAATTGATATTCATAACATAATTTAAAGCTAAATAGAAAAAATATTTATTGCAAAATACAAATCCTATACATATATATTCAATTTTATTACTTTAAGCTAAGCTCCTAAATTATTAATTTATAAAATAAGCATAACAAGAAATACAAGCGTAGTAAAATTCAAAAAAAAATATTATGATTCATGATTCTTGTTTACCTGTAAAGTAACTTTAAGTTCATTCATAGCTTCTTCATGTATATCACTATAATTAGTTTTCAAAGCTGATTTGAGGACGTAAAGAATCTTTCTCTGTTCTTTTATCTTTTCAAAGACCAATTGAAAACACTATAAATAAATAAGAAAAATTAATTGAAATTTTTAAAATGACTTAGCGCATAAAGAAGCACTTTAAATAAATAGCTTATTTTGTAATGATAAAATGATTTTTAATGTTTTTTTAATTAAAAATAAAAAATGTTATTTAACTTATAGTCTAAAAGTTGCATTTCTACTGAATAATAATTTTTTTTAATAGTATAAAGATTATTAGAGTTTATTAAGTTATAGAAGATTGCTTTGAGATTAAATTAAGAACAAATCAGTAAAAATGCTTCATCTCCAGTTTACAAATAAAAATAATTTTAAAAAAAACACCCATTGCAAATTTATTATTAAAAATATTGTCTGAAATTGAAAATAAAATCCATAATTTTCTTTTAGTAGTTTGTCTTCCTTGCATTGTTAAATTTAACAATCTTGTATTAATCTGGACGTAATATTCATTAAATATAGACATCTGGTAACCATATTAATTTCTGAGTATTTCATCAATTGAGATTTTCATGAGGAAAAGATGGATAAATAGAGAGTTTTTTTCTTTGTAAATTAGATTAAATTTTGAACAAATTTAATACCTGTCAGACTATTGTAGAGTATTTTATACACTTCAGATGATTTAAGATTCAATGCAATTTGTATAAATTACACTTAAATCTGAAAATAATATTTTAAATAACAAATAATAAAGCTATTGTATCTATTTATAGAAAAAGTAGTAAAGTAAATTGAGCAAAATTACTTCTTTTTCAAAACTGGGATAACTGAGAGCTTTTTCTAATATAGAAACAGCCACTGCCAGTGATTCTATAGAGTTCAGATCAATCAATTTACACATCAATTTGGTCCATTCGTCATCCTTAGGTTCCCTAAAAAAATTTAAACAATATTAATTGATATTGGGAAATAATATAAATTGATATTGCAAAATTTTATAGAGATTACTACAATTTCTGAAGGTGTAATAAGCATGCGCAAACATTATGTCCTGATAATGACATTTAAAGAAATTTTTAAATGAATTGCACATGGTCATTAGAATAAGTTTATCAAGTAATTCTGAATTTAATATATTTAAAAAAATATAAAATACAAAGCGCAAAAAAAAAAAATTTAGCCTGATCTTTATGTAATAAATGCCTATCTTAATGGCTCAAATGGTTGACCCAATAAATATGCTAATTAATAAGTCTTAACTATTAAATTAATAAATTAGACACAAAAAGCAACTTCCTCTGAATTGAATACTTCCTCTGAATAAACATACCATGCGCAAACATTATGTCCTGATAATGACATTTAAAGAAATTTTTAAATGAATTACACATGGCCATTAGAATAAGTTTATCGAGTAATTCTGAATTTAATATATTTAAAAAAATATAAAATACAAAGCAAAAAAAAATTTAGCCTGATCTTCATGTAATAAATGCCTATCTTAATGGCTCAAATGGTTGACCCAATAAATATGCTAATTAATAAGTCTTAACTATTAAATTAATAAACTAGACACAAAAAGCAACTTCCTCTGAATTAAATACTTCCTCTGAATAAACATAACATTTCCGTCAGATTTGGATTAGTGACAATCAAAATAGGGAAGCTGCAATCTAGGAAACATGAATCTATTAGTTTAGTTAGACAAGGGATCACACATTTGGGGCCCTTTATTAATTTCTTTGCATATTTCATTATATCTTATATACATCCATACCTATCAACTCATATAGTCGTTGAAAAAGATTTTACGAAGTGGTAGTAAGACAGTTACGTTTGGAAGAATTTTCTAAAAACAAAACTGTTAAGTCATCTATAAGCATACTTTGCCAAATAGATCTTGTCGTGGCAGTTTAAAAATTTCTTTGAAACTTAAAACTTCAAGATATAATACACCGGAATGCTAATGTTGCTACCACTAAAAAACTTATTTCCCAATGACTGTAAAAGTTGACCTCTATGTACATCACTGAGCAAGTGAAAATCTGCTCTTTAAAACAAAAGTTATTTAAGATTATGTTTTTAGCATACTGTGCTATTATCACATCAATAGAGTAACACCTCATAAAGTTCCCCCCCCCCCCCCAAAAAAAAAAACATCTCAAACACTTTACAATTACAAATGTCTCTTTGTTCTTTAAAGGGACCTTGAAAATTTTTTTAAGTAGTGTGTGTCCATAAATAGAATTTGTGACAAAAATAACACTTAGAAAACTTTTCCTTTCACATTTCTGCAGACATTTTGTTTCTTACTAAATTAGTATGGAAAAAAAATTATTTTTATTGTACAAATACTTTGGTAGGAAGGAATAAATAAAATTAATTAAAAATAGTGCAAGAAAGAAATCGATTTTAAAAAAATATTGTTGATTACTTCAGTTTAGGTTGAATTTTAAAATTTTTCCCTCGCCATTTTAGAGCCAATAATTAGAGCAATGCTCTTTTTTAGCTTTAATTTAGGAAAAACTTTGTTTAAAAATTAGAGTCACAGGTTAAAGCAATTAAAACCATTTTGCAAGCATATTGAACTTAAGGTGTCACCTTTTTTCAGTTGACGTGAATGGAGGCCAATGAATGAGTAGTTTGGAAAGAGACTGAAAATGCTCAATATTTCGGCATAAACTTAATAAGTTGTCAAATAACAACCTTCTTTGGAATTCTTCTTTTATTTCTTCATCAGAAATCTATAAAGTAGTAGAATATGAGTTTAAGAAGTCACAAAACATGAAAAAAAGTAAATAAGCTACTACAAACTTTATACTATTAGTAAATTATCAGTAAATAAATAACTGAATGAATTTCTGAGAAAGACTTTTACAATATTGAAAGTACTTATAACACATATGTAATATTACAATTCGTCTAGCACCAAATAGAAGTTAAATATTTATTAAAAGGAGTGATTATTTTAACCCTTATTAGTTTAATAATTTTAAAAATACTTTTCAAAATAATATTTTAAACTGATGTCATTATGGTACAGTTAAGTTTGTGTATATTAAGCTTTGAATAAATGCTAAACCACTGTAAGTGCAAAATAGTTTTTAAAATAAGATGATAAAATAGATGATAAGATGAAAATAGTTTTTAAAATAAGATGATAACTAGAATTAAGAACAAATTAGGGTAAAGATCTGACATAATAAAAATAAACCATAGTGAGAAGAGAAATCTACTTTATTATGCAATCAACAGCAATAACAGTTTCATCAAGAAACTAATATTTTGTTTTATTTATGTACTCAAAAAGAAAAAAATTTCTATTGAAAATATAAATTCCAATTTATCTAAATCTTAAAGAAATCTACCTAAATTGAAAACATATTCATTAATAATTATGTTTTATTTATGAATTCAATAAGTAAACATTTAATTTTTAAAATCTAAATTATAATTTTTAATCTTTAAATCTTAATGAAATCTATCTAAATTCAAAGCACAATATTCGACTTGTTTCACATGACTTATAATTTAGAAGCAATATTATAAATACTCACAACTATGTCTGGAAACATAGAGGAAACAACAGCTTGTGTTCGATAGAGCAGTAGCAAATCACCATATTCTGGGGAAAGGCAATCGGTCTGAAAAGAATTGATTCAAATCATGACATATACCACCACAACTTAAATAATTAATTATGGAAATCCAAAAAAAGAAAACATTTGGATTCAAACTATTTGATTTTTTTGATAACTGATATACTTTTTCCAAAAGTTGGAGAATATTCAATCTCACGGAAACTGAGACATCTGAATCTTGGCAAAACTCATTTAACATTTTTGCCGCAATGTCTTCAATCATCAATTCCTCTCTGAAATGAAACATTTACCTACTGGATATCAAACATAATATACTAGGCATCATAAAAAATACATATATAGTACAAAGTCCCGGATCAGAATGTAATTTCACCGGAAATATCTATTTTCTGTACTCTTTTTTTAACAATCAAAATAAAAAAAAAATCGTTATTTTTTTTTTTTTTAAATCCTTTTATTTTTTTTATTCCTTGCACTCTGTTAAAGAAAGCATTAGTAAAAAAATTTATTTAATTTGTTCTTTCTGCCTTATGAATAGCTAAACATTTATTCTGTTTCAATAAGCACACTAAAAGAGTTATAGAAAGAAAACAAGAGTAATAAAAGAAAAGCAAACTTTGGGGGAAAGAATAAACTATGAATATTAATGAAGCTGAATATTAATAGTGTTTAAAAAGGGCACTAGCAGGCCAGCTTTGTTTCCCTTTACATTAAAAATGTTTTTAAAAATATCTGATTAATTTAATTTTGGAAATGGATGCTTCTTTTTAATGTAATTTTTATCTAATTATCTATGCTGCTAATTAATCAGATCAAAGGGAAAAAAGAATAGAAAAATCTGTCTTTATTCATAAAAAGAAAATTCAAATTATCATATGCTTTATTTTAATTAACATTCATTAGTAAATTAAATTTCATACAACCTTTTGGAAAATGTTGTCTGAAACTGATCTTAATAATTTTTCATTCGTTATTTTTTAAATTAAATAATGCAGGTTTTGATGTTTATTTTATATCTTGATCTTGAAAATCTTATTATCTTGAAAAATCTATTTTCTGGTCTTGTCAAAGTACCGACGATTCTGTATATGGGACAATTTCATTCTGTGAGCACTAGTCTCAGCTTTTACCAAACTTTCAATTGCATCTGTCTGGTTTTTTGATGCAAGGCTTTTCTGCAACACAGAACAGGTTTTCCACATATTTTTCAATGGGAAAACAGTAACTAGCAGAAAAATTTTGGTAAAATTTGGCCCAGTGAAATAACAGTTGAGGGTTACAAGCTACAAATGCAAAGTTTTATGACTTGTAACCAAAAATCAAAATATGTTTAACAGTTTTTTTTCTTCTGAATTCATAACCCTCATTTGTTAAATCAAAATGTACTTATTTAACAGTTTTTTTCTGAATTCATAACATTCATTTGTTAAATCAAAATGTTCATACCATATAAATATTAGCAAAAAACAATTCATACAATTTCATATAATTTTAAATTAGAATAAAATGTAATTACACACTTGAGAAAAAATATCAAAATTAAACAACAATATGAAGTTTTACAAATAATTTTTAAAAGTTTTTCAGTAATTCAGATGATTTCATTTGCTTATATTACAATATTATAATTATTATTATTAATAAGCACCAATATATGAAATTATAAGCAAAGCTATTCAAGCTGTATATGTATCATAAAAAAATGTGACTTTCTATGATTTTAATAGAATAAAGCAAATTATTCAATTAAATAGGATTTAATATGAATCTAAAAAAATATCAAATAAAATTACTTAATTAAAATGATGCAAAAAACAAATTAACCAAGTAAAAATAAACCTGGAATAAGAAATCATTACTTTTCTTTTGATATATCTCCTAAAATAGCCTCAACTGTATGAATTAAAGATGGTGAATTCCCAATACCTAAATTTTGAGATTGCCTGAAAAAAAAATAGATGCAGTTTATAAATGAAATGAAATTTACCAGAATAAGTAAAGTTAGAACTAACAAGACAACTAACAGAATAAGTAAAGTTAGAACTAAGTTAAAACTAACTTGAAGATGTAATTTTTTATTAGATAGAAAATAAAGAAAATTAGATAGAATATAAGAAGAAGATAGAATATAAAGAAAATGTAATATTACATAACTTACACAAACAGAGAATATTTTAATACAATAGAATATAATATTTTTTGTTGCAAATAATAGTGAAAATTGATAATTACTTTAATTGTTTTAAAATTTTGTTGATTGCTTCAATGTAAGCATCTGCAGGCTCCCAACCAATATCAGCTGGACAACAGGATAGGAAAGTTTTAAGGAGTTCTAGATCAGGACCTTCCAAAACAATTTCAGTCAAAAGATCTTGCAACTGTAAAATATGCAGAAAACATTAATTTACTAAAACAAAGAAATTTTTAAAAAATACTGAATTAAAATTTTTTTTTAAAGAAGAATCAATAATGCTCGATGGACCAAGATGTTATAAAAAAAACTCGAAGCAAAATCCAGCGACTAATCAGAAATATTGAAGCAAGGAAGGAAATTCTTGATATCAATCTTCTTGAAGCCATCCTGATTATTCAGGAATCTCGGTAAGAGGTAAAAGAAAGTACAATTTCAAATTACGTCCGTAATTCATCTCCCCTGATTAGGACAAAAATGAAAAAAATAAGGAACACTAAAAATACAAAAAAATGAACCAGAATGGTTCTGTTTAGTGCCTTATAGGAGGAATTCCAGAATCAGTTTTTTGGATATTGATTTTGACAATGTAAATAACTAAATATCCATCAGAGTCTGATCTCCTTCTTTAGGTTCTGCACCAAGGATTTCAAATTATTAGCCAGTAAATTAGCCAAATATCTAAAGTGCTCCCCAATTTTTGAAAGTCTTTGCCAAACGCAAATCTTCATAATTTTTATGGTAAAGTTTTTCCCAATAGAAAACTATTTTATGGTGCTTTGTTTCAGGCTTATATTATTTGGACCCAATTCTAATTGGTTATGAGGCACATCTACCAACAACAAAAAAATTCCGATTTGTTTAAAAAAATTCAAGGATCAAGTTAAATATATTTTTTTCTTTCTAGTGGAAAAAAAATCATTCACCAATACTTTTTCCAAGACACAATATTATTTGCAAATTCACGACTTTATCCCATTAGCTGAGGTGGCGAATGCTAAGCGCGGGTTCTGCTTCTTTGCATTAGTATAGAAAAAGATGACTCAAATCATGAGAATGGAGGTCATCTAGTTCTCTTATTGGTCCTCAGGTTCTCTCTTCAACAGACTCTTCGATCATATATTCAGCCAGTCAAGTATTACAAATGAGGTATTTAGTGCTCTGTAAGTTTTAGAGAATTTCTTTAATAAAAGAATGAACTTAAAACAAAAGAAAGTTACAGACTTTTTTCAAACAGTTTAAAACATAAGTTACAAATTTTGTCATTATTTTTGATAATGAAACTGAAATGTTACATACTTTAAATATTAAAGAATTCCTTTTGAGTTTTTGAACGATTCAATCGCTAATAATGGTGAATATTGGTTTTATTTCACCTGTTTTTGTTCTTTGTCTTGTTTTTGGTACACGGGATAAAATCATTATTTTATACACACAGTAATTAGTAGCCCATCTCAACCCAAATGTTTCTCACTTTCTTGTTCTAGTGGGTCTAAAAAGCAATATCTTTTTATTGTAATGTTGTCACTTATTCAAATCATGTGAACCATCCAATTCATTCTATTTATTTTTATATATTTAGTAATATCAGGTTGTTTATAAATCTTGTACAGTTCAAAGTTAAATCTCCTTCTCCAGTTATTGTTTTCATTTACACCACCAAGTAAACTCTGCAAAATCTTAAAAATAACTATAGTCTGTTCAACGAGAACTGATAGTGAGAGTAAACAAAGAAGCGTGCTATTTGGCGCAATATTGTTGTCTGCTTGGCTCCGGAATAATGACAAATAACGCCTATCAGACAAGCAAAAAATCTTATATCTAAGAGGGTTGTTTCTTTCGCGCCGTGGCGTCTTTTTGCAAGTGTTTCATGAGTAATATGGAAAATAAAGTGATGCTTTTAAGTCCTCCTAAAAAACGGCAGAAGAAATCTTATATAAGTAAAGCTGAGAAGGAAATAAAATTGAACATTTATATAACAGAAGTGCATTCAAAACCAGTTGTTCCAATCATTGATGTGGCTGATCATACGGCTTCTGCATCGAGAGTTGGCACAGCTTCTGCTTTCAGAATTATTAAAGAATATAAAAGGGATGGTATATTACATTCACCGAAGAGGACTAAATCTTGTAAAACTTTTTTGGATGACATTGACAATTTCGACAATAATGCTGAAGAAGAAAAGTTCATGATCTTTTCCGCCGTAACGAAATTTCGACAATAAACAAAGTTTTCAAAGCTGTGAACGATGATTCTGACTTACCAAACTGTAAAAAAATGACATTTTATTCCCTGTTAAAAAAATTAGGCTTCAAACATCAAAAACGAGGATGGACGGAACAGCTCACTCATTGAAAAAGATTAAATTCTTAAAACTTTGTTCTTTTCTGCGTAGTTTAATATAATTATTTTTGTTTGCGGTACAGTTGTTAATTAATTACAGAAGTTCAAATGTTACGTAATATTAAATAATTTTGATACTTCATTCTATTTTCAAAAACCTATTGAATTCGAGGTTTACAAACTGCTTTTTTTTTATAGGTTAAGTGGGTATATTTTTCTTAACAAAAGATTTTGTGCGACATAAAAAAGTTTCTTTTAGTGTAATTATTTTCGTAATACTTCCCTTAGAAAAATAAAGATAACAGTTTAAAAAAACAAATAAATGCAGTTCCTTCAAATATATTTTTAAATCAATCAATAAAACATGAAACTATTTTAAATATTATTTAACTTTTAATAAATTTAAAAAAAATTGTAATTATGAAAATAAAGAGTATTTTTTTAACATATTCTTTCAATTCTATACGACTTTTACGATGAAATTATAAAAGCTATGCTTTGCATAGATATTTATGCAAAATACATTAAAACTAATTTAATTTTTATTTAAAAAAAATGCATTAAAACTATTCTCAAACTAATTCTAGTGCTTACTGAAACAATTAGAAACGTATTTTCATGTAAATATTTTACTTTTGTACTTTCTTATCTAATTTTAAGGTATCAAAAACTGAATATCGTTTTCGTTTTTACATAAAAGTGAAAGCTCTGTCGATTAAAACGAAATCGCCAATTCAGGGGAAAAACCGTTGAAGTGGCAAACGTTGGCGATCAAACAGCAACCCTTATGTTTACTTCCACTATCAGTTCTCGTTGAACATACTATAAACAAAAACACAATTAAAATTTATTTAAAAAAATATATTAAAAAACAAAAATCTAAGAAAGTCAATGAAAAAGAGATATTTGTAACTTACTTTATTAATAGCTGATTTAGATAAATCAAATTCTTTGCAGTAGTTCTTTATTTTGGGATCAAAACATTCCCTTAACTGAACAAGAGTTTCATCTTCAAGTCTCTGAAGATGGGATTGATAAGAGGTAAGAGTTACAACAGCATCATTCCACTCATTACTGCAACAAAAAAAAATGATGAAAATTATAATCTTTGTAAGGTTTTATACAATTTATAGGAAAATGTTCACATTTTTTTACATTAAGATTTGTGGAAATTAAGAAAAAGGCATGTGAATTATTAGTACCTATCACTAGACTAAACCTGTCTTTTATCTCAATCTTCAAAATGATATCAACAGTGCTGAAATTATTAATCTTATATTTTTCTAATACCATTTTTACTTTGAACAGAAAGAGAACTATGCTCTTTTTCGTCTCTCAAATTTTAGGTAATTGTGAAAGTGAAAATCCCTGAAAATTTTATGTGCAAAAACTCGATAATAAGATATTCAATTTATATACTATTCATATTTAAAACAATTTTTTGAACTAAGATATATCATTAAATTACGTACCAATAAAGAATATCAAAATTTAAAGCAACTAATTTAAGAAAACACTAACAAGAATAGTGATTCTTATAAGAATCGTGAATATACATAGCGATATTGGGTTTTTAAATTATGTGGATATGAATCGTGATATTCGATTTAAGAACACGAAAATACAAATCGCGATGTTGGATTTTAAAATCACGTGAATACGAATAGCAAAGCACGATTCATAGAGTGAATACAATTCATAGAATTTTAAACCAGGTAAATACGAAATTCGATGTTTAATATTAAATTCGCGTGAATATGAATTAAGATATTAGCAGGTTCAGGCATAGTTTGAAATATTAAATACATTCCGACAAACTAAAAAAATAGCAAAACAAAGGAGGAGTCATGTATATGAAAACGTCTTATTAATGTGATTTAGCAAAGGCTTTCAAATTTAAATTTTAGAATTTAATTCTTACTTTAAATTTTATATTCCTGCAAAAAATTTTTCAGATCCTAAATTTTGGTTTGTGGAAATCAGAGAAACAATGGTCTTGAGATACGCGGAATTCTGCGAAAAAATCACATGCCCTGCTTCTAGATATCAGACCTGGAGGGATGATATGAAAAACTCGGAATACAATCATCCCAGGATAAAAACTAAATAATTTATCCATAAATTGAATTGAATTTTTTTTATTTATTTGGGCTACAGATTAAAGGTTTAAAATGTTCTTCTCAAACATAGTACCAAACTTCAAAAGGTGTAATAAATTACTTTAAAACAAAAATATGCCAACAACTCTATTATTTATCAACTGGTACAGTTATATAAAAATTAAATACATAAAAGAACTAAAATAATATTTAGCAATAATTCATTTTATAAACTGATCTAAGAATTAAGTTTTGTTACCTGAGTAATACATTACTTTTGTGCTTTGAGCTTTTAGCTCGACATAACTTTATAACTTGTTTCACAATATCTGACCTACAGTCAAGATCCATCTTGAAAAAGAATAATAATGGCAAATATTAGAACAAACAAAAGCAAAATTATATGAAATTTAAGTTAAAGTAAGTTTAAGTTAACAAAGTATAAATGTTGAGCAAGTACAGATTCAAAATAGATATTACAGTTGAAAACATTTTCTGAAACATGTCTAATGCTCATCACACATTTAAACTAGCAGAACATGATTTTAAGAAGAAAAAAACATAACGAAATATTTTCAAAAATTTCAATAATATTGTTTAAAACAAAAGTAAATTGACTTACGTTTTCTAAAGCTTTTTCTGAAAATATCACAGCATCAACAAATAATATTACATCAGAAGGATTGAGACGTTGCAGCATATCTGAACAGGACTTGAATCGTAAAATCCATTCAGTCTGTTAAAAAGTTTATAATTTATTACAATGAAATATACTTTTCAAAAACTGCACCATGATTCATTCAAATTTTTCAGTATGATGCTATATCAAGAATATACTATATATATAAAAAAAACTATGCATTATAATACATGGTACTGGTTCACAAAGGAGAGCCTACTTTGAAGTAACTTTTTGGTGAATATATTATAAAGAAATATACTTTTCAAAAATATAAATATGAGTTATGAGGAATTCTGCCATATTCATGAAAAAATTCCATGCCCTATTTCTAGTTATTAGACGAGAAAGAATGATAAACCTTGGTAGGCAATTCCCCCTTGTAGAGGCTGTTAATTGTGATAGCCAGAAAATAATGCGATTCCAGGGTAGAAGGATTGAGGGTTAGGTCGAAGGCTGAAGGTAGGAAGACTAAACTGAATAGTTCCTGCTAGGAAGGATACCCGCGGAGGAACACAACTAACAACTCCGGCTAAGAGTGAAGAGTCTGCTGTCCAATATTTAAGGAGAGGATATTTTGCCATCGAGGTTGTTGAAGCGTCCGAGACTCCGTCCCAACACTTCGTTTTGCCCGGTGACTCCCACTTTCAAGAAGAGATGCTTGCATTCGACAGTTTAAGTTTTTAATTGTTTTAATAACTACTTTTAAATATTTTTTACAAATAACCTTTTTCTGGAGTTTGTTTGTTTATTAATGGATTGTTAACATTTTCTATTAAAGAAGATGTTTCATAGCAATAGTGCTTTATTTGACATTTTCCAGTTTATCATTAAACAACACCCCTGTTAACTGTTGTAAATCACTAATGTGTATAAAAAAATCTTTTAACTGTTATACGAGAAACAACATTCCAATTATTTCAATCTTGTTTAAAACTACAGAGTTTATTTTTCCCTCCAAGGGGAACATTGAAAAATTAAACAAAAAATATAATAAAAAGTATTAAACATATAGTTTAAAGTTTAGGCTTATATCAGTATATCTCAAAGTATTTAATATCTTAATAAATTTTTCCATACTCTGTTTTAACATGAGTGAAAGATAGAAATTTTTTTTGCATAACTGATTAGGCCAAATGGAGCTTTTCTGAATTGATAAATGATAAAAAAAATTTAGACAAAATTAAATTAAGATGCAATGGCAACCTGTAGTCTTAAATAAGTTACTAATATCAATACTAGTAAGACATTTCATTTTTTCTTAAAACACATACTAGTGACAAAAATATCGAGAAAAAAAACAGCAACATTGAAATGCAAACTGAAAATTTAACTTTAAAGAAAACCTTCATAGATTGCAAGTAAAAAAATAATAATAAAAGGTTAGAATCATGATAGAAGTCTATTGTACCTTGTTTGACGGAACTTTTGTGGTGGATGAGTTTCCTTCAAAAAACTCTTTCTGAGTCCAAAGACAATAAATATTTGATGGCTCATAAAAAACTTCACCCTAATATAATTTAAAAACATAAAAGGAACACATAAAAACATTGTATTTCATGTACATAGTTAAGAAATGAACTAAGAATGAGAATAGAAATGAACTAACATGAATTTAGTGCAATTATTAAGGTTTAGATCAATAATATTAACTATTTGCACAATAAAAAAACAGTTGGAAATTAAGTTCATGTGAAATCAGCTAGTCACATAATAGTTTTTTTTTAAAATTTGAATTTCAGGCACATTACAAAAATGCAAAATTTAGTTATTGATTACACCAGTGTGCTTCCTAAGCAGTTTTAGAAGCGCGGCCCGACATATCCGCCCTTTAATCTCTATAAATGTGTTCTAGTTTTCCTTTTTTTGTAAACTAAGCCCCCATCTCATAAAAACTCTGCCTTTTTCACTCATATTCCATTTAAAAATAAATAACTAATTGTTTGAATAATAATTACACACTGGTAAAATTATATGTATTTATAGGTTTAATTCTGATTGTTTGATTGAATAATTCTGATTGAATTTGTTAAGTTTCTCTTTTTTTCAAGGTAGAGGGGTACATTAATGAATTTTTTAAGTGATCTTAAATTTTAAAGTTATTTTCAAATCATGCCTTTTTTTAAAGAAAGCAGAATTTTCATAATTTTCAGTTTAAATTCTAGAAAAAGCTTTCAAGTGGTTTATCAATTAATCATTTTTTTTAGTTTAGTTTATTTATTTTTTAAATTTATGCTCAGAGATTGTCTTTTAGCACGCTTTTAATTATTTTTTTAATAAACTAAAAATTTTTGTTTTGTATTGATAATTTGTGGGAATTACTTTTTCAGATATAGACATAAAATATTACAAGAGAGAAATTTAAAAATTTTTGAAAATCAAATTCAGTTGTTACATAATATTACACAATTTGATAAATTGCTACAGTGTCAAAAGTGTGTCCTTTCAAAATTCAAAGTGCCTTTTTTAATTCCTAGGGAGAACTCTGGATTACACTACATGCTGTTCATTTTAAAAAAAAAATTATTACATGCACATAATTGCAATTTTATAACACAAATTTATCAGAAGAAAAAAATCTTATTTGAGTGTTAATGATTTTAATGTGATGTTTTGTATAAAGTAGAAAATTAATAAAATGTGTAACTAAAATTTTTATTTCTGTAGTAAAAGGAAAAGAAACACAAAAGAAGTCATATTCTAATCAGAAAACTTACAAAAATAGAAAACACAAATAAGTATAATCGTTTTTTTAAATTAAATATTATCCTTTTTATTTGAGCTATTAACAATGTTTTAATTTATATTTAATTTTTATTATAAATTTCAACATAAAAGTAATGCTAATTTCTTTGGATCAAGAATTATTTTTTAACTCTATTTAATTAAAAATAACAATGATTACACTGGGAAACAAATTTTTTGTTGCATTCATAGAAATATTGATATTGCTTAATTTGGGGGTGGGGATTTCAATTTATATATTAGTTCAATTTATAATAACTAAATGAAATTAGTTTTGCTCTTTTAAGTTACAGTTTTTTTTTTAAATTAAATTTTTGCCTCTCTTTCATTGAAATGTACAAGCTATATCTATAAGGGGGTCACATAAATGTTGGGATAAACTTCTAGGGCAGTTAGGGCACATCATTGGGATTAAAATTGCATAACCATAAAGAAAAGTAAGAATACCATAAGGAAGAGTGAGAAGATCCATGAGTAAAGTATTTCTTGTTTGCTGCAGCTAGTGGTCTAATACCCTATAATAAGGTGGAGTGGAAAATAAAAGTTTTCGATAACTGAAAAGCATTATTTCTCAAAAGTTAATTATGGACTAGTTATCTATGAATTTCAGACTTTTTATACACCATTCCCGCAAAAACCATAAAAATTTTAAGTCCTTTTTTTTTTTAAAATTTGTAAAAAATAAATTATTTTTTTAAACTTGTTGAAAAAAAGTAAATTACTTTCCAAAGTTACATATTGAATTAAATATTATCGGTTAATTTTTTCATAATTTTCATTCTATGCAATTATCTTCAATTATGCAATAATTTAATTAAAATATGTTGGTAGTTTAATATTCACAAAATATTTAATTGCTTAGTAAATTAGCTGAATGGGTAAAATAGTAGCCCAAGAGAAATTATTTGTAATTTAAAGCCAAACAGGAAGATAAGTTGGGATGTTATAATTGAATTTGGTTATAATAGAATAACAACAGACAGTAGAACGTAAGTCAGTGGAATTAAACGATAAAGTTGCTATCAAAGTATTTGGTAAAGAATTTCAATTCCAATTCTACATTAAGTAAGAATCATTGCTTTAATAAAAAGAGAACATGAGAAGATGGAGAATCTTTAAAAATTGCACAATTACAGAAAATAAATCTCAAGGTTTGAAAGTAAAACCCAAAAAATTGAGATGCATTCAAAGGAGAATCTAAGCTAATTTTTGATAACGCACCATGCAATTTCGTTTATCACGAGCATTGCAGTTGCAAAAAAGTTTAAAAAAAGCAGGGTGTTTATATGACCTGAGAACCGTTAGACAGATGTGTATTGGTTCTGTTAATTTGGGAATCTCTGAACAATAAGAAAAACAAACAGGAAAGACCGAAAACCAATCTAGTTTTAGATGACGCACAAACTTCCAAATTTCAAGAAATCAAGTAAAATCCAAACATTGTAGTTGCATTAAAAGGAAAAGAAACACATTCTGAAAAAACTCCCAATTTGATGTCAGAGAAGTACTAAAAATATTGCACTTTCAACCACATTCATCCTCAGTCAGATCTAAAACCAGAATCAAACTTGGGATAATTGTTATAACATGTGACCCATATGGTATTTCTGGAACAGATTCGATGCTACCTTTGCATGAGCTTTACCATATGATTTTAAGAAGGTTTCAGATTGATGAAGTAAGTATGTAATGTTCCATAAGGATGTTATATCATGTAAATGTTCTTTGACCAACGTAGATAGATGTATAAGTTCAAAGAAGAAAAGAAAACTAAAAAAAAAAATATCTGTAAAATCAAGTAGCAAGAGAAAATTGCTATCCTTTTTCCCATCAAAGTAAATCCATGCATTTACTTTGATGGGAAAAAGGACAAGACATCATAGAGGTGGCAAAAATTCCCTATAATTCCCCCATTGCATACTTAAAGTAAAATAGGAACACATCAAATACGAGGTATTAGAAAGCTGTTATTTGTCTGTTTAATATGAGTTTGCACTGGATGATATTTGAGGTTAACTTATATGATGCAATAGGCATATTAAGAATTATCTGGACTTTCAATATTTGGCTATTATAAATTTTAATAATTGGCTTTTTACTAAAAATTATTTTTCATTATTTAAAGCAATTAATTCATGCAGAAATGACTATAACTTTTAATTAATTAAAGTTCAAGTAATTATTTTTCATGACTTAAAGTAATTTACATGCAATTAATTCATGCAAAAATGACAATAACTATCAATTAATTATAATTCAAGTTATTCTAAATAATGTTTTAGTTGCAAGTGTAATAGTTTTTATGAATCCAAACAACCAAACAGAAAAATATGGTTAGTGTTGTACTAACAATTATTATGCGGCAAATCAAGATACCATACATTAAAATGCCAAAAACATATATGTAGATAAATATTATTTATAAAAGAGGTAAAAAAAGTCAATTGAAGATAAGTTTTAATAAGTGTTATAATTAATACCTGTTTTGGAATGTTAGTAGCTGCTTTAGCAAAGACATGTACACTAGATTCATTGAGTAGACTCATTAAATAGCTGCTGGATGTTTCTGAACACATTAATTTTTTGTAATCAATATCTGAAATTAAATAACTTGTTTGTTAGTTGCAAAAACATGGTTACAAACATTTTGTAGCATTTTATAGCACTAGGTATTACTAAATAATTTACTAATGATTTTTGTACATTTAAAATCTGATAAAGATTGAATTGTAAAGAAATTATAAAATAAATAATCCCAAGAAACTGAAGAGGTAAGATATTACCTCTTATAAAAAACTTATTTTGCTTCAAAAATATATAAATAGGAGATAACAGACAACATGTTTCCAGCACTCAGAAAATGCCCATTTTCAAGACTTGCCAGACATGAATGGAAACATAAGTGATTTGAAATATAATACGAAAAGTTGTCAATGAAAAATGGAAAAATGAAGGTGAGAAACAAAACTAGGAAAACCACAGTAATCAAAAGAGAAAAAAAAAGATTAAAAACAAAACAAGAAAAACCACAGTGGCTAAGAGAGGCAAATCAGGGTAAAATGCATTTCTACATGCTATCAAAAGGTGATGAGGAAGGAAACCTATTTAGTGCTTGAAAAATGTCGACTGCTACTTCCTTTTTATGTATTTTTGGAAGGGAAATGAAATTTCTATTCGAGTAACGCAAAGAAATTATTTGAAAATAAGTTGCTTTTTCTTCAAAATTAAATAGAAAAAATCAAATATAAGCATATAGTCTCATAAAAAAGCCTTTAAAAATAAATAACATAAAATTTGTCATTAGAATACACCATGATGAAATTTTTAGTAAGAAATAAAGAGCAAAACCTTTAGGAAAATCAGATAAAAATAAATTGTTAAAAAAAAAAAGAAATTCTTTGCATATATTTTCATGGAGAAAACTTATAATGTAAAATTATGTCATCATTAACACAATGGTAAGACTAAAATGAGGTATTGTATTTTTTTTTCCAAAAAGCTGTTTGGCAAAAAGCTATGAAAAAAAATTTATATTATTCAGCTATGTTCTCGTTGACGTATGCAATTTGGGCAGAGGGGGTACGATTGTTCTTGCTTTCCAGTGGCACCATCTATGGCCAAGAATTAATATTCAACTATGGAAAAAATGTATAACACTTACTTGCCATAGCTGCCTTAAACTTTTTCAATAGATTTTTGTGAACGCTGGGTTGAAGCTTCAAATCATCTTCATTGTCCCCACAGTCTTCCAACAAAGAGAAACAAGTTGTTAGTTTTTCATGGTCTTTGCCATCAATACCCGGATAGATATTATTTCTCAGCCTGACTTCAAATGCTTTCTTCTGATCCATAAGTTTCTCCGATAACTTGAATCTTTCAATGCGTTCAGTTAAAACTGCAGATGATACACTGAAAGTAAAAAAGGAATTTCTAAAAAACTGAACAGAAATAATATCATTAAACAGTCAACTGAATGGTGCCAGTGGTGTAGTTATCCCTCACTCCACTGGTGGCTCAATCCGAAAAACCAACTAAACAACCGGTGCGCATAAATAGCAAGAAGCACACTAAATCTGTGATGGGTTCTCTTGTTGGTAGTGGTGTGGAAGATTGGAAAGAGAGGTACTAGCTCAGACGCTGTCCATGTCGTCTAACCAGATTAAAATTACATAGCATTCCAACCATGGCTCCTAAAAGATAAAGCACTGAAAGACTGGACTAGGTACTTGCCATGTTTGGGTGATGCATGCATGTAATTTGAAGTACAACAATGTTGCTTTTTTTGAATGATATTCTAAACTTTTTATCTTCAAATATTCTAGGTCAATTGATTTTTACTCCTTCTAACTCATTCTTCTTAAAAAGATTACTTTATCTTTGATAGCTAAAAAATTAAATATAGAAAAATTAAAAAAAAAATAAATAAAGTAACCACATCCAATGAGGAAACCCCATCTGGCGTTGTAGCAATACTACACCATTTTCTTATAACCTGTGCCCAAAAGAAAATGAAGAAAATGCACTTTCTGTTTGGAATTTGCAACAGAACGCTTATGGTGATTTTTTTTCCTTTCAGATTACGTTAAGAAACGTTAGATCAGTGTATTTTTTAATTTGCAAAAAGAGGAAATGAGTACAGAGATCAGGGTTGGGTTTTTGACGTCAAAAAGTGGTTTTTGACATGACAAGGGTATAATACTGGTTTAAACCGTCAAAAATGTCAAAAACTGAAGTTTGCCAAGAAAATATATAAACTTCAAAACTACCAACAGTTGCCATGCATTATATTGAAATTTAATTATACTATAGGTAATCAGCAGGTTTTAAAATATTTTTTAATTAAAATTAAGGTAAAATAACAGATTTAAAATCTCAGAAATTTATATTCAAATGCATGTGCAGAAAAATTTTGCACAAAATTTTTTTAAATATTTATATTTAAAAGAAATTTTTTTTTCTTTTTGATACTTAAGAAAATTAAAAGTTTATTACTATGCATTTTTGACATATAAGGAACATATAACTAATATTTATAAGGAACTTACAAGTTATGTTGTATAAATACAAACTTGATACAAGATACAAGTGTATAAAAAATTTTTTTTAATGTTATACCGAATATCTTTATTATCCAGTATGTTAATTTGAATTTAAAAGTAGTTATATTTATGAATAATGATAAATATAATTCATATTGTTTATTATATTTATTTATAATTATTACACTTATCATTTTAAGACAATTTTTATCTCTTAATTTTTTTTCTCCTCTCGTATTAAGAATACAAATAATGCATATCTTGAAGGCAAGAAGTAATTATTCAACAGCTGAATATTTAGATATTCAACAAAACTATATCATATTCAGCAAAATGAAATTCACAAGTATTTGGATAAACTAAATTTTCAGCATAGTAAATGAATAGGCTGAATATACTGTAAATCGACACTAAATACTCTGTGTATTTAACAGAAAGCACTTAAATTTGTATTGTCTTATGTTAAAAAGATTATTAAGAAGATTTAAAAAAATATTAAAAAGATTTTTCTTTAAAAGAAGATGTCTAATGTACAAAACTGCTAATAAATCTTTAAAAATGTCTAATTTTTAGTATAATCTATACCAGTGCTGCGTAAACTTTTTTCGACCGCGACTCCTTTTGTGGAGAGAAAATTTTTGGCGACCCCTAGAGGTAAATGTTCACAAATATAATGTATATTTCGAGCATTTCTTTCGTTTAATTGAATAAAAACATCATCATATTTAACTCATATTAATTTTATTTATAATTTTAAGAAAATACTTTTTGTATAACACAAAAATCAGTAAATTGCCCTTTAATGAGATGTATGTGGCTGCAAGTTTCTAATTATCTCATCGATGTTTGGATGTATGTTGCTAATTGCAATTCGCATATCATCTTCAGGTTTTAAACGCGAGTGGTATTTAGTTTTTTTTATTGAAACTGGTTTGCTAAATCCAGTTTCACATAAATACGTTGATGCAAATTGTATTAACACTCTGATGGCATTCTTGCATAAAACGGGATATTGTTTTTCCACGGATAGCCAAAATGTTTGGCAAGGCTGAGTCTTAAATTGATTTCGAAGAGTATAATCACTAATCAGATCTATCAATTGCTCTTTCTCACTAATTTGAAGCGTTGAACTGCATATGTCAAAGGAAAATGGATCAGGAATCCAACCAAGACCGTTTTCAGGAAAATCCTCGAATCTTCTCGAAAAATTTTTCTTTAACTTTTCAATGTGATTGGAAATGATGTTTTTAAATGTAAATATATCTATATTATTTTCCTTTATAAAATCGTTAAAGCAAGGGAACATGTTGGTGTTGTTTTTATTCAGTTCAGTTTGCCAGAGACTAAACTTAAAACTCTTAAAAGCTCAAATTTTACTGGCTGTAGTTATGATAGTTGAATTCTCACTCTGCAAGCTCAAATTTAAGTCGTTAAGTTTTTCGAAAATATCAACTAAATAGCTCAGCTTCCCTAGCCAAACTTCATTGATATAATAACTTGCCAATCTATGTTTCTTTTCGATTTAGAGCATGTACACTTCAGTTCTCAAATCAAATATCCGTCGTAGTATTTTCCCACGTGAAAGCCATCTGACTTCGGTGTGTAACAGTAATTTCTCATACGTTGAGCCCATCTCATTGCAAAGTATTGAAAAGAGACGGCTGTTGTGGCTGTTGCATTTAATGTAGTTAATTGAACTAACAGCGTCTTGTAATACGTTGTGCAACTCTTCATCCATATCTTTTGCAACAAGAGCTTTCCGATGAATCATACAGTGATTAAATATCATATGAGGTGCCACCTTCTGAATTAAGCCTCTGAGCCCTTCATTCGAACCTGTTAATGCTGCAGCACCATCTGTACAAACCGCAACACAGTTTGCCCAGGTAAGGGACTTTGTTTCAAAATATTCATTTATTACTTCGAATATTTTTTCTCCAGTTGTTTTTCCTTCCAAATTTTTGCAACATAAAAACGTTTCTGTTATATCTTCATTAAAAATAAACTTCACGTAAATAATTAGTTGTGACATTTTAGCAATATCGGTAGTCTCGTACAGTTGTAAAGCAAATACAGATGAATTTTGTATGTGTTTTATGACTTCTGACTTGATATTTCGTGACATTTCGTAAATCCAATTGCAATTAAACAGTGAGTGATGGCGCTTCACTCTTTATATGTACACTGTATGGTATGCAGCATGCAGGGATAATGCATTTCATAAAAATTTGGCGACCCCCACAGGAGTCGCGACCTAGTTTGCACACCACTGATCTATACTATACACTAAATTTGGTTATAAATAAATTTCTTAATAATATCACTGCAGATTTTCAATAATGCATGAAAATGAATACATAATATTACAAAAGATGTGAGTTTTCAAAAGTACAAGATTTTGGTTACTATTCAAAATATAAGTGTTTCTCCAAAATTTTAAATTTATTTTTTCTAGAACATATTTAGAAACACTATCCTTTAAAAATATATAAATTTTATGTATTAATTAAATTTCACATATAAATATAGGTTTTTGACATTTTCGACATTTTTGACAGTGAGGTTTTTGACGTGACGGTTTAAACCATGGTTTAAACTGTCAAAAACTGTCACATGTCAAAAACCTGCCAACCCTGACAGAGATATTAAAAAAACTTTAAATATTTTAAAATGCTTAGAATATAACTAGGTAAGAATTTCTCTAATTTTTCATGACTCTAAAACTGTAAGTATAAAGTATGATGAAAGAGATGTTACCTGGATTCAGAAAACAAATACTCCAAATGAGTCATGTATAAATCCCACAGAGATATGTGATAATGGTTAGCTAAAGTAATAGCTGTTTGGAAGACACTATCATCCAATGTCCTAAAAGTTAAAAAGCAAAGAATCAATTAACAAAAATGCTTTCTGAATTTCTCAACAAAGAATGTAAAATGAAGGGATATGAAAAAAATTTTTCTTTCCTCAATGCCTAACATTAAGAATTTTTTAGAACCAACGATTAAGCAGGTTTGTTAAAAACCAACAAATATTTGTAAGTTAAATTGAGAATAAAATTTTGGGAAGAAGCAATAAGCAATGATGGTTTGAAACAATGCACACATTTTAAAAATGATAAGTAATTGCGAAAGTTGGAATGGGATAAAGAACTTTTCTTAAAATCATCAGGTGAGGGGAAGATAGGCTTAACTGCGCAAACAACAAAAATGTAAAATAATAGAAGCATATTTATGAACAAGAAGACTTTTGGTGGAACTAACCCATATTTGTGCTACACGGAAATGAAAACCCAGAAAACCTATCAAGGTTAGCCTGACAGCAAGGGAACTCTAACTCATGATCCATCTATCACTGAGGATATTTTACCTCAGCACTGTGGTTGGTGTGAACCGGGTGAAGAATTCATATCAGCCAACCATTGCTGGAATTTGAACTTGGGTCATCTCATTGAGAGGCAAGAGCTCTATTCTCTGAGCCACTAAGAAGGAAACTTTCCCCAAGGCTTGATCCAGAGAGCATAGAGAATAAAGCATTAAGAATAGAGGGCATAGAGAACAGGTGGCATAGAGCACACATCTCCCAATGAGGTAGCCCGGGTTCAAACTTCAACAATGGTAAATTCCGCACCAGGCTCACAATGACCACAATGCTGATGTAAAATACCCTCAGTGGTAGACGGATCATGGGATAGAGTTTCCTTGTTATTGTGGACTTTCACTCCGCAAATGCGAATTAGTTCCACCAAAGAGTTCTCCCATGATGGCAAAGTTCGCCCAATACTTGATCCAAGAATTCCCTTAACTTATGGATTGGGTTTAAAATTACAAGGCTACAGAGTTGAACATTGGTTGTCGTAAATTCAAGAGTTGAGTCGGCTGTTCACACACTGTTATAAAATAAAATAATATAAAAATAAGGTAACTGATATGTAACTTGCCTACCATTTATTATCATTATTATAATTTTTCACAAGATGTCATCAATTTGCATTTTACACAACCATACGGTGAAGCTAATTTTTGCATGTTCATTTCTTTTTTACAATCCTCAATGGATTTTATTTTATCCTTCAATGTAAGGAATATTTGCTGGCGATAGTCATTCATATTTTGAATATTCATACAGACATATACTATTTCAATGTTTAGTACATGAAGGAAAAACATTTAATCATTTAACAAATACTGATCAGGTGCATGTACACATTATTTATTTTGCCCAAGTGTTGCCCATTTCTATTAACTCCTAAAATAAAAGCTGACAGATGACACACCAACGATTACTGATCATTGTGTATGATTCTTGTAATTTCCGCAGATCACTAATAATAAATGCATTTTATTTGTAACAGGCTGAATTAAACTGCCATAACTACGACTGACTTCAGCATGACCGATTAAAAATTTCAATTGAATAAAATTTCTGTAATTTTAGCCGATCACTCTACACAGATGCAGCTTATCTGTAGTAGACGCAACTGCACTTCCAAAGCTATGTTTAACTATTGTATAAATGCTTAAGAATTGTTAACAATGACTTAAACTCAATGACAGATGCGGAAAATATGTTTACTAATGAATATTACTGCAGGTAGGAGATAAAAATTGAAATAAATTGACTAAGATACACCCTGATACAAAATGTATGTTAACAAAGAGTGGCTGCTGCTCAGAGGTTCCCCATAACGTAAAGCCTATAGGAGACGTTCAATACCATAAATATATGGTCGTTCTTTGGAGGTTGAAGTTCTTTAGAGATAATCATTAATGGAAGCTTTACTGTATATGTTCATAAAACAAAGAATAACATTTAACATGCTATCAATGTAAGATATGTGATAAACATTAAATTTGCTAATGAAAAAATCATATAGAGATTTCAGCAAAAAGAAAAAAAATGAACTTGCTGTGGTCAGTTAAAGGATAAAAAGATATACTCCCATTAATTACTGGATTGTTCGTTTGGAACTAGTTGACAAATACACTGTATAAAAAATGGTGCAGTTTTAATTTAAAGAAAAACAATAAATAAAAAATTTATTTTTTATAGAATGTGGAACAAATTTGAAATAAAAACTCATACTATACAAATAAAATTTTAAGGAACAATTAGATGAACAAAATACACATAAAAATTTTAAAAAATAGAGAAGAATAACAATACAATGAAGAAAGAATAAAGTAAGTAAAAATCAAGTTAAACAACGTTCATGTTATATAACTTACAAACATTCAAATGTATAACTTACATAGAAATTCCTAAAATGGTGTCCTTTTTGTATTCATCATCATTGGCAAATCTAGTTGCATCCACACCTCCTCCAATGCTATGCAAGATTTCTGCTTGAATAAAGTCATATAACATCTTGTTGTACTTTTTCAACAATTCCCAATAACGTAATGACTTTTTATTAGCAGCCAAAGGAGGTTCTGAGCTTCTCATAGCAAGTACCTAAATTTAAGTGGGAAACATTAAAATATAGAATGCAAAATTACACATCTATTAAAATGTTAGAGGTAGTTAAGTTACTAAAAAATATATATATATATATATATCAGACCAATCCTGGAATATGGAGCACCAGTCTATAGTTGTGCATCTGCTTCAAACCTCCAACGACTTGAACGAGTCCAGCTTTCTGCTGCTCGCATTATTACTGGACTCAGAAACAGTTGTCCAAATGACATTGTCTTGTTTGAGGCCGACCTCCAGCCTCTAGGTCTCAGAAGAAATTATCTCCTTACTAAATACTTTAACAAGCTCTCTAGCCTTGGACACCAAAACAGAACAGCAGATTATCTACAAAGGTGGAGCAGCAACCAAAGACTAAAGAAGAACAGCCCACTTAGCCAGGCCGTAGTTAACAACGTACTTGCTGGAAATGTCGAGGATTGCCTTAATAAACAATTCATTGACCCAACTGAAGGACTACCTGGTGTTTATTTCCATCAACATCTTTCATCACAAGTTAACAAGAAGCTGGATCACCCGGAATTACTTAAGCAACTTGCTTTAGAGGTTATTAATACCATCCCCAAACAATCAATACTGGTGTACACAGACGGAAGCAAGACGGAAACATCATCATCTGGCAGTGGTGTCTACATCAAATCAAGTAATGTCTCCCTCAACATCTCCAAAAGGAATCCTGATTTCTGCTCGGTGTTTAGAAGTGAACTCATTGCTATTGATACTGCCCTGGATTCTCTTCTAACACTACAGGATCAAAATAACATCTGGATCCTCTCTGACAGCCTCAGCTCCATACAATACTTAACGCATTGGAGGAAGGTGAGAGACAAAACAGGTGCTTCAATCCTACAAAAAATTAAAATCCTCTCACGATTGCGTGAAGTCCACCTCCAATGGATCCCTTCTCACGTTGGGGTTCTGGGCAATGACATCGCCGACACTCTGGCTAAGGAGGGGACGAAAGAAAATCTGATAAGTCCAAATTCCCTCACCTTCATGGAGCTGGCATCAAAAAAGAAAAAAGAAGACCTCGCTTCCTGGCTCGTACCCCCCAAACATCACTGGTACCAGAGCACCAGTCCAGGAGGTGCACTCAACATTCGGTGCAACCGCAAGGACCAGACTGCACTTACCAGGCTTATCAGCGGCCACCTTAAGTCCCTTTCTTTTGAGGGTAGTATTAAAATCTACCCTAACTGCCCCAGGTGCCACAACATGCAGGCTTCCCCCCAACATATACTGGACTGTCTAGGTCTGGACAAAAGGGACATTCTTAATAACACACTTATGGTGGCCGACTTCCTCCGGGTGATGAATTTCATGGACATAGTTTAGCCCTGCTAATTTTGGGGATAAGGAAGAAGAAGAGAAGAAGATATATCAGTATGTGATAAATGCTGAAAATAGCTACTAATATGTACATTTGGAAAAAAAAGCTATGAGATAACTTCTGATTTAATGATTAGATTTTCCTATCCCAAGTTAAAAATTCCATTAATTCAAAGGGCTTATTCGATTTAAGTTAGTAATAACCGGGTAATAAATCAAATGAACTGTGATGGCATAGTGCTGAAGGCAATGATCTGCATCACTGGGGTTCTACTCTTGGGGTGGTTCGTAGCTAACCGAGCTGCCGGAAAGTAAAAGTGGATGGTAATGCTAACCATCATATGGATGGGCAGCATTACTAGCCTTTTTTACTCTCCATCATATGGATGGTCAGGAAACTGTGTAGCCTTAACCTACATGATTCCTAAGTGATTGCGGGAATTCTTTACTTCAATAAATTTAGACACAACAGTTCTTATAAATTAAATTTTTTTAACATATTCAAAATTGGAAACAAGGGAGTAGTAAAATTTTTAACGATATTATAGTAGCAGTAGTTTAATTATCTATCCGTGACACATGTTAAATGTAATGGAAGGTAATACAGGCAGTGGTAATAGTGATACAGGTAACAGTTATATGTAGTGCCTTACACATGGGAAGTGAATAAAAATGAAATTTTAAACAACAAACTTTTTAAAATGTCACGGATTTTGTTCAAATTTTGGATTTTGTCCGATAAAACTACATTCTTTATAATAATGTAAAAATGTGCATACTTTAGAATTGAAAGTTCGTTCGAGTATAATTAAGTAAAATAAAAAATAATTATGAAAATCCATTTTTTGCATGGAGTTACTTTAAAAAATTTTTTTTTCATAATTGTAAGCAAAAAATAAAATTGATATTAACTCCTAACTTTAGACCGGTCTAAAATTTTGACTATTTTCTTGACCTAACTATTTGAACCATATTTTGGGGGACAGAAACCAGGATCCTTTGAAAAAAAGGCTCATTTACTCAGAGAAAGTACGATTTCGGGACTGATTTCTTAACATAAAATATTTGTAGCACTATCCAATTAGCATATTTGAGGTCACCCACTCCAAACATTGAGTCTTAGAACATAAAATAAGATTATTAGTTCAAAAGTTATTCAGGAGGCTTGAATTTTTTTTTTTGCACAGTATATACATAAACTAATTGAATGTTAATTTTCTTTAAAATTTAAATTAAACGCAAACACAGTCTAAAATTAAATATTTCATCATTTACGTTAAAAAAAGCATCACACATTTCACAAATGCAACTTTAAAATGAAATTCCTCATAAGTTTCATGGTACTACAGTATGACCTCGAAAATCTGGTCGCTTACGAAAACTCTTACGTCAAGTTCGTCAGAAAAAATTTTTAAAAAAAATAGAAAATTGCTTAAAATAAAAATTTAAATGTAATTAAATAATAAATGTATCTAAACGATCGATTATGGAGAAAAATGACAAAAGTTTGATTTTGAATGTCTCTTATTTATTATTTAAAGTGTATATTCATGTTAAGTTGTTAAAATTGACGTCGGAGCTCTACACACGCGCGTTTAATCGCGAAATCGGCCTGGCGAATTTGAAACTTCGATAATTCTATCAATTTAAGTAAGGTATCTAAAATCCGGAAATTTCGGAGATCTGGACCTTACAAACCCCTCAGCAGTTCGGATTTTCGAGGTTGCACTGTATTGTGATATACTTTTAAACAATATCGTAAACATTTAAGAGTTCTCTCACTTTTTCTATTAAAGAGTTTGGGTCCATTCCTTCTGTGGTATCTTCGGGAAAAGGAGACATTTTCAGTGAAATGTAAATTTTTATTGCATAGTATAAGCTGGCAGCCTGTATTACAATAGGAGAACTTGGAAGAGATGAAAAAAGAACCTCAGCTTCATCTGCCTGCAAAAAATAATATGAATTTTAAGTTAACACTGAAACACAAGCTTTGTCTCACCTAGAAAATTAAAGCTATAAAAAATTGTATACCGAATTCTTTGTAATACCACTTTGTTTGAAAACGGCAATAAATGTTTTCAGGCTGCTTATTAAAATCTGAATCCACACTTAACTTTAGAAGGGCTGTAGCTATAACAATATAATGTTTAGGTATGCAGGGCCCATGCTAAGGATTTCAAATAATTAGCAAAATATCAAAAGTATTCGCCAATTTTCGAAAGTCTTCGCCAAATGCAAATCTTAACAATTTTTTTCATAATTAATTTTGTTTCCATAGTAAACTATTTTATGATAGCTTATTTCAGGCTTATATTATTTGGACTCAATTCTAATTGGTTATGCAGAACATCTACTGAAAATTACTGAAATCGAATAAAAAATAATGATATTTTAGAAAAGTTCATTTTGAGGATCGAGTTAAATACATACCTGTATATATTTCTTTATAGTGGAAAAAAATCATTTGTCAATACTTTTGCTAAAACACAATTTTTTTCCCGAAAAATTTACAACTGTGGGCCTGGGTATGATACAGCTAGCTATATACTTGTGCTTTGCCCCATTTATCATTTTGTCTTGTTTCAGATTAGAAAATTGCAAATAAACAAAAAGACATTTTTTGTGTTCGTTTTTAGAAGTCTATTTATAGTACTAAAAAGAGAAGTGTACATTTGTAAAATCTTGACAGGATAAACCTTGGATAGGGTGAAAATTTGCTCTAACTGTCCCCAAGGTTAGATATGCCCCCTCAAAGTTTCAGTTCATTTCCTTATAAAAGAATGAAAATTTCAAGCTCTCCTGGATTCGTTGCTCAGTGGTTAAGCTAACCGTCTTCTAACCAAGAGAACAGGATTTAAAATTTAAATTGAGACATTTAATTTTGTTTCTAGATTTCTAATCTAACAAGATTGATAACTATTTAGTATAAATTTTGTTACATTCAATATATAAATTATTTTTCAATTTAAATAAATTTTTCGAAAAGTTTAAACTCTTAAAAACAAAAACTTTGATAGATGGTACTTTTATCCTGTAAATAAACTAAATTAATTATTTAAAAAATCGCAATAAAATTTTTTTTTAAATTTTGCAAATTGGATTTTTATTTTTGTTTTGCAACAAATTTTTTTTAATTTTTATTAAATGTAATAATGAAAATTTTAACAAAATTGCATTATATTTCCTAATAAAAAATCATGCATTACCAAAATTTTTTATTTTTTTATTTTTGGTGACATAATCTTCTTTTTCCGTAACAAATAGTTCTTTTCATTTCATTCCTTCTTTCGACCTTTTTCACAAGAATTAAAATGCAATTTTGTTTATATTTTCGAAATTAAATTTAATAAAAACTAAAAACATTTTTTGTTTTTATAATAATATATGTTAGTAAAAAAATATGTTAGTTAAATTAAAAAAATAAAATAAAATTTTTTTGTAAGTAATTAAGTCATTTTAATTAAAAAAAATTAAAATAAACATCTATAATTTTATTTTCTTTTTTAAAAGAAATTAAATTTAAAAAAATAATAATTTATATAATGAATAAAATATACTGAATAGCTACATCTATAATTTTCTTTTCTTTTTTAAAAGAAATTAAATTTAAAAAAATAATAATTTATATAATGAATAAAATATACTGAATAGCTATTCTCTCTTGTTAGATCAGGAATCTAAAAATATAAATGTCTCAGTTGGGATTTGAACCCCCCCCCCCCCAAATCTTCAGTTAGATGGCAGATAGCTTAACTATTGTGACATAAATCCACAGAAGTAATAAATTTTTATTAGTTTAAAACAGGGGTTTCCAACTTACATGAGGCGGGGGGCCACAATTGAAAACACAAATCAAATGGCAGACCACAACTTTATCAAAAATTTATGTAGATTCTTTTATGCTTGAAGGTACATTAAATATATTACTGTCAGATTTTTACCAAGTTGTACAAAACAAAAGTATTGAATTACAAATTAAAATAAGAAGTAGATTTTAAATTTTTTTTAATTGTATATTAAAAAATTCGGGCTACAATAACTTTAATGTGCACCTATGTATTAAACAATTAATGTGCAACAGATATCTAATTGTTAAGATGTAAAACTTTAAAAAGGTTGGCATTAAAACTTACATAGTAGCACACAAAATATTCAATGAGAAAATTGAGGTTTGTCTGCTGCAACCACCAGAGAATAGATATTCACATTTTAAATTTAAAATTTACATATGTGTGTGAATATTTTCGTCCAAAATGAGTGCTTCAAAAAGTTAAAATCGGAGAATTTCTTCGAGAAAATTTCGGATACACACATGCTAAATTATATTCACAAAATACAAAAAAATTAAATAAGAAAGAGCATTATACACGATTATTTTTGTATTTGAATAAATATTTTCTTGGACGCAAAACCTGAGAAATTCTTTTTTCTGCACTGCTGGTATGTTAATTTCACAGAAACTAAGAAATTAGGTTTATATTAACAAGAAAAGTATTTTAAACCCATATAGATTTTTTATGAAAATTGTCCGCAAAAAAAATGACAACTAATATATTTTAGTTCGTGGGCCACAAAAGAAGGCTTCGCGGGCCGCCAGTTTGAAACAACTGTTCAAAAAGTAAAAAAACTAAAACTTTATAAGAGCCTTTTTTACCCCAGGGGCAGCAGTAGTGGCAAATTTTCACCATAAGACCTGTAATTTAAGCTTAATTTCGATTACAGATTTCACACAGGTGCACCTCCCTTGTAAGTTGATAATGTTCTGTAACCTTGTAATTAATTTCTTTCTTTCTATCTTGAAGCATTTTTTAGAAGGACCATAAACTAATCAATTTTCTTCCAGGGGCCCAGAAAAAAGGCTTGTCATGTAGCACACAGCCATTTTAACATACCGAACACCATTTTTATTATAGCTATAGCTGAGGCCGTTTGACAGTGAAAAGGGCAGATTTGAATTTCAAATGGCTTCCTGCATAAATTGAAATTGTAAACAACTATTTTTATTTTAACTAGGTATTTAAAAATACAGTTTTACACACAGTGCAATAGAAAAATATGCCCTATTGAAAATACCAAATATAAAAAAAATTTGAATTCGTCAGAAAGGTAATTGAATAAAATATACTGTGTTTAGTTGCATAATATCGAAGTAGCAACAGTATTCGGGCAACATCAAGCTGTAATAATGATGAAACATGTTTTGGGAATATTTTAATACTTATTGGAAAGAGGTGTCAAAAGATCAGGAGTTCAATGATAGGAGTTCCATTGTATTTAATTATCGTCAAATATTCTTTTCAAATACGAGTTTAATTTAATCTTACCTTTTTAAGACTCAAGAGAACCGAGAGTGCATACGTCAAATCTTCCGGCAAGTAAGCTTTTGCAACATCGAGTAAAACTAAAATTAGAAAAATGTATCATTATGAGATACTTAAAAAAGAAAAATAACAGAAAAATCAGCCACTTATGCACAATTTTGGAAAAAGTTTTTTTCTAAAATTGGAACTTAATGGGTTCAAAAAATTAATCCATACCAGAATTTTCTATGGAAGACGTGGATGATTCATTCTTCAATGCATCCTGAATCAATGAAGCTCTTAAAATAGAAGAAGAAATTTCTAACTGTTGATGCAAATCTGGCCCTGCATATCGCTCATAATTGGCTTCAATCTGAAATGAATATAAAATTTATTGGTGATGATGCAACTGTAAATAATTTCAACTCAAATAAAAATATATATAAAAATTTATAAAAAATCATTGAAGTGATAGTTTTTAGAATTTACTTAAACTAAATTGCATGCCAGTAAATTAAATTCTATTAATTAATTAATTAACGGGGAAAGTGAAATAACTTTAGTTTTCAATGCATATTTACATTAAAAAAACATCCTGTATGACCAGAATAATCTAAAGCAACATTTTTTATTACTAAGTAAAGATGGATTTCTAAGCAATACCCATCTTTGTCTTTGTTGTGATGTCAGCTGTCACTTTCCGCCATCATTAACAAATCAGTAGTTTGAGTGTTTTAACACTCAAACTCCTAAATTCTATTTTCTGAGTAACTACTATTGTTAATTTTAAGATTTCACTAAATTCTTTGAGGCCTTCTGGTGTTGCCATGGATCGCCACCAAGCCTACCCTTTTGAATCCTCTTTTTTACTGAGAGTCACGTGCGTGCACTTAGAGTCTACAGTATTCTCCGGATGCCCCCTGTCGGGGGATGGACGGGGTTAAGCTTTGATCATTAACAAATCAATGACGACAGTCTTTAATTGTGGAGCCGTGGCACTGCCTCCCAATCCAGAGAGTACATAAGGACTTCACTAACTGATGTTTGCTGATATTCTTCTCTTACCCAATTGTAAGCATGTTATTCTGTTATACATATATGTGCTTTATTGTTGGATAATTAAATACAGTTTTAAGTTATGATTCTTCATTGAGGATACCTCATCAAAGATGTACACAATATAACAGTCTTAGTATCCAAAGTAGAATTTAAAGCTCAGCAGCAAAACACTTTTTCTTTTGCTTTTCTTTTTTAATTTCGACATCATATACACCAAGAAAATTAAAAATTTTAGAATTTTTAACTTTAACAAACACTATTTAGATAAAAACGAAATATAGCTTCCAAAAGACTTGATTAAAGTGTTCAATTTTAAAGATATTACCATTTCAGTAAAATTTACCTTAGCATCCATGAAATCAAATAATTTAGGCATACAGTATTTGAATTATAACCATAACATCGGTACTTATATAAAAATACAGTTGACAAAAGTAATAACACAAACAAAGAATTTTTTTCTAAAGAAGTTGAATTAAGAAATTAGAGTTATGGAGTTAAACATAGCCGAAACCTAGCCTTTTTAAGATTAGTGCTGATATTAATCAGAAATCATATGAAGTTAGTTACAGATAGTTGCCATGTCATTTCGATATGAAAGAAAGACAATAATATTTTCTATTTGATAGTCAACTATAAATTTTTGAAAAGCTTTGATTGACTTCTACACTACTGCTTTTACTTTATAGTTTCTAATACCTTGACAATTTATTTTAAGTAAGCATGTCGCACTAGAGCTGCCTTGACAATTTATTTTAATTATTTATGTCGCACTAGAGCTGCACAATGGGTTATTGGCGACGGTCTGAAAAAAATTCCTGAGGATGATCCAAAGACATGCCATCACAATTTTGATCCTCTGTGGAGGGGATGGCTCCTCTGCTTTGGTAGCCTGACGACCTGTGCTGGAAGTCGAGCACTTTACAATAGAATATTCTAACAAGCACTGATACCGCACACCCTCAGTTCCTACGTAGGCTGATTAAAGTGGTCACTTACCCCCTTACTGACCGCAGTCAGTGATGCTAGACTTCGGTGTTCTACTGAAAACTATGTCTTCACGGTCAGCCCACTGTAGGACTCCACCATCTGATAGTAAATAGTTAATTTACCCTTTAAAATTATTTACCCTGTTTTACATTAAATTATATGTACTTTTGGAACTTAAAGGCTAATTTATTATTAAGACAAAAATATAAGGAAATTTAATTAAGCATCTCAGGAAAAAAGAAAACTTAAGAACCTGGTTCTGTCCAACCTTCTCCTACTTATAGTAAATAAATAAAATTGATTCATGTAAATTATTAGAATAACAAAAGCTATGATATTTGTATTGAGAACGATTGATGAATCAATAAATGCACAGTACTGTACTGGATGCAAAATCTAGCAAAACTTGCGATTGATAGTAATTATTTTCTGGCACAATGAAAAGTAAGATTTATATACACAAGGAGTTTCATGAAAATAAAATTCTGCAACATTCAAGTTATGCCGAAGGCTTGAAAACTGTAACCCCTGGCATATAAATATTTAATCTGAATACAGATGAAGGAACTTCTCTAATTTTGAAAAAAATTTTGAAGATGCTAGATGGAGGAAATACTAAAAATGAGGGGGAAATATATTTGACAAGATCTGAATGTTAATAAATCAAACTACATAATTAAAATTTATAAAACAATGCTATCTGAAGATTTTTAATTAAAAAAAGTTGACCTCAACAGCTGTTAGATCATCAAACTTGAATACATCAGCTGCATTTGAACATAAACATTATTGCATAATTAAACATTACAAAAGAAAGAACGTATGTTGAAAGTTATTCTCTTCCCAAGAAAACTTAATACATATGATAATTGACACTTTGTAAATAATATTGCACTACATGTACTCAATTGATGCTTATTTATGCTTCTGATACAATTTCATTCCAATGATTATTCTGCCATGATTCTGATTTATGCTAGAAATAAAAGTTTTGAGGAGGTATAATGTCATATATTAGAATTTTTGTTCGGGCATGTATTAGAGATTAAATTGCCCATAATAAAATGTAAAAATTTTATGACTTTTTGAGCGCTTCAACAGTTTTATGTAAATTCCATATTACATTTGGATTCTTGTAAATCAGGATTCTTAATAAATACGCTTTATTAGGCTATAAATTTTTAAGTATGTATTTACAACTGATAAAATAATTTTTATATTTAATATGGAGGATACGTTGTTCTTTTAATACTTACCAAACTAATGTGTGAGTTCTCAATAAGACCACTGTAAAAAGCACAAACACCTTGCTTTGTAAGAGCAGCATTGCCATCTTCCTTAACATCAGGTGAACTACCCCATAATAGACCAGGTGGTTGAACCCAGCTAAAATTAATAATTAAAAAAAATCTTGATGAATCAGTGCGACGATTTAAACGGATAAAGAAAAAATTATGAGATGAAGATGGCCTCTTTTAAAACTATAACAAATAAAATATTTTAAAAAATATATAAAAAAAATATCAACAAAAAAAAACAACAAAATATCAAAAAAGAAAACAAAATAAAAAATACATTGTACTTATGTTTCTTTTTTTAATATTTCAATAAGCCAAATACAGAAAAAATTTTGAAATGGAACTGCTTTACAATTTTTGGCATTTATAATAATATTAACTATGAGCACTTGCTTAAAAATATATGAGTTACAAACTTATCAATCATTGTAGCAATTTTTTTAATTAGTGTTTCTTTATAAAACTTAATATTAAAAATAAATAAATCTAAATAATGTGGGTTTGGTATTAAAAATCGTACAACTAAGAATCATGTTTTGAAATATTATGTTATTACATAACAAATTAGTTGGATCAGTTTTTTTCTTAAACAATTTATTTCCTCACATAAATTATTAAGAAAACAATTTGCATGAGCTTGAAACCTATTTTTAAGTCCTTGTTGATAAACATTAATACAATGCAACTTTTTAACATGCTGCACGATTATTAAAATAATGTTTATTAAAAATGAATAATAAATAGTCGGTAAAGAAACTTGTGAGAAAAGTCTTTGAAAAATATTTTGGTTTAAAAAAGCATCAAGCAAAATTAACAAAAAGAAAAATAAATGGATTAACAAATGTCTCTAAACTAACTCTAAATTTAATGCTTTTTCAAAATTTCAGCAGTAAATTTATTCTCAAAGATTTTGATGTTAAATTATACAAATAAAGGTTAAATAATATTTGGCTTTAAAAGAAGAATTCTTTCAAAATTTATGTAATGATTACCTGTAACTTTCAAAAAAATCTTAGGAGATGTTATTTCAAAAATTAGCATGGCCATAAGACCACAATAATATACTTAGCTTATTCATATCTGACAGTTTAAAACAAATTTTGATTAAAAAAATGCCTTGGAGATGTCATTTCAAATATTAAGAATACCAAAAGATCAAAACAAGACACTTGGCTTTGTCTAAAAATTTAAAAGAAATTTTGACTATAAAAATTCACCTTTTAAAAAATGTATTAAAATTTAAAAAAAAGTTTTGTTTTAAAGAATAAAAATTTATCAATTGTATCTAAGATTTTTATACATGGACTGTTAAACAGGTAGACCTGTACAGATATCCATCATAGCCCAATTCAGATCTGTGTCTTCAAACAAAGAGTCCTAGTTTGATAACAAAAAACATATTTTGAGTGCTGTTTGTTGTGAAAAGAGATGTGTTGGACCTGGTTCATAAACTGAGTGGGACAGTGGTGAATATTACCACTTTATAACTTTAACAAATAATCTATTGCGTTCAAAATAATCAAGACTATAAAACGCTTTCTCTTTTCCCATAACATTTAATGCTCTTTGGCAACTTCACTATTTGTTGTGCTTTTAATGTAGGTTAATCTTCAAACACTAAAGTTCTTTACCCTAAGCTTTTGTTGACCCATTAATTAACCCATTTTGGTTAGAGACCAACTACAATTATAAAATCAATGTAAACATTTTAATATGATCGTCAAGTTTATGTTGAAGTATATATTCTTCGTTGCAAATTTTTGAGTGTAAACATAATGTGTACTGGCTAAACAGATATCACATTTTAAATAGTGCATCATACTAGTAACCATATAAAATAAATTTATGAAAAAAGGTAAATATCTTTAAATTATAAACTAAATAAATTGTTTATTACACTGAATATGAGGAAAGACCATATGTTTGTAAAGAACAAAAACTTACCACAATTTGTTGGAAGAAAAAGCACCCTCCACAGAATTAAAAAGCAGCGAAAGAAGTAAAGATGGTTGTGATAAGAATCTTAAGAGGAATTAAGCAATTGTGAAATTTATTTACTTTTTTACAGTGATAGTAAAAAGAAGAAAAAGTATGAGAGGTTATAGATAAGCTTGAAGAATAATAAAAAAAATGAAAATGCAAATTTAAACTATAACTAATGCCTTATGACATGCAGGAAAAAATTTATATTATAAGAAAAGAAAAAAAGAACACGGATTCGTGAGAAAGTCTTGTTTAAACGAAAAACATTAACTAGGGTGCGAAAAAAGTTTTCCCTGTATATTAGGCGTAACTAAAATCCACAGTGTTAATGTATTGTTTTTAAAATAACAATACTCCCTTAGTTCTAATCACTGGATAAAACAAAGGGCAGTAACAATTCAACAATATTTGATACAAATATACTACGGTAAAAGAATAAAATACACTATGGTAAAAGAATATTATGGAAAAGAATAAAAATATCATGGTAAAAGAATATTTATTGTATTATCGGAAAATTAATACATTATAATATCTAGAATAGAGCAAGGCCTGAAAAATGCACAACACAAATTAAGAGAATGAAAATATTTATAACTTAACAACTCTAGACTACTAAAAAAAATTAAAAACTCTGGTGCAATAAAATACAGAGCAACAATATTGCTCATACTACAATGCACCATGGATTACATGTAATCCACAAGTGCACAGATCTAATATTTGACAATCATTTTCAGACAAAAGTTCTTCTTTTACATGTTTAAGAAATTTTAAATTGACATTCAGTCCTTTCATGCTAATTTACAAAAATAACTGCAAGTCTAATTCAAACACAACTTTCTAAAAATTTTGTAAAAAATGTTTGTGCAGAAGAGCGCCTTAAAAATACTGCATTAAAATATTTTGTAGAAACTCTATTAGTTGAATCACATTAATACCTTACTACAAGATCCATTTGACATTTTTATGAATTATGCTTTATTTAAGGCTTCATCAAAACATACTAAAATTTTTTTATTAATTAATGATCTTTGAAGCTTTAAAAACTCTAGCTAACCCATAACAAATTAGGCAAGACACCTTTCTTGCAATATGAGTATCTGTAAGAATCTGTGAAAATATTTCTCTAATAGCTCATTTTTACAACAAAATAACTTCAAATTAACACACTGGTGTGTTGGAAAAGATTGAATATTGCAATTCCTGTTTCCTGCTACAGAAAATTCATTTTAGTTCTGTCACCTGAACATACATTGAGAAATTTCATGCACCTTATGAGGAGGCGTATTGGAATACAGATGCATGTGCAATGTCATCCTTAGGGAGAAAGTAAAACACAAAAAGAGGTACTACCTAGAAGGGAGGGAAGGGAGAAAGAAGAACAGAAAGGAGAAAACGAAATGAATGATTGATGAGCTTCCGTAGTTGGACGGCTGACATGGCTGCTTTATCTACTTTTGTAATGCGAACTATGATTACACTCTTTATTTTTGCCAATATTTAAAGACATTGGTTTTTTTTTTCAAAAAGAAAAATTCCTGGCATTTTCCCAGTATTTTATAACATTTTAATTCCCTGTATTTTCCCGGTGCTGTGGCAACTCGATTAATATGCAAATTTAAACCTCAGTAGTGCCCTAATTATAGAAAAATTATTTACTAAGAAAAACACATATAAGAGAAAAAATTATTTGCAACTATAAAAAAGCAGTTATGAAAACATATTACTTTCAATACTGAAATTTGTAATAATTTTATAAGAATGACTAAAGAAGAAAGAATGTTATTTCTCATAATTGAATCATTTGCAGAAAATATATATTAACCTATTTATATCCCAAGTTTTATCATTTTTCTGTCAGAATCTATAGAATTGTTCTTTTTTTTTTCCTTTATAACAATTTTTTTAATCTATTGTAACAAGAAAATTGTATTAAAAGAGGCCATCACCAAAATAATAAAAATGAATGCAAAATTAGATCGAATATTTCAAACAACAAAATATATCATAAACAAGAAAAACAAATTTAAACAACACATTTAAATTTTGAATTAACAAAAGTGATTATGCAACAAATAGTCTTAAAGGATAAAATAAACAAACTGTAAAGTTTAGAATGTCATATAAGGTTCGTGATGAAGTTTTTAAAGTGTTGAGAAAAAATGCAAATCAGTGAAGAGTAAGAGTGGAAATAAACATAAATGTTTGCCGTTTTTTACTAACATTGCCGGTCTGCAATGATTCTATTCATATTGACTGCTAGTCAGATCAGTGCTATTTGTCATAACATAACACCAATAAGCAAAAATATTGCCAAATGACAGATTGCCTAGTTTACTAGTATGGTGGTCATTTTTCGGATGATATTATGTTCCAAAAATGTGCCTTGCACCACTTTCGTCGTTTGGGCCTTGTGAGCTGGTGGGGAGTCTTGTTGAAAAGTTCCATAAGTGAATTGAAACAATTTAAATATTAAAGTAAAGTAATTAACTATCACATGTAAAAATTTTAAGACTTTTTTCGTTCTAATTATAGACACACTGGTTTACAGAATGTTTTCAGAATAAATATGATTTTAAAAAGTGGTGGGCACAGCATTAATATAAATATGACTTAGATAGCAAAACTTACTGAAGAAACTTCAATTTTGTTAGCATAACATATAGTTAGATAAAAAGTAATATGTATGCCCTGGTGGCTCTGGGGAGAGGGCATTTGCCTTCTAATGAGTTGACCAAGGTTTGAATCAAAGCTGTGGTTGGTTGACCTGAATTCTGCTCCTGGCTTGCACCACAGTGTTGACTTAAATTATACTGCATGGTAGATCATGGATTATGAATCCCCTGGCGGTCAGGCTAATCTTGGGAGCTTTTCCTCTCCATGTAACGCAAATGCGGGTTAGTTACATTAAAAAGTTCACCACAAAAACTAGCTTGATCTGATGCTTGATCCAGGAGTTTCCTTGTTTCCTGGATTGGGTTCAAAGTTACAAGGCTACGGAGTTGAACATTGTCAGTCATAAACTCAGAATTGGGTTGGCTTTTCAAAAACAGTTATAAAATAAATAAAAAAAGTATTGTGAATGAACCCTTAAGAAGCCAAATTGTCAATGTCTGACCTCAATTGTTACAAATTTATAGTCTTAAAGTTGGATTTTATAACTATTTTATAATTATTAAAAAGCACAAAATAGGATATTTTTCAAAAATTTTAGAGAAACTTAAAAAAAATTTGAATAGTACCAGAAAATATAGGAAAATAATAAAATAACAGAAAGTTCCTATATCCAAAGATCTCATGCAGGGTTATCACACAATTTCAGAACAAAACATTTCCTGACTTTTCCAGGTATATCAGGTAAATTTCAAACCATATTTTTTCTAAACCATGCAATTCTTAATCACAAAACTTTGATTATTTTTTATTTGTAATGCCAAATATTAGATTTTGTGAGCAGAAACATATAATAGAATGAGAATGGAGTCATGGAAAAGTTTCACTAAAAAGTGGAATTTTATAAAATAATTGTATTAGATGTTTAAATTATTTAACTCCAATCACAATAACTTATTACTGTTACTGACAATTCAAAGACTGGTTCTTTTCCAGGTATGATAAAGAAGTTTTCCAGGTTCTTCGTAAAAAATTGCAACTTTCTTTGACTATTCCCTGCTTTTTAGAGTTAAAACTTAATTCCTTGACCCGTGGGAGCCCTGTCATGCCATATTAATTGGATTACTCAATAATTTTTATAAAATGAATAAATACATGAATGAAAAAAATAAATAAATGAGAATAATATATTTTAATTGAATAAAAAGGTGACTTTACTTGACAGCATCTTTCCAGAATTGAGCACTTTTAACTGAAGTCAAAACAACTTTAGCAGCAGTGTGAGTTGTAGAATGAAGCACTTTAAGAGTCCTTCCACTTTGTTTTAGTATTGTATTTACTGCTTTACTATCTTCATCTGTCTGTCTTACCTCCTAAGAACAATAAAAAATTGAAATTAAGTGAATGACAAGCATTTGTAACAGGTCTATATTCATTTTTATTTTAAAATTTGAATGACAAAGTAAAAGTATTATATTTTGTGAATAAATAAAATTGCAACCTTTGTATTCTTTCAAGTAATTTGGTTCCACACACTAATTCAGCGTTTTCTAAATGATGTTCCGTGGAAATCTAGGGTTCCATAGAAGAGTTAAAGAGGTTCCGCGAGTTATAACAAGTGATGATATTTTAAACCTTTGATATTTAGACTAAACCTGTAATTCATAAATTATTTAATTTTTCGGTTACCTTTAATAAATTATTTTAAGTGAAATGCCAATGAGATAGAAATGCCATTTTGAAAAATAAAATATAATTTGAAGTTATGCATAAATAAAATAACTAAATTCTATAATAAAAAAATATGTTTCTTTAAAACTATTTTTGATGTCTATAACCATTCTTTTTAGTTTTCATTTTCAAATAAACCATAATTTAGACTTTTTTAATTCATCTCTGGCTTATTTTGTCTATATTCACTACTTGACTTAACTAAAAATGTAAGCATAAAGGACTGAAAATTTAAGTGTCAGACATAAAACAGCATTTAAGATTATTAATGACAAATGAAAAATCTTCATTTTGTTAAATAAATATTTCAAAAATAAAGTAGTCTCTTATCAATTATCAATCAATGCATTCACAATTGCTGTACTAAACTTTAATAATAAAGTCAGGGCTCCTATGAAAGAAGGTTGATTATTTAAAGTTCTATGGTCAAACAAATTTGGGAACTACTACACTAACTTACCCCATCTTCAGAATCTGCAGAAGGAAAATGTGCTGGCAGATCTCCAACAAGAAATTTAACTCTTTCCTGCAAAACCTGGAAAGGAATTACACGGCATGAATACTCAACTTAAGTTCTCAACTAATGAACTGCATGAAGCCAATAGCATGATTACAAACAATTTATTACTCAAATTATAAAAATAAAGAATCCCCAAACAATTCAGGAATTAAAGAAAATTGATCAGAATACAGAAACAGAATAATATGGTTTAAAAACCATTTCAGAAGCTTGAAATGGAAAGATTATAAGAAAATTAAAAAAGATATTTCAATAGATACAACATAAGATACAAATTTAAGAATGCTGTTCTTTTAATAAACATAAATTTAATTTTCTTTAATATCATATTCATCTTAACTGAGACAGAATTCTTTGCGATGGCTGCACATTAAAGTAAATAATATTTAGTTAAAAAGAAATCATTCTTTGGAAAAGTCGTTATAGGATGGTAAAATTTTCAGAATTGTAATTGCTTCAAACCATAGTTATGAAGAATTCAAGAAGCTTTGTAAGAATGTTATGAAAGAGAATCAGGTTATAGCAGCCACAGCAGTTGCCATATACCGGAGAAACAAATTTTAAAAAGTTGTTTTTTCAATGTGTTGTTCAAGGAAGGTAGCGCAAAGAGGTGAGATTTTACTCAGAGCTACAATGCTTAGAGCGTTACATAGAATAACAATCAAAATAAGCAAGTTTAAGTTTTTCGTTCATCAAGGGGAAAAAAACTCACCTGTAATTCCAATTCTGACTTAGTTTTTAATATGGTTTCAATCAAATCTTCTGCACAGTAAGCAAGAGCAAAAGACATAAGAGACTTTCTGAAATTAATAAATGTATTGAAAAAAGAAGAAACCTTGAATGCACAATTAATTACTTAAATTTCTATTTTTAAAAATAAAATAAATAAACACATCTAAAATGATTTTGTTAACTATTTTTCGAAATGCAAAGAGAAGAATGCTGAAATTGTAAGACGCATTTAATTAGAAAATAATAAATCTAAATTTCAATGGAAATAAAATTTTTAAAGTTAAAAATTATGGTGATTAGCTGTCTTAAGAAACTTGACAGCAGGGTGGGGAAAAATATTGCCCATTGCTATAATTAACATGTTTGCTGCCAATTTCCTGCCAACACATATGCTACTCTAGTGATTATCACATGCATGCTTGAAATTGGCAGCAAACACATTAAGAAATATGCAAAATCTTATAGCTTTGAATTTGCTGCTTCAATGGACAAAAAATTATGAAAATCAGGCAAAAAATAATTAAAATTGAGAAAATCATTAAAAAAATCACACAGCTTGTAGTAGTGCTTATTGGTTACCATTTCTTGACAAGAATGTTTATGCATTATTTAAGAATTATATAGTTCAAATCAGGACTCGAAAAACAGCCCGTCCGCGGCGGTCAAAAATTCCCCGAGGACAACAAATTTCTTGAATGCGACAGCCATTTTCCTGCTAATTGACATTCCAGATAACTTGCCTTTGTCATTTAAATTATTTCGTAAAAGAAATAAATTATTTCATAAACGAAATATTAAGTTACTATTAGTAACCTAGTATTTCTTTTATTACTGTATAATGTAATTCTAGTATTTGTAATCCTAGTAACTACTAATTCATTGTGCAATTTATATAAATGTTTGTAATAAATAAGAGAAAATGATATTTTTATTTATTTAGAAGCGATGGGCTAGTTTCAAAGGAGGACGGGTACATTGTTGGACAAGCCGTACTCGAGGACGGGTAAAATTTCTGAGTTTTTTCGAGCCCTGGTTCAAATATTTTCTGTTGTTTTAATGGCATCAAAATTTAGATTGGACCATCAAGGCTTCAAAAAACATTAATTTATAATTAGTAAGCTTTGAACAGATATTTCTGTCAAGAAATGGCAACTTTTTAGCACAACTGATTTTTTAATTTTAAACCCTTTTAGTCAAATTTGTACACCTTTTAGCATTTTGAGAAGGCAGGAGATATAAATTTCACAGTAATGAGATTTTGTATACTTCTCAATAAGCAACAATGGTTCATTGGTTTAAGACACTGAGTTGTCAATTAGAAAAACTGGGTTTGATCCTCAGTTGTGGTTTAAAGCGCATCCAGCATCCTTAGATCAATGGGTACCAGCTTGCCTGGGTAGTAAAGGCGGCTTGTGCGCCATGCTGACTACATTACCACAATCAGGCTGTTGGTCTTGAAATTGCTTTGCATCAACCTCTATGACCCCCTGGTCTCAAAGTAGACTGTTGCAGAAATACTTATACTAATCAATCATTGCAGTTGGAATTTTTTTCCACAGTACAACTAAAGATTTAAGACATCTCTACTATTTCAGTCCCCTCTACAGAAAAGGTGTACCATATATTACTTACTTAAAGAAATAAACAATACTTTAAGTTCATGAGGTTAGTTCTGTAACACAGAGCTAGGAAAATATGCCTTGAAATTCTTCAACTTTCATGTTCAGTTCATCAGCACATATTAGATTTGTCTCAGTGTTTAAAGCACTGTTCTATAATTGAAAAGTACAGATTTTTATCCCCTGTGGTGGCTTGAAGTCTTGCCAGCTTTCAAGCGATGGATCACGGATTGCAAGGGAACTAAAGACGGTTGATACATAATGCTGACAACATTGTCTATCAAGTCCTTGGTTTTAAAATGTTGAAGCCTTAACCACCATGACACTACTGGCTGACAAACAAGTATTTTAATATGTGTGTTTGCCTCACAAATAAAAAAACTTAGACAGCATGGGCTGAACCAATCAACTTTTCTCATATGAATTTTCATTGCAAAAAATACAATTTGAATGTAACTATTTTCCATTACAAATAAAAGTTTTAACATAAAAAAATTTATATAATTTTACTCCCAATCATTTAAGCCAATTCAACTTTTTTAATTCTTGTGAATGGCTTTAAAATTTTTTAGCAAGTTTTACAGGTTTCTTGTCATATAATTTAACACATTTAATGACTTTTTTTAAAAGCTATTCAAGTGATTGAAAATCAACCTATAAAACACGCTAAAGATAACAAAGATTGAAAGCATGCATATCTGTCATAAAGTTTTTGTTTTCACATAATTTACACATAATTTTAACATTATTGATTTACAATGAAATACTTTGTTTCAACAATCTCTTTATGGCGACAATATTTTTACCACATTTTAAATAATTTGAAAAATGCAATATTTAAAAGGATGAAATAATTGCTTTAGCACGTTTTATTTATAATATATGATATAAAAAAATCTTAGATAGGAGTTACCTTGCTGAAACATCATCAAATTCATTACATTGGCCTAAAGTATAGCAAACCAGCCAGCCCTCTTCATAACCACCTTCCATAATTCTCTTACATGAAGAATAGCATTCTTTATAATCCTTAACCTGCAAAGTTTGCTTTGTTACAAATCATTAGCAAAACATGTCCATAGCTGCCAACATGGATAGGAAAAAAATCCAGTAGATTTTACAAGATAACATAAATTTCGTGATAATTGTTGCATAATGTACTAAATATTTCATGCATAGGGAATTTTAGGGATTTTTATAGTCATCAAAACAGAAAAACTGTGATATTTTCCAGTTAGGATGGACATTAGATGAACTTGAAATGTTATTTATTATATTTATTGTTAATTTTGAATAGTAACAGGCATTTAATTCATCAAAGACAGTTAAAATATTTTTAAATTTATTTAGTTCTGAATAAAAATAAATGGAACATTTTAGGACAGAAAAGTTTTAAACTAATTTTTATAAATGAGGCCAGCTTATTATGTATAATACTTATTTTAATATTCAAGCAAGCAATAATTTGTGCGAAAATCCTATTTCATTAGGACTTCTTTAAACTTACTCAATTTTAGAGAATTTTATTTTCTAAAATGTACAAAAACCAGGAGAATTTTTATCAATAAACCAGCAGAGACTGGAAAAATCTAGTAGTCTACTGGAAAATCCAGAAGAGTTGGCAACTAACTATGCATGTTATTTTCTTAAGAAATTTAATGACAATTTCAGATACACAAGATAAATATGCAAAAAAAAAAAGATTTATTAGAAAGTTTCCTGAGTTGAATAACTGATCATAAAAGTATTTATTATATAAAGACATATTCAACATCTAAAGCACCAGACAGTAATACAACAGTAACAGTCATCTGAAAAATATTCAGGATACGATCTAATCCACCTAATCAAACATATTTATAAAATTGTTTAAAATTTATTTTTTAATTTAAAAGTTATTTCTTATAATAAAAGTTTGCTTAGAAGTTATTGTAAGGAATTTGTAAATGTTTTTACGACTTTGTAAATATTCCAAATGAATCAGTTTGATAAGAAAAATTGCAAGTAAATCTCGTCATTCAGAGAAGAAATAATGCCTAAAGAATATTCTCAGGACGGCTCAGCTTAGTGACATTTTTACCAATTTGGCATCAATCTTGGCACTTGAAGACTATTTTTGCAACAAAATTATAATTCTGGAACTACCAGTTTAAAAAAAAAAAAAGGATCAATACTTACGGAGTTTTGGGATAATCGTCTCTGATTGATCTCATGAAACCTACATAAAGAGGGTGTCTCATTGTAGAGGAAATAGTCTGTTTGTGACTACAGTAATGGTTTAACCAGAATTAACTCATTGACCTAAAGGAGGTTTTAAATACTATGTATTGCTGCCATTGCGATGTTATTTGAGCTGTATTTGATTTCAGTAAATAGCAATATTTATTTAAAGTTTCTAGTAGTAAAGGTTTGAAGTCTTTTTCCACTTATTTCTAATCCAAATGAATCCCTGTGCTTGGAACATTAACTCAATGACTATTAGAACAATATTTTTTACATTGTTGCAATGTTTTTCAGCTAAGTTTGTAATGCCTGATAACTATCCACTGCCGTAGTGCAAATTAGTAACAAAAAATAAGCACCTTTTAAGCACTTTTCAAGCACTTAAAAAATATTTTTAAGCACTGTAAAAAATATCATAATTAAGCAGGGTTGGAAAGCTTTCGACAATTGACAGTTTTATCTTGTTTTAACCGTCATGTCGGGGGAAAAAACATTTTGGCATTGTTATTGGCAATTGTCAAAAATCATGAAATTTTGAATCATGTAAAGCGAATGGCGTTATCATATGCTACGGACTGACAATACGTCGAAATAGATTGGAGGTTGAATTAATTGTGAAAACGTTGAATAGAACAATGTGAACTTTGTCTTTTGGCATAATTCAAAGCGAAAATCTACATAGTAAAGGAAAAATCCCATTTTGAAAAAGAGAAAATTAAGCACTTTTTAAAAACACCCAATGAAAAAAGCACCTCTAAGGGCTTTTAAAAAACGAAAATTCAAAATAAGCACCCTTAAGCACTTTTTAGAAACGCTACGCACTCTGACTGCTTAAATCTAGTTTTCAGATAGTATTCTCTGGCCTGCAAAATCTCTGCCTCCCCTATTTATCTCCTTTAAATTTTTAAAAGTGGCTCAGATTACTGAAGTGTGGGTAATTTGATAATTGGCAGCTAATTCTACTCTAAATTGGATAACTTTCAACCACTAACTTGAAAAGCATGATCTCCAAGTAATGTCCACACCTTTCCCTCCCTTTCATGATTGTTGGAGGTTCCTGCCCTTAGTAGAAAAGCAAGTTTCATAATCTAGGCAAAAATAAAAAAAATAGTTAACTAAAATATAAAAAAACAAGCATAATCATTATTTTTTCTATTGCATAAAACAAATCAACTGATTACACTTTGTAACAGATAATATTATTTTAAGTATAATTGTAATTTAAGAAATTATGTTTTCATAACAAATGTATCTTCTTAGCTTCTAAATAAATGCGACTTAAGTGGATTCCTGTCTCTATAATATAAGTTTTGAAATTAATACAAGATACATAATCCGTGAGGCACTATTACAAATTGTAGATTTTAAAAATACTTTTATATTCGGTAAATAGGAAAGCAAATTGTTCATTTGCTTGTTTGACTAGAATATTTTAAGAGGTTAAAATGAAATTTTTTAAAATTATTTTAATCAGCGAAAACTGAGGGCGAATGTAAATTGTATCAATAACTCTCCTGTAGATATAGACAACAGCATTATCAAAGATAAGACAGATTTTTTTAAAAATCTTTTTATTAATTGTATTATTTTTGTTTCAGCCTATGATTATACATGCAAAAAAAATTGTAAAAATAAAAACCTTTAGTTAACTTTTATTTCACTGAAAATGAAATGACAGTTTTTAAAAAGGATATTTTAAATTTTCTAAAAAAAGCAGTTAATATTACAAAATACATTATAATATATATTGGAGTATAAATCAGCTTTTCAAACTCTCAAAATTTTACAAAAATTAGGGGTTGGCCTATACACCTGTAATAAAGTCAGAAATGGTCATGAATTATAGAAGCTTTATGAACAATGAGATAAATATGAATAGCTCTCTCTGATTTTACCTGTTTCAAAAAAATGTATTGTCTTTCATCATTTTTTCTTTACATATAAAGGATTTCTTTTAAAAAAAATCAAGAATAAGAAAATTTAAGATTATTTATTCAAGAGTATTTCAGAACATCATCTGTGTTGGATTCCAAAACATTATTCATCTTTATTTAAAGGCAAATGTATCATATCTAGAGATATAATACACTGTTACTATGTGATATATTTTTAACTTGAAAAAGTTTTGCGCTTTAATTTTAAAAAATTCAGATTTGTTTTTTAAGTGATTGACTTATACAACCGACATACCAGAAATGTACTATTTTGTAATCAAAAATAGTGAGTCAATACATTGAGATATACGGTAAATGTATATAGCAATATCCATGCAAGTTTAAATGAATTAATATCAGACCAGTAACGCCCTTAAATTAAGAACATACTTTTAATAAACTATCATCTAGTTATCAATTTCAATAGAATCATTAAATTCTTTTAGTTTAAGTAACAAAATATACCTTTGCCGACTTTTTATAATTCTTAGCTTTCTTTTGCAAAGCCTCTTGAACAATGGTCATTCTATTTTCACATAACCTGACTATAAAAAAATAGACATTAAAAAATTTATCATAGAATAAAACATGGCTACATCAACTATAGTATTATAACTATTTATATTTTTAATCAATCAATATAACTCCATATTAAATAAATAGACTTTTTTTCATTATCATCGGAAGAGGTTTGTTTTTGTGGGGTCTTTTAAAATTTCTTTTTTATTATTACAAAAATTTGACATGAGTTTTGGCTAATGCTCATGAGTTTTATTTACTTAGCCATCATTAGTGTTGTGGCAAACTGTGTATATGTCCGTGGCTCCATATTTTTAGGAGGATCCCACACTTTTATAAAGAAATGTTTGTACAAATCTAGATTTTGTTTGCAAATTTAATGGACATATTTCTTAGAACCACTCAAAAGTAAAAACTATTCATAGAAATTAAAACCATAATATTAGAAAATAAAATGTTAAAACATTTTTAGCAGATCGTTCAAGAGGGACCCGTAAAACAGAATTTCATATTTCTAATTTATTGGTTATGTTCTTGAGTATTAAAGAATATTTATCTTTATAAAATATATTTGAAAATGAAATAACAGAAAAAAAACATGCAAGGTTGATTATTTTTAAAGAATAAAAGTTTTTTTCCAAAAAAACCTTAGATGAATAATGAAATTTACATACAAAATTTAGTTACAAATATATTGAGGTAAAAGGGACCCTGCAAAAATACAAAATTAAAAAGAGGCTCAGAAAAATACTTTGCTCAAAGCCTCACATAGAAATGAAACTGATTTACAATATGGTTTGAAAAATGTTAATTATTTTGATTGTACTGGTTTGATTAAGCATCTAAATGATTTTAAATCATTTTTTTTTCTAGAATGATATGAATCACATTATTGGTTTTGCAAGCATGTATTTAATTAAGGGAAAATAAATGAATTTATTAATAATAAAGGCACTCTAATCATTTCAAGATCTACATGCATAGTGAATCAGAAAAGGAAAATAACATTTTTGGTTCTAGGAGTATGTATTTAAGCAAAAATCAGCAAACTCATTAAGAACCAAGCACTGTTATCATTTCAAGAGAGTTTAATCAATCTGAAAAAGTATATAAATTAAAATTTACAATTACAGTTTCAGGTTCAGATATGTTAATGAGATATGCAGTCTTAAATGTAGATATAGTATTTCACTGAAAATCATCCCACTAAATGAAATAATGATTAAAAGGTAATTTTCATCAGAAAATATGATCACATGATTTTTGATGCAAGTTATTATAAAAAAGGAAAATATTTTATCTTTTGCAAAGTATGATTTCAATGGTATAAATAGCAATAAAAATGAAGGCAAGACAATATTATTTGCATACCTTGCAAGGGTAAAATAACTACACCCAACTCTTGCAGCAAAGAAAGTGAAGATATCAGATCAAATTCTTCTTCTATGCTAGATGGTACATCCTCAATTAAGTTCAAACAAGATCTGCAATTTTGTGATATTAGTTATAACATAACGCATATCAAAAGAGTTATATTTAAGAAAATTGAAAACCAATTTACAAACATTATTATTTTTTGTTTACTTTATTTTTACAAAATATTATGCTTTATTTTAAAAATATATTCTGCATTTATTCAAATTCAAAATATTTTTCTTATTTTTTAATGAAAATTTACAAAATATGAGACACAGAAAATTGCATACATATTTATTTCATTAAATTTAAGTTGCTAACTTGCATATTTATGTTTGAGGATACATTGAAAGCAATTAAGATTAATATCATGTGTGTAGCAGATTTTTATTACATTCATTATAAAAACTGTGAATCCAATAATTTCCATTATACTACAAAAAAATTTGCAATGAGAAAATTTTTGAGAGTTTTTTCCCCTTTCAATAACAAAAGTTGTATGATTTTTTTTAGTTTGTACACGTTTCTGAAAAGTAACTTCCTGAACATATGTTGTATTAATACAGTGCGAAAAAAATTTATGTTAACCGTTGGCAACCAAATATTCAGGGCTACTAATTAAGTAAATAAAGTTTGACTCGAGAATTACAGAGTTTGAGAGTTACTGAGTTTGATATTAGAGTTGCAAATCAAAGATGATATTTCTGATATTTTTCTTATTTTAAAGACTCTTAATGATATATGGATAATATTGAAACCATTGAGATCTTACGGAAATCTCAATACAAGTGAAAGTTATTACTTTGCAATAATTCTAAGGTATAAGATATTGTATACATCTCAATGATAATGTCATTTTCCCACACTATTCCCAAAAGATTGAGAACACTTTGACTTTCACAGCTGATCCTACTATCTACATTTCGATTGCTCATACAATTAATCTTAAATATCACTCACTTTGCCAAAGACATGCAGGAGTCTGAAGCATCAGCAGCAGAATTGAAATATTCTTGAGAAGCCACAAGGACAAGTTCCACTGACTTCACAAAAGGTAGTTTAAATGAAGCAGGTCCAATGAAATTTTTCTCTCTCTTTTTCTTGTTGTTGCACTCCATCATTTTTCCAGCAAAAGTTATATTTTCATTCTTACCAGAGCAAAGAAGAGAGTGCAACACAATCTGAAAATAATTATTGCTTTAATTAATGATGATATGAGGAAAAAAGGTATGCTTTGCTGAGGCTATTTTTTAGAGGGATTTGTGGGACAATTGGAAGCAAACATTTAAAACCTATATTCTATAGATGTGTGAATCAACTTATAAAACTTATTTACTTTAGCAACCTTTAAATAAATAAAAAAAGTTTAGGAGACTTCACATTATATTTATTTATAGTATATATTTACAGTATTATTTATAGTATTATTTATTTATCTAGTATATATAATATTAGGTTAACAATTAAGTTCTTGCTGCTTCTTTTTTAAATTTTTTTTAACTTTACTTATATTATTAAATGCTTTTAGCACCATGTTATAGATCATTTGAAGGTGGAATTTTTATTCTAAAAGAATCTATCTATTTCAACTTGAACAACAATATATATATATATATATATATATTGTTGTTCAAGTTGATGTTTGTTAATTTCCACAACTTTCAAAACTAATTTCCAAACCAATTTCTACAACTTTCTAGCCTATAACAGTAACTGCTAGTAATAAAATCACGGTATAAAAAATCAGCTCTTTTTACAATTTAATAATAATAATGAAAAAAAAAGCAGAATTATTATAATATTAAAATGAAACTTTAGGGGACAATAAGTTCAATAAAAGTTATTTAAAAGTTAATTTAGTTACATATATATATATATATATATATATATATATATATATATATATATATATATATATATATATATATATATGTAACATAAAAAGCTTCAAAAATTATTTGTGTGAGTTTTAACATTTCTTGATTTAATTTTTGCCACACCGTAATTGCATTCATATATTAAAATTGAATTTCAATAATTATTGCAGTTGCATTACGAAAAGAAAAAAAATTTAAATGGCATTTTCATTTAAATCCTAATCACTGTAAAACAAAAATATAATTTCTACTACTCAAAAAATCATAGAAGCTGTAACACATAAAACAATATGAAAATAATTTCTCGAAACACTTTTCAATCAAATAAATCAATTAACTGAAAATAAAAATTTAAAGAAATAAAAATTTCAATAGTAAATACTATCAATATATAAAAAGTAGTTTCACTTTGAAACATCAAATATGGGAAAAAATTAAAATCATAATCATTTAAGAAATTGATTTATGAGAAATGTAAAAAACTTTAACTCAAAGGATTTGGAAAAATGAATAAAATATTTGTTTTTAGAATTTGAATTGAAGAGTAACCAAACATTAATGCTTGAGTCCAACGTAGGTAATTAGTTCATAGCTCAGCTCTAGCTCAGATATGTCCATAAATAAACAAAGTTTCTTTATTTCTGAACTTTAATTCCAGCATACAGATAGGAAAATGATCAAACACAAATTGAAAAATTTAGTAACCAAATACACTTCAAAAACACGTTTAAAATAGAAATGAAAATATTTGAATCCCCTAACAATAGTGACAAATTAAATTATCAATTAAGATCTCTGCACGAAAAATTACTTTAAAAAAATATCCAAACTAAAATTTTGAAAAGAAAAAAAAATATTTATGTCCAAGAAAAAAGAAAGAAAGAAAGATAGAAATGAAAAAAAAAAAAAAGGTAATTTGCAAAATAACCAAACTTGCACTTCAGATTAAAAATAAGGATAATAGCTAGATCAGTCGAAAATTAAAAACTGATTTACCTTAATACCATATTAAATTTGAAAGCTTTGTTTTGGATTTCAATTAGTGATAAATTGTGTTAAACGGGTTGTAATGTAAAATCTAAAAAGACTGATCACCTTTTCTGATTATAAAAGCAATTTGTCTGTACACATATTTCCTGAAATCCGGGTTAATAATTGCAATAAAAATACCAAGAAAGAAAATAAAAGTACAAATAAATAAATATAAAGAAAGTAGAAAGAAAAGTAAAATAAAAGAAGGTAGAAAGAAAAATAAGAGAGAAAAAGAAAAGAAAAAATGTTATAGAAGGCAAATTTTGGACATAGAAAAAATAAAATTTTTTGTGTGGATATTTTGCTATTAAAGTGATAAATATTAAAGTTAAATAACAAATAAAGTGAAATAAAGACAATATTGAAATCTTGGACTTCAGAATAACAACCACTGTGTCATTTTTGTTTACAAACAAGGTAAACAATACTCAAATCTAATTTCAGATTGAAATTTTTCCAGGAAAAATGTTTTTTGTATTTTGTGTTTTACATTTTAAATTACACATTTCTAACAAATGTTTATTATTTTTTATCATGACTGAAGAGTTAACTTAAATTGTATTATTATGAAGAATTCTTATAGTAAAAAAGCTGTGTTGTGATCTTTAAACAAAATACTTTTGAAATAGAAAAAGCTGTTAATTCAGAAAAAAAAAAAAAAAAACTGTTGAAAATGAAAATTTTAAATTTGCTGATAAAGCTACTACAGGTTTTTAATTGTGTTAAAATTTTTACAATGAGAACATATGTAAATGTTTTATAATTTATATTACTTTTATATATTGTCAATTTATATATTACAAATTTGATTTTTTTCCCATTTTAATTGTACTTCTACCATAGGGAAGATTTTGCAAATAGATAATTTTGAAATTTTTGGTTTGTAACTAAACATTTTTGGCGAGGGGGGATGTAACATAAAAAGCTTCAATTAATCTTTTTATGTTAGTTTCTTTGCTATAAAACTTCATCCTAATTAATTATTCTATTTGAAATACTTTCTCACACTTTTAAAAGCCACATCCTGTTCTTAAATCTATTTTTGGCTCAAGTATGCATTCAATTAAGAGCAGGACATTTTTCCCTTTGCTCTTGTGTGGGAAACGTTCGATCTATTTCATAAACCAATAGCAACTACTAAGATTTCCCTCTTTCCCTAAATTAAGACATTTTACGGATTTTACTTTGCAAGATTTTCCCTAACATATAACCAAGGAGCGCAACTTTTCATGGGCACTTTCACTCATTCTCATGACTGCTCTTGTCTAATAATTAATAAATAAATTTTGTACCCTCCTTCCCGACCTATGACCTGTTTTAATCCTTCCACTCGGCAACGACGTTATATATATATATATATATATATATATATATATATATATATATATAAGTTCAAAATGAAGAATAAAACAAAGAAAAATTATAGACATATGAAAAAAAAAGGGGTGGGAAATAATAAGTAAAAAAACAACAAACAACATTTTATAAAAAAAAAAATAAAAAAAAAAAAGAGTGAAATGTTAATTAAAAAACCGGAAAAAAAGCCGGAAAAAAAAGATATAATCTTTTCTTCAGCCCACACAATTATATCCGCTAAACAGAGTGCTTTCTAATATTGTATCAATAAAGCCAAAGCAAAATATATTAATACAAAGCAAAATATATTAATACAAAATATATTAATAAAATTTCTTTATTAATTTATACAATTCCATGTGCAAATCCATTTCGGGCAAATCCGTGGTTAAAATTGTCTGCTAAAATTTTTTCTTTGTTAATTTTTCCATGTGCAAATCCATTTCGGGCAAATCCGTGTTAAAAATTATCTATTGAAAAAAAATTTTTCTTTGATAATTTAAATAATTTTTCTATGTGCTAATCCATATCGCGCAAATCCGCGGCTAAAATTATTTGCAAAGCAGGCAATTTATGTTTCTCTTTTCTATTTTATATTTTTTCTTAAATAAACATCTATCTTCTAAAACTATTTATGATCAATTTTTAAAATTATCCAGTATAATATTACCTTGTGCACATCCATTTCGGGCCCATCCTTGGTAACTAACAAATCAAAACTCAGAATAACAAATCACTTCAGCAGTGCAGTAAGAACGACACTTTATAACCCTTTTGTTACACTCAATTTGCGCTTTTGTTTTCATATTTTGTAATCTGGCAATCTTTCTGCGAAAACATTTTTAAATCATTCTTGAAAAATAACTGTCCATGTAAGTTGTTATGATTTTGCTACTCGCTTTATAGTCCCCCCTTTTTAATGTTTTTTATTTTTATTTTATTTTTTATTTTTATTTTATTTTATTATCTGTTTTTACATGTTATATTTACTTTTTATGATCTATTTTTATGTAGTTATTTTATAAAAAAAAAAAAAAAAAAAAAAAAAAAAATTTTTGAGTGCTCCTCACACTATTGTATTAATATATTTTGCTTTGGCTTTATTGATACAATATCAGAAAGCACTCTGTTTAGCGGATATAATTGTGTGGGCTGAAGAAAAGATTATATCTTTTTTTTCCGGTTTTTTAATTAACATTTCACTTTTTTTTTTATTTTTTTTTTTTTATAAAATGTTGTTTGTTGTTTTTTTACTTATTATTTCCCACCCCTTTTTTTTCATATGTCTATAATTTTTCTTTGTTTTATTCTTCATTTTGAACTTATCTAATGAGTGCTGTTTACTTGCAGCTAAAGCGCAATAAATGTTACTTATTGTTTTTCTTAACTTTCTTAGTGTTTTCTTGTATTTATTTATTTATTATATATATTTATATATATATATATATATATATATATACATATATATATATATATATATATATATATATATATATATATATATATATATATATATTTACATATATATATTTACATATATATATATTTATATACATATATTTATATATATGTATTTATATATAATCTTTTGTTCTACGGCAGACACTGAACATTCATCCTTTACCATGGAAGACACTGGAAGCATTGCTTATTCAACCTTATCCGATGAGCACCTGCGAACCTAAGTCATGGAGGCCAGCAACATTACCCACAATACACTGCCACTAGATATATATATTCAAATCATTCAAAAGCTGTTTATAAAATCGGCAGCTTCTAAAAACTGCAAGTGAGAATCGAATGAATAGAATCAAAAGTCAGTGGGCAGAGTAATTACTGAAAAAATTACAGTAGAGTAGGCTTTATAATGGAGAGAAATTTAAAATGCATTTACTTCATAACAGTCTTCATACGTCACACACTTAAACAAAACTTTGTGCATTTCAAGAATATCAGACAGCAAATTGGTCCATTCCTCTTCATCTAGAACAGGAATCCTTTCAAAGATAAGATAAAAATTGCGTAAAAAACTAAAATACTTGCAAAAAAAAAGTAATAAATAAATAAAAGAAATTAAATAAAATTTTAAAAAAGGAGAAAATGACTGCAAATACCTGTGACTAGCCATTCTGGTCAGCTTCACTAAAACCTTTTTCACCTCCAACATGTTGTTAGAAAGGCTCTGAACCATAGACAATGTTACAGCAAAATTATTTTTCTCTAAAATTTCTGCAACTCTAGAAATGATAAAATTGAAAAAAGATTACATGAAGATACATTATAGGGAGTACAATAGAAAGTAAAAAATTAAACATCAATTTTTATACATTATTATTATTCTTCAGTTGTGTATTAAATAATACTTTTATAAATCAATGTGCACATTTAATGATATTGAAAGTTTTGCTAATGCCCAAATCGATTTTTGATAGTAATAAAACAGAATAGGAAATTTTAGTAAATATATAAGAAAAAGATAAGTTTACAGAAATTTTAGGAAGATTGATATACAATATTATGATTTTTGATCGTAATAAAATAGAATAGGAAACTTTAGTAAAGATATTAGAAAACAAAAAATTTACAGAAGTTTCAGAAAAATCAACATGCAACATTATGGATAATTTAATGAGAAAATGAACCCAATTTACAAAACCAAAAAAGAGACAAAGAAGTAAATAAACAATTAAAACATTAAATCAAAAAGCAGCTAAAGCAGCAAAAACCAAATTTGCTTTATTTTAATTTATGTATTCAAACAGACATTAAAGCAGGAAAAAGTAATAAAATAGAATATGTGTGTCTGTAAGACAGCACTTCTTCAGGGGACACCATGTCTACAAACACATAGGAGCTTCTCTGTTGTCTGTGGAAAAACCAAAACTGACAGGGGCACTGAATTTAAATCTGCAAACATACTAATTTACTTTAAGCTATATATAAACCTTTTAATGATTTTTACATAGTTAACTAAATCAATATTTACCGTATGTGTTTCTTCAAATCAGCTACAGTTGATGGTAAGCTACATAACTTGCGATAAGTTCTGAAATAGAAGTTAGGTATCAGAAAAATAATGGTATAGGAGAAGTAAAAACTCAATAAAACATTTAAATATGTAACATCTATTTGAAATGCTAATATATATATAGCAAATTTTCAGTTATTATCTTTATTTTCCCATAAAAATACAGATTTGTTCCTAGAATAATAGATTTCAGTAGTATACAAGCTATTTCTAAAAGAAAAAAAGTTCCTCCCATATTACCTCATATAGGAATGGAGAAAAGGAAAGAAACATTTAAAGAGATCAGAAAATTGACGACAATGCCAGAAACTTATGAATTCATTACACCACTACATTTTTTGAAACAGAAATACTTGACTATAATACCTTCATTTTTTTTGCAACTATTTTTCCAGAATATTAAATAGACATTTCATACACATTATGTATGAAAGCAATGGGAGGGGGCATAAACAGAAAATTATATACTTGAAAAAAAAAAACTTACATTTCACTTGCTCACAAAATAAAACAATGAAATAAATACGAAAAAAGGTATTGATGATAGAGTTCTTTTAAAAATGATGTAACTTTAAGATACTTACTTGTTGAAGTAATCAGGCAATGTTAAAAGAATTTCATAAATAGCTGCAGCATTTTTCAACTCGTCAGTTCTAGAAAAAAAATAAGGTTGATATAAAATGACACCAGATTTATGCGTACATAATTTTTTAAAAAAAAAACAACAACATTCCAATAGCTTAGTGTCTAATAAGACAAGTAATTCTTATACAAGCTTTAAATAAGCAGGTATTGAACTATTAAATAAATTTAAAAATTAGTTAACAAACATCTATCATCTGTAAATGAGTGAAAAATTATATAATATAAATAAACATCCCTTTATTTTATAAAATTTAGGTTTTGCTATTTAGTAAAAGACACTCCACAGAACCGTCTTTTTTAATGAGCTATGGAAAAAGCTCCGCTGTCTTCTACATTTTGATGCATTTTGAAAACACATTTTTATGCAATCTGCAACTGGCCAATTGCAGCGTTTTAATCAGTGGCCCAGGGCTCGAAAAACAGCCCGTTCTCGGCGGTCAAAAATTCCCCGCGGACAGCGTATTTCTCGAATCCGACGTCCACTCCATTTTCCCGTTAATGTTCATTTAATGATAATTAACGGGGTCCCGTTAATGATACATTTTCAATTTTTGTTATCTTACAAGAGACTTACAAGTTACAAGGCAGCAAAATGACCCACAATACAGCAACATACTGCGCACGTTGGAATTGATGTTTTCTCTGTCAGGGAGTACTCCAGCGGTTGAAAGGGGCTTTTCAGCAATGAACTTACAAAAAAAAAAACACATTACGTACTGGTCTTAAACAAGAAGCGTTAAACGCAATTATGAACATCTACCTAAATGGAAAACCCCATTCAGATTTCAGTGCAGAAATCTCTGTAATTCATTGGCTTAATTGTGGAACTGGCAAACGTCATATTTAATTCATTTAAAAAACGCAGTACCCTCGGATAAATTGACATTTCAGATAACTTGACCTTTGTCATTTAAATTATTTCATAAAAGAAATAAATTATTTCATAAAAGAAATACTAGGCTACTATTAGTAACCTTAGTATTTCTTTTATTACTGTATAATGTAACCCTAGTTTTTGTAATCCTAGCAACTACTAATTCATTGTGCAATTTATATAAATGTTTGTAATAAATAAGAGAAAATTATATATTTATTCACTTAGAAGCTACGGGTTAGCTTCAAAGGAGGACTGGTACATTGTTGGACAAGCCATCCTCGGGGACGGGTAAAATTTCTGAGTTTTTTCGAGCCCTGCAGTGGCTACTTTTTAAAACACGTGATCACTCCTTAAAAACTCAAAATGTTTAACGATAAAAAGAACTGTTGATATCAGTAGTGTGGTTGGAGAGCTAGGTGCAGTGAGTTTGATCCTGAAGGCAGCCAAAACAACCAACGTATATATGCAGCAATGTGCAAGTTAAATCTGGCGAGGCTGAAAGTCCTCTCGTTGGATGTCGTGAGGAAGTTTGGTGAAAAGGGTACCAGCTCAGGTGCTGCCCAAGTCATCTGATCAGGTCAAAGTTACATGCTATTCCTGCCATAGCCATTAAGAGATAAAGCCCTGAAAATGGGGCTTGGTGAATGGACAAGGTTGGATGATGGTGATATAATAAAAGGCATTTTGAAGCATTTCTCAAAATATAGTAAATATTACACAATCCATTTTTTAAAATAAATGTTGAGAAACAAGTAAAATATACGTATATAGTAATTTTCAGAAAAATATATTCATAATAATTTCCTATTCAAGAAAAAAGTTCATGGGTTGCAGTTTTGATGAATAAAGTTGCAATCAGCGGACAATTTCTTAATTGTCATTTGTTATATTTTGTTGCTCTGAGGCTGGTAGCAACTGCTATTTTTGTCCTATACTATTTCCTATCGTAACATTCAGGCTGAATCCCATGCTCCTTAAAAATGCCAGGATTCAAATGTAATTTTTTATTTATTAACAAGTAAATTCTTTCAGAAATGAACACTTAATGCATTTCTTTAGAGTGGTGCAATTTATGACGTTACTATTGTCAATGTCGTGACACACTTAATTATGCTATAACTCATTTCAATCCTAAATATACATATTCAACCACTGTGTGTCATGGCGGCAAAGTTTTCACAGTAGCATGTGCAGAGTTGTAAAAAAATAAAAAAAAACTGAAGAAAATAGTAAGTAATCTTCAGAAACTATACCAAAGTTTGCCTCACTAGGCTGTCAGATATTTTTGTAGGCTTCGATTGTAAACATAATACAGTACAGAACCCGTTATCCGGAAATCAGTAAATCGAAAAACCAAAAAACCGGAACGAAATTCGATAAATTTTCCCGCCATTTTTAACAAAAAAAATTTTTTTTTTTCCTCATAAGATTTTAGGATTTTTCCTTCTTTTTTGAAAGATGTTTACCTTACCATCATTTTGGAAACAATCATTAGTGTATTACTTCGTTTTTTCAAGATTATTTCCAAATATTTTTTTTTTAGTTGGGTTTAACAATAAAAAAAACGGCTTTCTGTACCGATTCAGAAAACCGGAAAAATCAGTTATCCGGAATAGCGATGGTCCCGATCGTTCCGGATAATTGGTTCCCTACTATACAACAAAAATATTGCTCAAAATTAATTTATATGCATAAAAAAAATCAATTTTAATAGCACCTTCAAGAACTAATCCTAAATAATCCTATACTCAGTTCAGCTACTGAAGTATATACCCATCTTCAAGGAGTTAAATGATTTCATAAGGAGTTTAAAATGTTTCATTAAATATTTCTAACTTTATTTTAAGGATAAAAAAAACTTGCACCAAACTCATTCCTAAGTAAGGCACAATAAATGGAGCAGAACTGTTTATTTTTAGCACTGCCACATGTCTTAATTTAACACTTAAAATGAAGACATTTCCTTGAAAACTTACAAATATAATATGAATAAAAAATACTTACCTCTCACATGCATAAACACAATCAAGCCCAAGAAAAACCATGTCATCAAATTCGCACAAAATTGAGCATGTCTAAAAAAGTATTAAAAGATAAGAATTTTTAGGTTAAAAAAATTACAAACTCATTAAAAATTACCTTACAGAAAGTTAAAAAAGTATCTTACACTAAAATAAGATAAGAAAGCATTTAAAACTTTGTACGGTAGACTCTCAATTGAACGGGGATGATCAGGGAATGCCATTTCTCTAATAAGGTTACATACAAAATGATGTAATTGTATAAAAATTTAAATGAAAATTTTTAAAAAATAAATCACACAAAATACAAACTTTTTATGCATTAGGACAATAATAATTTAATTAATTTAAAAAGAAAAGAATACAAATTTGAAAGTAATTTATATTTATTAGTGCAAACATGGATTCAAGCTGAGGAAGAGGTAGCCAATGCAATATGAAAAAAATAATTTTAAAAAAATGAGTATAACTTTTTTATAACAAATTTTAAACATGTTGAAATCTTTAAATTTTGTTTGGTGATACAATTAAAAATCCACTTTGATCGCTTTAAAAAAGTTCCCCTTGAAAAAAAAAATTTAAAAAATATGATTGCCAAAACGTGATTCCAGGTTACTTTTTGGCAAAATGATCTTGTCATCGTTTTTTTTCTTGCTTCAACTCTAACCTTTGGGACCTCGTCAATCCGTTTGGGACCCTTTTTATTTGTGATATTCACCTGAATTAATATTGAAAACGATCCAGTTTGAACTGTAGATTAGAATTTCTGATTCTTAATTAAAACAATAAAAACAAAAATATCGTTCAAATGACGAAATTATCTTTATTCACAACTCAAGAAGTATTTATGGTATCTCACTGGTCCCACATCTCAAAAATAAACTCGCCAACTTGATGCATAACAAAATTAAGAGTGAAAAAAAAAGAAGTTGAAAAACGTGATGACGTCCAAATAAGGTGCACACGTCATCAAACCCAAAACAACACCCATTTTGCCAATGGGTAAAAATAAAAAATGGGTTCTTTATCCTACATTCTTCATCTTTAAGGTCACCCCTAATAACTACCCATTTGAATAATCAAGAACACGGTTAACTGAGAATTCTATTTATTACTTTAAGACAAATGTAATTTACAATAATGATTTCAGAATGACGATGGCTCAGGGAATAGAGCACTCACTTCCTAATGAGGTGACCCGGATTTGAATCTTAGAATCAAAAATTTAATACGAGTTCCGCTTCTAGCTAGCAAGCACCGACTACGGTACATACATTAAATATCCACTGTGGTGGAAGAATCATGGGTTAGAATCCCATTGCCATAGTGCTAACAGTGGAAGGTTTGGGGGTATTTCCTCTCCGTGTAATGCAAATGTGGGTTAGTTGCATTAAGAAGTCCTCTAAAGAAAGCTAATCTGTCCAAATTCTTGATCCAAATCCTTATCTTCTGGATTAGTTTTAAAATTACGAAGCCAGAGAGTTGAAAATTGAAAGTCATAAACTCAGAATTGGACCAGCTGTTCAACACCAGATATAAAATAAAATAATGTATTCACTCTAATACTATTGTACAGCTCTCAGGAGAACTTCTCCAGTCATGTTTCACGATGTGGCCGGTATTATGGCTACGAGAGAAAGTCACTTTCAATAGGGGTGTGGGATGGATATTGTTATTTCGATCTTGGCACAGAATTGATACCTATGTTTCTCCATTGCACCCCATTGGAAATGTTACAATACACATGTTACAATAGCAGCAGGCTACACCAGACTTTTAGTCTGGAGGAGCTCTCTTGAAACCTGCACAATAGTTTTAAAATATAAATACATCAATTTCAATGACCCAGTAATAATCATTAAAAGAAATGTTAAAAACAAAAATTACTACCTCTGATTTCAAACTTTCCATAAACATCTTGCAGTAACTTAAATCATTACTTGACATATAGAGAATATAATTTTTGAGGAGAGGTTTTGCAGATCCCGAACTATATTTTTCACACTGATTGAGATAAGGTACTAACCACGAATACAAATGAGCAATGAAGTTTTCTTTTGGTGTCTAAAATGGAAAAAAAATACATTGCAAATTAAAGTAAAGAAAACTATAGTTTTACTGCCTAAAATCAACATGGTTTTACTTGAATCTGATAAGTGGCTACAAACATTCAGAAAAAAATTTCCCTTATTTTTATTATTGATAATAAATTCTTAAATTGATTTTTTCCAGTTCCGCCTTATTTGTGCAGATAAATTACAAAGAAATTTTAGTCATTCTTAAAGTTTAAAATCTAAAATTTTTTAATCGTCATGAAAATATAGCAAATAACAACAAATAACATAGCATATTAAAAAAAACAAAAACATAAACAATATGTTAGTTATTTAAATATCTCTGCGAAACACATTTGTTGATTGTTATCATAAACATCTATAATGAAAATCAAGTTTTGGAAATTAAATATTCTAAATATTAAATAAAAAATACTTCCATGAATAAAGAAGTGCACCAGCAACTTTTGGAATAAAACCAATAATATTTCTTACCAATTTTTTAATAATATAGAGTGGAAAAAAACCCCATAGCTTTAGAAAATTCCATAAGAAAGAATTCCCCTACTCTAACCCACATAAAAGCTTGCCCTTGGTTTTTGAATATTAGAATAGAATCTCTGTTCCTTTTTCTAATTTTCTTGTTCTTTAGCCATCCTGTCTAATTAAAATTGCTAGTTTCTTTAAACTTTTGTTTGATGTATTATAAAATAAAAGAAATAACAACTGCACTTTTATTGATGTAAATAAGAGACACTAAATGAACAGTAGTAAGTCATTTGTTTCTCTTATTTTTCCCTTAAATTCTTAAAATTTATGTTTGTAAAACACAGGAATGCAAAACCTACGATGGTTCTTTTCCTTTTAAGAGGAGCTATTTTATCTTAGTTTTCTGTAATGATATTTAAATACAAAATAAAGAAGTTTATCCTAAATTTATAAGTTAAATTTTTCTAGAATATAGATTAACTTTCTATATATTCAATTACAATAAAATTAATTTAATAATTCACTATATTTGATTATAATATTTAAGTTTTGGAACAAATAAATTAATTTGCTCGCAGAAATTTTTTTATTTTTAATAACAATTGTCACATAATTTTTATACACGATGTAATTTATTTCCAACTGAGTATTTATTTATATTTTTTTAATTGGTTTTATAACTAAACTGAAAATTATTTTTAAAATTAAGAAGTACTGAGATCAAAATTTGCACTAAAATCACATTAATCATGTGAGATTTGTCTCTAAATAAATTGAACAATTAAACATAATGGGCAAAAGTTCCAAAAATAATCAAATATCTCATTAATCAAGTATTCTGTATCAATATACTCGAAAATTAATTATCATCCTACTAATGCTTTATAAACATACCTATAGGTTTACGATTCATAGAAAATTAATACATATTTTTTTTACCAGGGAGTGTAATAAATTTTTAAATGCAGGACTAGAAATTTTTTTTAGACTTTTAGAAAACTGTTTTTGTGTCCAATAAAAAGATTTTGCTAGACATTCATTTTGAAAAAAAGAAAAAATATTTTGTCTTTTCTAATACTAATATAAAAAGACTTCTCTTGATGTTATTCTCTAAGCATACAATATATATCACAGAGTTAAGATAAAAATAATATAAATTGGTAAATGCCTTAAATAAAATATTTTTCACATTAAAGTGATAAACAAAGAAAACAATTATGAATTCAAGTAAAGAAATAAAAAAGCAGATTAATAATAGTAAGAAATATTAATGCAATAGAATTATGACAATCGAATAAATTATTATATAATTTTTCTTTCTTTCTAGGATAAAGTAATACATTTTTTAAAAAAAATAGTAAACAGATTACTTACTGTGGACATAATGAGCTTAACTTTTTCAGAGTCACTCAGTTTTTGGAAATCAGATAAATTTAGGTCTTTTTTTATTCCACAATCATAAATTAAAATCTCTAAAGTCTTCAAGTCATCATACAATTTCTCCAAACCCTAAATCATGACAAAACTGCATAAGATAATTTAGCATATGGTTGGGGAAAAAAAGTTCAGTCTTCTTCATTATAGTACTATTACAATTAAACAAATCATGAGTTGAAAATAAATACGGCTATAAGCCTAAAAAAAGTAACAAAGTTATTAAATAGTATGTAAAAGTAATAAATATAATATGACACAAAATTCATGCAAAGCATATTTTAATGTTTTTATAGAAAAAAAAAAGATTTTAAATATTAAATTGAATTTAAGAAAAAAAAATGTGCCCACAATTCAGATGTTATAAAAATTGATATTTAACGAAATATTAAAACAACCTTTTTTTTTCTTCTCAAAAACACTTCAAACTTTCATAACTAAAATCTATATCAGTTGTTTAAAGTAGATAACAAGAAAAATGAAAATGTTAAAACATATAACATTTGATCTATAATTATAAAATAAGAGCCATCTCTCTTAGATCTCCCCAAGTCTCCCGCTAACCTGAGAAACATCAAACTGCTAACAAAACAAAAAATTCTAAGACAGCAAGAAACTTTTTACAGGCAGCAAACTCTTGGAGCTCCCATGGAGAGCCTAACATCATATGCTTTTAAGACCCTCCCTAGAGCTATCAGAGTTTAATGTTCCAGATTGGCCTGGCAGACATGTACAAGTTTCTACAGACACATCTATACCATATTGGACTTGTAGACTCTCCTAACTGCATTTTGAGTGAGAAATCTATTGACATGAATGGCGAACATCTTTAGAACGGTTCTGCCCCTCGGGAGGCCAGCTTTTCTTTATATTTCAAGAAACACTCCAACCTTGAAGATATCTCTTTCGGCATTCGATTGCAGATGTTATGCTTTATAAGCAAATATAAGGTTGTAATTAAAAAAATAATTAAAAAATGCTCGAAAGAAATTATGGTACATGATTCATAATCTACTTCCACAAGCTACACACAATAAAAATTAAAGAAATAAAATATGGGAATAGAATTAACGTTAATGTAAATAATATTGCCTAACATGTGCATAGATTATGATGAATCTATAACAATATGCTAAATAATAACTCTGAACGATATTATCAGTATGTAACTAACACATTTACAACAAGCTTCTTCAAAGGAATCTACATCAAGGAATCCCCTTTAAAATTTGAGAAGTCTCTAGTTCAGGTCTCTAATATTTCATTATTGATCTAGTTATACACTTATACTATTAGAATGCTTACTTGTATGTTTCTTTGCATTCCAAGTTTCAAAAGTTGAAGAGCATTATCTACAAGTCCAGATCTTGCTTCTACTTGCTGTGCTCTTTCAATAAACCATTCTGTAACTACTTCAGATGATAATGAATAATTTCTGGAAATAAAAATAAAACACTTTTAAGAAGATAGAATTCGTTAAAATTAAAGTGGTTATAGATGATGAATTAGAAAAAGTTTTTATTTGAGCATTTTTCATTAATTGTTAATTAAAAATTCACTAGGTTCTCATTAACTGCAGTAATTGTGATAGGACCTACTTTGAGAAATCAAAATATTTGGATAATAGAGGTAACATTGTTTTTAAATTTATTTTCAGAAGTTAAAAATAAAAACATTTTATTTCAAAATCTGATTGCATAACTGTCCCAGATAGTTGCATTCCTTTCTCCATTTTTTAAATAGAACATTTGCACAAAGCAGCATCCGATTCTGAATTGTTAACTGATTTCAATGTCTTATATTCCTTTGTAAGTTTTGTTAGGATTTCTGCTGATCCCATTTGCATTATGATTATTCACTCCAATTGCACTATTCATTCCATTTACACTAACACTTTTTCTTGCACAGGTAACATGATGCTTTCTCACAGTAGAAGTAAGTGCCATAATGGTCAAACTAAACAAAGTAATATTATAAAAGTGTGTTGTAGCCTCAGACTTTTTTCACAACTTAATTTTCATTTTCGATAATGACAATCACATTAATGATAAAAAGATAAGCGTTAAATACACAAATGTTTTCTTTTCAATATTTGAATCATGATTTTTTCATCCTAAACAACCTTAATATGACAGCCACTTAAAGTAAGAATTGCAAAAAGTAGAGTCACAGCAACATCTTGTTGTCCCTTGGTGCAATTTTACTTGAACCAATTTTATGTCATAAAAATAAACATTTTAATTCTTCAAGGCACTATATTAAGGAAATATACAGAGAAGATGCATTAATCTTAATTGGCTATAAAAACAGTCGATGTAGAATTGTAATAAATGAAGAAAATATGAGCTTTTATATCTCAAAATTGCTTACAATATTTATTGCAAAAATATGGTGTACATTAATATAAAGTCTTTGAGAAGTTATTTTCCCAATTGGATAATGCAAGAATTATTTTAAGGAATACAGGAAGGAAGACAAGAATTAAAACTTTAATAAATTAGAAACTCTAGTTTAATCTAACCAGTGAAGTATATTCTACACTCTTTTAGAGAACAAACTAAAAGTATTTACACTTCCAAATAAAAAATAATGTCATTGAGCGCAGCCTCTTCTTAAAAAATTCTGATCAGGTCAGTTCATAACGCTTTAGTAGATCTGGTTTACTAGTAGAGATACATCTAGTTGTGGTGCTTTTGCACTACTTAATGTAATCAGATTAGAACCATTCACTACACTTTATCAGTTAAAAAAAGCAATTCTATTAGGTTCTAGGGCAAAGAATCTGATTGTTTTAGAAAAAGAAAAATTATTTATTGAACCAAAATACACACATCAAAATTTTATGTTATAGAACAAGTTCACTGCTTTTAAATTCAAGACATGAAAATAAAAATATTTTAATTATACATTTAACTAAAATATACTTCTTGTGTTTTAAACAGAGAATGCATTCTTTTATAGTAAAAGATATGAAAACTATTAAAACTTACGCAAATGCTGTACATTACAAAATATTCTTATGTACAAACATACTATCGACACAATCCAAAGATACAATCACTCCACTTTTTTTTTCCTTCCTTTTTTTTAAAAAAAATATCAAACTTGTAATCACTCTAAATAGAATTATCTTTATTTTTTTGGAACTGAAATATTTAAAACATTTCTTCTTTTACCAATTAAAATTCAGTTTTTTTTCTCTAAAAAAAAAGAAAAAGTAAAGGATTATTTCTAAAAAATGTACTTTCTTTCACAAAAACATTAGTTCAACATGCAAAACGCTAAGTTTTACTCTGATGACATCCATAGCTTAGGAATAAATGTAACGCTACAGTTAACACTAAGTTCTTATGTCTCAATTACCAATATATATCAACGTAGTTAGTTACATTTCGTCTTAAAGATTGATTTTCAAATTATTTATAACAGCAGTTACAAAAAATTCTTAGTCCTCTATTTATGATAGTATACACTTTGAAAACCACAGATTATGCCAATGCATAGCATTGGATTTAATAAAAATAGTGTTTGTAAATTCTTGAACTTAACAGAATAAAAATATAGAAGATATTAAATTATATTGACACAAATGAACACTACTATGTTAAACATTATTAAGCATAGATATTACGTAAGTAACCAAATTATAAGTAACCAAAAAAATAAAAATACCTATATTTTAATAGCCCTTTGTTTTTTTCATAAAATTCTTCTATGTATTCTTCAGGGATAACAATCCTAGAAAAAATTTATCGATATTAACAACACCACAACTTATTTTTTTAAAGAAAATAAGAGCAAGAATAAATTAGCACAGGTACAAACGCTTTATGATTATTAGTATAGAAAAAAAGACAAATAAAGCTTAAAATGTTATAAAATGCTTTTCATTCTTTCTAATTGAAAATTTCACTGAATAGAAGGACCAAAGTTTTTTCTTCAAAAATTTATGTAAGATCCATTTTAAATTTTAAAATTAAAGCTTATTTTCTGATTTGAACAGAAAATCTGACTTGGAAAGTATATTAATATTTATTATTTTCACAGTACTCATAATTAGTAATAATATAACAGAACAAAGTTTAAAGTTAATGAATACATTCTTAAAATGGTTTATGCATTTCGATTGAAAATAAAAAAAACTACAAAATTTTTTGAATTAAAAAAAATGAAAATTCCAAATGAAATTTAATGTACATTTGCTTTAATTTATATACTTTAAATAAATAAATAAAATAAATAAACATTTTTCTGATTGAGAAAAAAAATCCCAAAGAGTCGTATCAAAACTGGGACTTAACGGTTACAAGACATACATTCTTACTACTATTTCCCGTAAATAAGAATACAAAGTTGCTTAAAACTTAAACTTTCAAATAAAAAATGTATTGTAAAAAAACGAAACAAATAACAAATATCAATACTTGGCGAAAGAGTAATCTAAAAAAGAAACATAGATGATTTGCAAATATCAGTTTCTTTTTTATAACACTTTGTCAAGATAATACTTATTAGATAATTAAATTATAATTTGAATAAAATATGTTCCGTGAAATTTTGCTTTAAAAAAAAGTTTTTTCCCCGTAAGTGGCTAAATTCATTTTAGTGAAAATAGGTAGCCATGTAACTTAATGCATGAAAGTACATTAAAATCTGAATACCTTTAACACAAGTTTTCTTTACAAATTAGCGACCAAGCACAGTTTTTTTATTGAATAATAACGTAATATACAGAAAAATGAATATGTTGCGCAAGGAAATAACCAAGTCTAACCTTAAACTAAAATCACACCGGACAGTTAAAAGATAGATATAATAGCTTCATCTTTTTCAAAACTTACAAACAATTAAAAAACATTTACAAATTAAAAACCTGGTTTATTTAATTTTGCATTAAAAAAAGTTGAATTTAAATTAACAACTAATAATGAAAACACTTACTTGTCAAATTCATTTTCGCACCAGTCAGGATCTCTAAGTTTTTGTTCATGCCACGGATAAAAAACCATATCTAAATCACTGTCAAAAAAAAAAGACAAGAGAATAAAAAAATTAATTTCATTTATCATTACTTTGAAGAAATAATTTAGCTCAAAAGACAAATATTTCCAAATGCTGTGAAAAGACAAAAAAATCTAAAAACTATATTTTTTTTATAAATTACATACAATAATTTTTAAAGACTACAAGTTGCACTACTCTGGTATAAAGTTTTCGTTTTAATAGAATTGATGCTAATGTAAAAAATTATTAAAGATTATAACTTTTTAAGAAAGAAATATTAAGTACATAACGTCTATTGTGCCTTTTGCAATGTAAAAGCTGATGCGTATATCATTTGTATACAGAACGTAAAAACAATAATCAACTGTCATTAGAAACATTTTTGTCTTGAAAGCACAAAATGATTGCTACTTGTTAAGGCAGGGAGGCTAACTTGGCCCCTGGCCTGCAGGTAGAGCCGTTTTAGACAAGTACAATCTTTTAGCCAACGGTCCCTTGTATCAGTAAATAAGTATTCTTAATTTTTCCTCTTCTGAAGAACTTAGACTAATATTTGTAGCTTCATACAAAAAGCAACAGAATAGTGTGCTAAATAAAAAAAATGAACACCTCAATATCTTTTTGCCTAATGATTTTATCTTCATGTACTAAGACATTAAATTAATAGAATTATGAAGATAAGATCTTAGTGCATGAAAGACTATTAAGGTGCTCGCTTCTTTATTTTGCACACTGTATATAACACACTTGTAACAAGCAAATTAATAAACATTAAATTTTTGATTTAATGAGCAATCCATAATAGGAACTTACTTGTAATTTTTGCCTTTTTTAAAGAACTTAGACCAATATTTACAGCTTCATTCCTAAAGTAACAATATTAAGAAAGCAAACATTCAATATTTTTTGACTTAATGATTGGATCTTCATTCACTAAGATGCTATCTTAATTAAAGAAAAGATAGATTATCTAATTGATTTGATTAAGATAGCCCCTTAAAGGATGAAAATCCAACCGTTAGATCAAATGTTATTAAGGTGCTTGCTTCTTCATATTGCAAACTGTACATAGCACACTATTAACAAGCAAATTAATAAACATTTATTATAATTTTACTATATAAATTTATGAGAAATCCACAATAGGAACTTACTTGTAAAGAGGTAACAGAGACTGGTAATCGGAAGGGGAAGTGGTCTCAGGAAAATTACTGAGTATTCCCAGACGGTGAGGCAATGTTTCTGTTCCCATATAAGTGAAAAGCGTTGCTACTGCTTCCCAATTAGAGTGAAAAGCAAACTGAATGGTTGCTTCCAGGCCACATTGAGATCGGAATTGTTTGAAAAACTTGGGATCAAAATGCTGCTGTGCTGCAACAGCTCCACCTAGGATTATCTAGAGAAAAAAAAAATTTCTTAAACAAAGTTAAAAGCTTGACAATGTTTGCATTCATACATTAAAATATAACGAACATCCCTTCACCAGCATCTTGCAAATTTTAATTAAAAATTTGAAGCACCCTTAATTGGTATTTTATGGCATTCTGATTAAATCCTAGATGGTACTCCTCGGTCAGGTAAATCTTAGTTTTATGGTATTCTGATTGACCGATCTAGTCTAAAATATTTACATACCTAGGTAAAAAAATTTCAAAATTAACATTTTATTAAAAAATATAATTTTTTCAAACTCAGGATATGCTGGGCAATATAATTTTTAATTCTTGAGTCCCATGTGCATAAAATATTCAAGAGTTGTTAGATGGTAAAGGGCAAATTTAGGAAATTTTGGTAACAGCCAGTTGAAGCAGTTTTAACAGTAGAAACTTTTTCAAAAATATAAAATTTCGAATGGTTAAAAATTTTCAATAAAAAATAATATCAGGCATTTCTTTTGAAGCATCTCTCAAAATAAATTAAATATTACAAAGCACATTTGTAAAATGAAGAAAATTTTTAAAAAACAAGCATGAAATGAAGTAATTTCCTAAGTGTTTTGAAATATTCATATTAATTCGAGATTTATTTAAAAAAATAAAACTAATAATAAAGTGCACATTTTTAATAAAAAATGGTGACTGACAGACAAGTTTTTAATCACTATTTGTTATAGTTAGCCATCCTGTGATGATCGTTAATTTTGATCTAAGCCGTAACTCATAACCAATGATAAAATGTTATTGGCTTGACAGTTGCTAAATTTTGATAAGTGAAAAAATTTGAATGAGAAATGACAACAATTGAGAACACAGTGAATATTTTATCTTGTATTATAACCGTCGTTGAACAGCCGACCCAATTTTGGATTTATGATTACCAATGTTCAACTCCGTAGCCTTGTAATTTTGATCCAGATCCAGAAGACAAGGGAAATCCTGGATCAAGTATTGTGAGAAATTTGTCTTTGTGGAGGACTTTTTTTCCCATGGAATAAACATGCATTTGCGTTACACAGAGAGAAAATGTACAAAATCTCCCACTGCTAGCCTCATGGCAAAGGGACTATAACCCATGATCCGTCTACCACTGAGGATATTTTACATCAGCACGGTGGCCGGTGTGAGCCAGGTGCAGAATTTGTATTGACCAGCCATCATAGGGATTCAAACCTGGTTCATCTCATTAGGTGGTAGCCGTTCCATCACCTGAGTCACTGGGACTATCTTGATGGGCACTTTAGCTATTATAAATAACAAGTGCTGGAAATATTTTTTACAATATCAAACACCAAAAGGTTACAGATCCAGATGAAATATTTCTTTATGAAATACAATGATGGCATCTTTGTAATATCATAAGGCATGCAAGGTGAGTACTTTTTGTGCTCTGTACGTTAGCTTTATTTAATTTTAATATTTGCTTTATTTTATTTAATTTTGCCTATTCTTAAACTTTAAGTTGCTGACATCCTCTCAAGAAAAAAAAATTTTTGTACACTATTTATCAAAGTAAAGCAGGAAAAAAAATCTGTATGGCTTTGATTGGAATATTGATGCTCAGAGGCTCAAAACGAAAGTGACCAGTAAAACAAAAGATAATAGAGCAATATTTAATGCAAAATTTGGTTTAGCTTTTTTAGTCATTCACATTTTTAAGGTAAATAAGTAAATTTAACTTGATTCCTTTATTCTCAAAAAGAATAAATGTACATGACTCAGCTACTATAAATATAGTTACATCCGAGAAGGGATTGGCAAGTGATGAGTACAAATTCTTTTTAATTATTGCATATGGCATTTTTACAAAAGTCATACTAACAATAACACTGAATTAACAATGACACCCATAAGTATATATCAATATCAAATTTTGATGAAAAGTAATGTCTTTCAGTAGAAAAAGGCTCACATTTTATAGATAAGAACAATCAAACAATTAAAATTTAAAAGTCACGATAGAAAAATTATATCATTCAATGAAGTACTATTTAAAAGATTTTTTTTAAGAATTGTAAAACCTTAGCTTAACTAAATTTTGAAATACTGACATTGATTACTCTTGCCTTAAACCATAGACATGACAACATATTATAACATCAGTGTAAATATTATTATTAGAAAGTATAATCAGTCTGGAAATGTAAACATGTGTTTATTTGTTATTTAACCACAAAGAAATTTAAAAAAAATACTAAATGAAAACAATAAAATAAGTCCTAAGATAAAATTTCAATTTAAACTAAACATTAAATCATTCTTTAATAAGTTTATGAAGCTTATTACTTCTTTAGAAATACAGAAATTAATAGGCACATGCAAAAACATTATAACAAAAAACTTAAAAATAAATTTAGAAATAAAAGAAAACTAATGTTACCTCATAAGTAGTTAGCCTGTCAACATAATTTAGAAGCTTCAAACGGCATTGGCATAGTTGCTTCTGTTCCAAATTAAGTCTGAAAATTAATAACAGATATTTATTATTCATTTATTATTTTGGTACAAACTGATTATCTGTGGACCTTGTCATAACAAATAATAACCCACATTTTTTGTAGTCTGGACATAAAGCAGATTTATATTTCCTTAAAATATATATTTATTATAACATATTTCAAAATGGAAAACTCAATGTTTAGAAACTGCTGAACATTACTTGAGCAGAATGGATTAATCACTTTTTAACTTATGAAGTCTTCATATAATCAATTTATGTTGTTTTATAGCAATCCTTAAAAACATGCACAAACAATGTTTTACTATGACTACTTCTACACTTCCTGAATAATCTAACTAAATATAGTTTTTATATTGATTACTTGAAAACTATTGAAAAATTGAATAAATTAAAAAAAAACATCAGTTTTTTATTTTAAATTGGGCATAATTAAATTTCAAAGTTTGTAATTACAATTGATGCAGACAATGCTAAAAGGGGGTCTGCAACATTTTTACGAAAATAAGCTTTTTGTTGGTTTTGCAATATCACTGACCGATTATCAAAAACGGAGTTATTATATAGACTACCTAAAAGAAGAGAATCCGACAATGTGAAAGCAATTAAAAAAAAATTTTCACAGTTGACACAGTTTATTTGTTTTTCCAAAGTGCAAACTTGTAACATACCCCTTTTAACATTGATCACTTCAATTGCTTAAAATTTTAACTAAAGTATGCAAATTTTTTCATAATAAAAATTATAGTAGATATTAGTAGACAAAAAAGCAAACTTCAACAATCTCGTCAATTAAAACCTAATTCCTTAGTTATCCCAATACAATGATACATTTGGTCAACCCGATTTTCACATTAATTTTACTGTAAACAACATAATTTACGATAAGCTATCATCTAAATATCAATCTTACATCACTTTAATCAATCTAAATATCAATTATATATCAATTACTATATGAAAAGTACGAAGAGATAAAAGCTATACTTACTTTGTAAAATTAACCTCTTTCAGGAACTCTGCTCTTTTTTTCTGCTGTTTTATCCTCCTCATCTCATAAATCTCACCAGCATCATAATTGATGTCATAAGCAAAATGGTCCATATATTCATCATCAAACTCATCATAAAACGATGATAAGATAAACCTAGAAATATTTAATTGTTCTTAATGTACTAAACAGCAAGGGATGCTTGAATCAAGTGTTCTGAGATAGTTTCAAAGTTATAAGACAACAGGATTTGCTATAGTTTTGTTATTTAATGTCAAACAAAATATATATAATAAAAATGCTTTTCTTAAAAAAGTCAGCAAAAAAAGGGGAAGACTAAAAAATTTTAATGCCTGACTAGGAAAAATGATGTAAAATTTTAGAACAGGCCTATATTTCTTTTCCTTATATGTCGAATGAAAACAGTTGGATGAAAACAATTGAATGAAACATAAATGAAAACATTTATTCAGGAATAGTGTAAACTGTAATACAGAATAAGTACCCCATCCAACTTGATAAAAATTGCAAACATGTTTGATAAACTGTACCAAAGAGAAGGGAAGAAATCTATTGCATATAATAAAACCTAAATGTTATTTAACAACTTAATTGTATAAATGAGACATTATAAAATTTCTCTTTTTATTCGGTTAGTCGTGTTTATTTTTATTACGAAGGTCAAGCACCTGAGCATAAAAAGATAATAAATATACAAGTTAAAATTGAAATGCATAAGTAAGCACAAAAGCAGTTGTAAGTGAACTTTGGTAGCTTTGCAAAAAAGGCCTGTTAAAAGACACACTCTTGACAACCAAACTAATACTTCTGATAACTTTTTTTCTCCATAATGCTTTGTATTTACTGCATTAATGCTTATTTGTGTAGAAGCTTATTAATATGAAATACTTCTTAGTTAATGATACATAACACTACTGATTTATTTTCCAAATAAAAAAGCTAATGTAGATATAATGTTAATGCCAATTTTATTTTTTAAATTATAAAAGTAATGTTTTTATTAATAAGCATGAAAAAAAGCATATCAAGACAAGTAAAAGTTTCTTTTGGATAGATATTTTTCACACTAACATACTTAGAAAGGTTAGTAAATATTTTGAGATTTTACACACCCCAGAAAAAAGTGACATGATTATGTGATTTACAAAAATTTAAGTAAATAGTTTGAGATTTTTAAACCCCAAAGAAAAGTAACATACTATGTGATTCATAGAAAGGTAAGTAAATATTTTGAGATTTTGCAATCCCTCAAGAAAAGTCACATACTTAGTGATTTAAAAAACAATTAATACCTTCCTTGATCCTCGCCTCTGCCAATGGCAACAAGTGCTTTTACATCTGTGCCTCTCATACCATAATCAAGAAGTTCTTTGGCAGCTTCAAAATTTTCAGGCACTCTTTCTAGGCATTCATGGAGAACCCAGGATCGCTTTTTGATTTTACTCTACAAATGCAATTATTGAAACTATCACTATGAAAAACTTGAATAAAACAACAGCTATAATAAAAATTTGTTATTAAAGAAACTTTTTTATTTAAAAACTATTGTATGAAATGTATCTATATAATTTTATAAAAATTATCTAACATTCTCAACAAAAATGAATTTTTAGAATAGTTAGAATGCGAAAGACTTTAACCTAAATTTATTAACAGTAAAAATATTATAAAACCTATTTCAAATCCAAAGTAAATTATTTATTTGTCAAAGAATATAATATTAAATAAAATATATTTATCAAAACTATGTTTTTGCTCCATTAAAAACTTGGAAAATTAACAAATTTTAAAACATGATAAATTATTTATTAACCTCTTTTTGACAATCTAAAATTTAGTCATGCATTATAAATTACAAGAAAAGTCAAGAGAAAGAAGAACAACAATATCAAATTTAAAAATTATTATAACTCAATCAAAATTTTAATGACATTACATTTCAACTAAACATATAAATAAAAATTTGATATCAAAATATTATACAAGTAATGCATATAAAAGAATGAGTTCTTTGTGTGAGTTAGTTTGATGAAAATGTCACTCTTGAACTTATTTATTAAGCATTATTAATTTATTATTAAGTGCATTTTAAGGCTTCTTTAATTAATAAGCATAATTAATTATTTAACGTCATAGCAGCATAAATATAAAACACTGAAGCAATAAATATGTTTCAGCACTAATGATTTAATAATAAATAAAGAATAAACTACTTTTTTGAGAATTATTTTTAACACAATCAAGCTTTAAGCATAACAATGCTTATAAATAATGTAACATTAAATATATATATATATATACTGATAATATAAATTAATTTGAAGTATTTTTCAATCTTCCTGAATTATGCTCTTTTATATAAGCAAAATATTTTGAAAATATTAGAATCATAAATAAAATAATAGTGCATACATACAATAAAAATTTGTTTACACAGAAAACAGAAAAGTTTTAAAAAATCTGAAAAATAAAATTCAGAAAAGGACCTCTTACCCTTTTACGATTTTGACTGTAGAATATAAATGAATTATTCAACAAGATTGAAGGGGAAAAAAACTTAACACATTCTATAATTAGATTTTTTTAAAAATTTTAAAAACTATCAGAACGTGAAGTTGTTCATGGTCTGTATTATTTTAAGACTGCTTAGAAACATTATGACTTAGCTTTAAATTTACACCCATAAATTTATTTTATAAATATATTTCTGTAGTAGAGCAATACTACTTAAACGTTAAGAAATCAAAATTGTTTATGAAACTTATATTAGCAATAATAGCTCAATATAAAATATATCTTTGGAATATTTACCATTTTTTCAATCCATGAAATTTAAATTATATTTTATAAGTAACAGAAAATTAAGTTATTTATATTATCACTTAATTTGCTGCAACAGTCTGACTTATCTACAATCAATTAAAATGTGCATTAATGCATTATAAAATTAATGTATTCACTAATTCTGTTTTCTAGCATAACCTCAAGCTATTATGATCCAATAAAAAACTTTCTTCTGCACTTTTTAAAACTTTTCAACGAATCAAGTTTTCCGAAAGAGAAGAAGCTGATCTATATCCTTACTACTACCTAGAACTAAAATGTTAGACTTATACATGCTAGATTAAAAAAACTTATTATTCAACGACAATACCTGTAAAATATAATGATAAATACTTCACAATGTGTTAAATAGTGACACAATTTGAAGGTAAATAATACCAGCCTTACCAAATAATCATGAATAGTCTCAACAGTAGCTGGCATTTTTCTCCATTGACGCTGGTAAACAAGATCAGTATCTAAATTATAGGTCTGAGCAAGAGCCAATGCTTCTCCATATTCTTCGTTGTTAATCTTTGCAAAAAGATAAAATAAGAAATATATGAAAACATAGCTTGCAAGTGAGAATGCATTGGAAATACGGTATTTTGATAAGAATACAAACACATAAAAATTAAACTCAAAATAAAATTGTTTTCTAAATTACAATATCTTATTCTAATTACTTTTGTTAGGATAATTCTCAACTGGTTAAATTTTTATAAGTTTCTCTTTTTTTTTTTGGAGGGTATAATTGATGAATTTTTAAAAGGATTTTAAATTTTAAAAATATTTTTTCGATACCTTTTCTTTTTAAAACTAAGCAAAATTTTGAAGAAAAAGAGGCCTTGTTAAATATTTATTTCCTGCCTCGTAATTTTCAGATCAAATTGTAGAAAAAAAAGTTTTCAAATTGTTTATCAATAATCATTTAGTTTTTAGTTTGCTTTAAAAAAAAAATGCGCACAGAGATTATTTTAGCATGCCTTTAATTACTTATTTTTTCATAAACTACAAATTTTTTTCTTATTTTGATAATGAGAGAGAATTACTTTTAGAAATATACACATAAAATAGTATACGAGGGTAAATTTTTAAAATAGTGCAAGAGGAAAATTGTTGAGGATCAAATTCAGCTACTACATAATATTACACATTTTTACAGTGTTAAGTGAGTGCCCTTTCAAAACTCTAAGCACTTTTCTGTGAGAAAGTACCCTGACCTTTTTTATTCCTAAAGAGAACTCCGTGCATAATGTTTTCATAAAAGATTTTTATAAAATAATAATGTAAATTTAAAAGTACAAAGCAAATAATAATAATAACAACACTAAATAAACGTTTCAATAAATCATGATTAGTAGAAGAGAAAATATTTCATAGCAAGCCAAACTTACTTTTCTCACATATAATTCTTCAGGTGTTGTAGATTTTAAGCAGAGTAGACGATAAACTTTAGTACTCATTCTAAAATAAATAATTAAAAAAACAAAGATTGATATAAATAAATTGATTTTTAAACTTTAATAAGCTCACCACAACAGTTAACAGACTTAAAAACTGAATTCCTTTTATAACTGTAGAAATTCAATTAAAAAATAACACAGTAGAGTTTCTGCTACTATTTTCCTCAAAAATAGTAGCCTAAATAATTTTCTCAGAGGAAAAATTAAGTTGCTTTCCTCCATGTAGTAGTGTTTGAATAATTATTACAATAAACCAACAAAAAATATGAATAGTTTCAAGTGCATTTCCATTTAAAAGGTATTTATTAAAAAAAAATAATAAAACTTATAAGTTTTTAAACAATAATATGTAAGAAAAGAATGATATAAATATTAATATTTATTCCTTTCCACATGTTGGTAGCTTTACAGTATTCTGCTTCAAGTTTATTAATGTTATAAGTTTAAAGAGAAAATTTAGTTCTTGTTATTTAATTATACTAAATAACAAATCTTTATGAAAAGAAAATGAATTAAAAATAAAATATCTAAAATTACAAAAATTATTTTGTCACTAATTATGCTATTTAGTACACAGTTTTTTTTTTTTTTTTTTTTCAAATTTCAATTAGTATCTATTACAAAAAATAATTAAGCATCATAGACATCAATAATAGATGATTTATTATGTTTCTCCAAAATGAATTAGTATCATTTCTCCATTAGTTTTTTTCTTTAATATGTCACTTACTTGTTTTTAAAATTCCAATTAGAGCATTTTACCAAAATGAATTATTCATTGTTGGCGTCAATAATAGTATGGCAGTTTTTTTTGACTTTCATTTTCATTAATTTTGCTTTTCAGTATAAAACATTTTTTCTTATTACAAATATCATTAATTTTAAATTATTTATTTTAAGATGTTTAAAAAGCATAATTCTATAAAAAAGTAAACAGGAGGTTTAACATTATTTAACACACTGACGAATCTGAACATAAAAAGTCATACTTTCACCTGCCGTTTTTTCCGCCTAGCAAAACTGGCTTTTCTTTATTATCAGATTAGGAATGTGTAATAAGGAGAAACATCTCCCAATTTGGCCCATATTCTAAACTGCAAGTAGGTTAAATACTAATTTGGAGACATTGTCCACTTATGCTACAATGCTAACATTGATCATTGAGTTTATCTGATATATCGATTAAGAAATAAATATTTCAGAAAGTGTTATTAAACTCCTTTTTTGGTTAATGAGAGCTTTCAGGAGTCTGCCCAGACATTTTGTGAAAGGTCCGTTTTTGTAAAATTGTGAAAAAAATTACTCGTAATTTGTGAATATAAAATAAACGTTAAGTCACATTCTTTCAACCAGGGTCCGCTTTTGTGAATTTGTGCAAATGGGGTCTGTTATTGCAAAAAAACTTTTTCAAGGAGTTTTTAAATTGTAAAGACACACAAGATTACGCTCAACACTGTAAAATTATAATTAAAAAATTAAATTAAAAAAAATAAACAGCAATTGCAGCTACTAAATTAGCGATGCAACATATAAATATTTGGTATTTAGCCTATACTGCTGAACGCAAAATATTCATTACGAACGAATAAAGGAAGAAGCGTCTGTCGAAGACAAAATTTAGTTCGTTTACATCTGTCTTTCTCCCCCCTTTCCTGGGAAGGGTTTATTCGATTAACAAAACAATAATGATAGTAAACAAATTTGGGAAGGGTCCGATTAAAAGATAAATTATTTTAAAGGCTATGTTTTTAAGTACTAATATTTTGTGAAGGGTCCGTTTTTATGAAAAGATATTTTGTGAAGGGTCCATTAATGGACCCAAATTTCGTCTAAACAGTCCCCTGGCTATATAAACATCACTAACCCTATCGTTAAAAGTGTCTTTAATTTTATTTATACCAATCGTGTTGGCTCAAAACTATTGAGAAAATTTCTTTTTTTTAATGTCTCTCTTGAGCGATCTAATTGAAACTTTTAAACGATTTTTAGGACCAGGGGGATTTAAATTGTCCGTTTTACCTACTGTCCGAATTTCAGGACAATAGAAGCTACATATGAGAGACACACACACACACTCTTTATTTTATAATTATAGATTTATCAAAAACCACAAAAAAAGCATGTGGTGTAAAACTATAAAAATAGTAACTAATGAAAAGCAAAAATCTATTGAAAGAGATTAAAATTTAGCAACCTTTTTCAAGCATGTTTCTTTCAGTCCATTATTAAAAGCGAATACGAGGACTTTTTTTTGCTTTAAATATATAAAATTTGCAATTAGATCAAGGTAATAGTTATAACTGAATAATTAAATAGATTAAATAAATAAAAATGAATTAAGTTTCTACCACTTCTTCCATTTTTACGTGCACATAACATCCCTGAGATCATAAATAATTAGAAAGGTATTTCAAACAAAGGTTAATTTCTTAAAAAATTTGTGATCAGCTGCTAAGAAATGATCTTGGTTACCACTGTCACTCCTTCATAAAAAGCAGTTTTGATTTAATTTAAAATACGAAAGCTTTAAAAAAATAGAAAGATATCTATCGAAATAAAAAAAAATTAAGGTTGAGTTTCTATTCATATAAAATATTTTTAACGTTATTTCTTAGGAGGAGGAAAAATAGGGAAATTATATACTTTGTTTTCTTCCTGGGAGGTTGGAATCTATCAAGGTCTGTAATGAAGTAAAGAGCCCTCTGTGCCATTTCATAGCTGTAAGTAAATATTGAAGGTTCCTCATCATCACTGCTTTCCTCATCACTCAACGAATCTTCTGTATCACGTTTCTTACTTTTCAACCTATTTTCACACTATGAAGAAACACAAATGAATTAAAATTGCAATCACTGGTTGCTATGTATAATAGGGCAAGATGAACAGTCTCCACTAGCCACTAAATGTAACAAATAGTGATCAGAGTATTGTTTATCAGTCATCAAGCGAATTGTCACCTTTTTCAACAAGCATTTTTTGCCACCTTTTTCAATGAGCATTTTATTATTCATAATGAATGCGGAATTGTGAATAGTTTGAAATATTTTGAAAATTATTTTAAATCGGGCTTGTTTCTCACAATTTTTCTTTGTGGTAGAAATGAATCTTGCAATTTTTACTACAGCTTAAAAAATGCTTATATTGTTAATCCTTTGACGCAGGTGGGACACTAGACCATTTATCAATTTTTGAGACAATGATTTCATCATAAATCAACACTATTTTGTGATCATTTCATTGGCCATTTCAACACAATTTTTTGAATTCCTATATAATGATAAAGTGGAGTTCAGGTCTCTTGCTGATGGCAGCAAATTAAAATTTTTATAGCTATGGTGGATGAAAAGAAGGTTACAAGTAGACAAGTAAGTTCAAGAGTTGTAATTAAACTAGTTCTACTATCCATTCTGCCTCCAACAGACTGAGTGATACATTCAGCATCTACATGGTTGAGCTAATGGCTATTAAAATAGTTAAGGGATTTGGAAAAAAGCACTTAGTAATAAAACTACTAAAAGGGATAGAACACTACTAAAACTTTTCATTGCAGAAGTTGGAGTTATTTCTGAATACATAACTTTAAAATGTGATATAGATAATTGTGACTTCAGGGTCAAAAAAGTTTTCTTTTTCTTGTTTAACAATAGTTGTTTTAATAAATAATACTCACTTCTATTACAAGAAATCCTCTGTCACAAAAGGAAGTGACAGCTGGTGACGGTTCAAACCACTCTGGTGAAACTCCCAACAGGTTCTGAAGAGAATGAATAGAAGATACGGTGACAGCTCCACATCTCCTCACGATTATGAGAGACTATGCAAAACAATAAATAATTCTGTTATTTTCACTATGATGAAACAAATCATTTTTCAAATATACATGTTTTTGTTTTTAAAAAAATTTTGAAGGATTTAATGCATTCACAGAAATGTACATAAAATGTAAGCATAAACGTTAATAATAATTAAATCAAGCTAACTGTTTTAAGCTTTCATGTCTGTCACGCTAGTAAATATTGGGTGTACAAATAAGTTCCAACCACTCATCACAAAATGGCACTGCCAGAAGGTAATGTAGAAATTGACTGGTGTTAAACATTTTATTGTAAGTTTGTTCAACTGGTAACAACATAACCTTTAAGTATTTAGTGATTCCGTATTAGCATTACGAAATTGTTTTCGTGCAAAAATGTCAAGCTTTGTGCCAAATAAGCGTCATTTGCGGGAACTTTTGATTTACTTCTTTAATTTGAAGAAATCTGCAGCTGAGGTGCATTGATTGCTTGGAGCAGCATATGGTGCTGCTGCTTTAATTGAGAGAAGCTGTTGTGAGTGGTTTCAGAAGTTTAAAAATGGTGAGTTTGACGTGGAAGACGAAGAATGCAGAAATTGTAAGAAGACAAGGAATTGGAAGAATTATTGGAAGAAGATTCGTTCGAAATGCAAAAAGAGCTTGATCTTAGATTACAAGTGACCCAACAAGCAATTCCACATCGTTTAAAATTGTTGGGAGTGATCCAAAAACAAGGAAGTTGGGTTCCATATGAACTGAAGCCAAGAGACATTGAACATCGATTTTGTATTAAAATTAATTTTGGTGTTTGGAAACACATCAATGGGAAGTCCTACCCCACAAGCCGTATTCATCGGACATTGCCTCTTCAAATTATAACATATTCTGGTCAATGGTACATAGTGTGTCAGAGCAGAAATTTACATCATTTGAAAATACCAAGGAATGGGTCAATTTGTGGATATCCTCGAAAGATGAAGAGTTCTTCCAACGTGATATCTGAATGCTCCCAGAAAGATGGGGGGAAAGTTGGGTCTAGTAATGGAAAATATTTTGAATAAAAGATAATGTACCGTTTTTTTACTATAAACTGCTAGTTTTTGATTAAAAAAAAAGGCAGAAACTTATGTGCACTCCCAATATTTTTTAAAAAAAGGTACTTCCTTTAAATTTTATTATTTCTGTCACTGAATTAAGTCTTGTTTAGTAAAACAGAAATTTCTGCAGCTAAATTATGTACAGTAATTCGCAATATTGCTAAGATACTCCTTATCCGTGACCATTTTTCGTCATGGATAAGGTACATTTAATAATATTCATATCACGCTTCACAAGTAATGTTTAATAATAATCACAGTAATTGGTCATATTGTTAAGATACTCCTTATTCGTGAGCATTTTTTGTCACGCCATATTTTTTTAAAATGTTTTTTACCGAAAGAAAATATGTATAAGTGGCAACACAGCAAAATTTGTGAAGATATCTTGGTATTTAGTAGCTAAAATTTGGCAAAAAAAAGTTGTCTGATATCGTGTTTGTTATCATGGAATTGACTAGGCGTGTGAGCTATCATAAGCATGAAAGCACAAATGCACATGTTTAAAAAATTTTTAATGAAATTTATTTTCTTGTGTGGACAACGGAAACCCGAAACAATCTGTGTTATAAATTGGAAAGAATTGAAAGGCTAAAACCAAATAATTGACACCAACAAACAAAGTATTCTATACTATGTTCTATTATACTTATGCAAGTTCAATAATAATAATTTTATTCATCAAAAAATGAGTCTTAGTCATGCTATTTTGTTTTTTAAAAGTTAATTTTTTGTTTTTGCAAGTTTTCCTGTGGCATGTCATTTATTGAAATTTAAATTTCTTTTTTCAATAACTTTTGACAAAGACTGACTTTGCAGAGTCTCAAAGTTTTTAATAATTGATTTAAATTCTTAAGATTTTAAGCTAGAATATATTTTAAATGGTTTAACTTAATAGCAAGCCAAACAAACAGAGTTTGCAAAGCAAATCATAGAAGATTACATGACTATCTTTGAGGGTTGGGTGATAAATATTGCTTGAAACAGTTTTGCTCACAACAATTTGTTACTTGTGCAGCTCCAAAGAAAACAATTAAATAAATAAATTAAAAAGAGCAATTGCTCAGGTCACTTTTATATTTGTTTTTCTTTGCTATTTGTGTGAATTTTTTTCTTTGACTTGCAATTAAAAACAAGACAAAAAAAAAAAAAAAAAAAAACCAGTACCAAAATTTTCATAAACTTAAAATTTTGTAGCGCCACACTATCCTACCTGACTGTAACATAAATATTTTAAGTGCAAGCAGGAGGGATGAAAATTATGCATGTACCTCACACTTTGAAGCTAACTAATATAATAATGGCAAAAAATGCAAATTAGAGCGAGAAAAAAAATCAGGCACGGTTCAAGTTGCGAAATACATTACAGCAGTTAGTATCCATGCAGGATTGGTAATTACAAATAATTGTCAAATAAAAAGTTACATCCCACTTACATCTTCTGACCACCAATTGATGTCAATGACATGAGAATGAAACACATCAGACAATTGGAAATCACCATTTTTCTTCACTCCAGGTTCACAGTGTTGGGGGTTCACATCATTGTAGTTAGGCTAAATAGATAAAATGAGAAAAAAAGTTTTAACTGCATGTCACTTATTTTTCTCTTCTTTACAATTATTTTTTAAATATATTCAAATTCATTTGGTCAATAAAGTGGTAAGCACTAAAATAGAATCATTTATGATTTTTACAAGCAGTGAATACAACAGTCATAAAATAAAACTGTAACAAGATTTTTACAATGTTGTTGTTGTCTCATGCCACTAGTCAACAACGACAAGCCTATTTTAAGGCAGAGGGGTGCACTTTTTGTTTTCTCATGGCGCCATCAATGGCCAAGAATTCAGCTTCTGCCACACAAATATGTCACAGCCCGTTTTAGAAGAAAGACACGTTCACATACCATCTATCCATTTGCAGATTGTAATTTTGACCTGAACTAGAGCACGACCAGTCTTCAATCCAGTACTCCCAGAGGTATTGATTTGTTATAGGAATTAGGAGGATGTTGTGACCCCAACAGATTTAGTGTGTGCCAGTCATCATTTCGTACACGGGGAGTCCTCGGCTGGCAGTGATCGAACTCACAACCTCTTGGATATGGACCCAACCAAATCAGTCTACAGTAAATAACCTGAAATTTTTTCTTAAGAAAAGGCTAAAGGTTTTAAGTGATTAATTGACAACTCTTGAAAAACACTGATAACTTATCTTTAAGCTTTAAGGTATCAGATTATTTCTTTAGGCTAATTTTGTCAAAATCACCAAATTTCAGATTTTTACAAAAAATAAAAATCTCTCTCAAATACCATTTGAATTATATTTCCATCTTAAACAAAATTGAAGTAATTATATTTTTTAAAAAAATATGTACCCATAGCCTACCATACCAGGTAGTTTTTCCTTTCTATTTTTAGAAACAATAGCTCAAATTCTATTAGTCTAACTTAATTTATTTCATAACCAACGTTGAACAGCTGATCTGATTCTGGATTTGCGACTATCAGTGTTCAACTCCGTAGCCTTGTAATTTTGACCTCAAAACTCTTTTAAATATTTCTAATTATGTTTCACATTAAATATTTCTATCTAGAGCTAGATTTACAGAAGTTTAATTTAAACAATACAAAAGGATTGAACATTTATCAAAATTAGCAACTTATAATTTTAACTGTGCTGTAAAACTTCTTTTTCGGGCAAACTCTATGTATAATCTCCAAAAGCAAATCCTGAAATTAATTAATAATGGTTTCTTCTGTTCATAAATAATTTAATGACATTTTTTTCTCAATGGCTCTACAAAAGATAAAGAGCATACATTTAACAATCATAAAAAAAACAATTAATAATGAACCTGCAAATTAAGAGGCCAATGTTTCTTCAGTCTTAAAGATGGTAGATCCCACAACGAAACGGCTCCTGAAACATGAATTGAAGCCAAGAGTTTACCACTGGGAGATATGCTCATCTTAAAAATGAAATCCTGCAAAAAATAATTAACAGCATTCAAGCCTTTTGTTACAACAATTAAATTAAAGCTATAAAAAGTTTTTATTTATTAGTTAATTTCGAAGCAATGTTATATATCAAAATAACAGAATTCATATATTTGTTTAAAAACTTAGATTAATCATTACATGTTGTTTTTAGTTTTCTCAAGATGTGAGTATGCAGGCATGCTAATAATACACAAGCATGTGAATACTGTTTTCAAAAAGTTTTCTTTTACAGAAAAAAATGTCAGCATTACTTATTTAAAAAAAATTTACCAACTTACCTACACTATAAAGTAAAACAAGGTAAGTCAATAAGCTATTTATATGTTCCATGCAGCTATTTTTTTCCATCTCCATCAGTTTTATGCTTAAATAGCTACAGTTATATATAAAGATGCTATGAATGATGCAGAATATGCATCTTGACATGTATTTCATGCATTTGAGTTTTACTCCTCAAAAATTCTCCAAGAGTGAAAATGTTCATCATAAATTTTTTTCTCAAAATGTTATTGTAATTTCGCAGATACGCCGCATCCCTTAAAATTTGACTATTTATTTGATTTGAAGAGACTATTCGTGGAGTGGTTGCGGGAGGGGAATTCATCTACAACTTCTTCTGTTGAAAGGAAAAGCTTCTGTTGCGCTATTGTTACATTCTAGCAAACTTTTTTCATCTGCATGGTCAATTCTTTAAATTATTATTGATCGTAAATTACAAAAATAAATCGCAGCAAAACATAAAAAGGGGAAAAGTAATAATAAAATTTTAGTGAATAAATTCAACAAAATAGAATTCTTAAGCTCAGATAGTTAAAAAAAAAACACTGGATAGGTTGCACCATTACATATGCTAAACATACCAAAATTTAATGTTTTAAATCATAAGCGCTGCTGCATATATCCGTGAATAGTTTACCCATAGTTTTTTTTACACCTTTGTCATGCCTCCATTGACGGGGTCAATTATGGCATAAATTTTGAACAGGCTGTTAAAATGGTAAATAGAAAAATATACATAAAATTTTGAAATAGATTTATTTTACTAAATAAATTTTGCTTGTTTTAGAAACTTTAATTTCATTGATCAGTAAATAATAATTTTAAAAAAAACTGAAAATAATGAGGAATAATTTTTTTGTTTAAATATTTAAGTCATAATTCTAGGGTATTTACTTCATATAATTCATATTTTAATTCTAATATAATCTGCATTATAAAATGGTAGCAATTTAAAAATATAATCTCTGTTTAGAAATTCCCCCTTCTATTTTAAAACTTATTCCACAAAAATTAACAAATGAGATTTTATTAATAGCAAGCTCATTGCAAAAATATACATCAATATTTAGGAAATGAATTCTGTGTAGTTCATTAATTGTGGTAAGCAAGTAGACATGGCAAGGACAAAACCCCCAATCAGGCTGTCAAGCATTGAATTATGCTTCTGAGCCGTAAATGATATCCTAGCCTAGAAAGACTAGGTTATTTAGTGAAGTGTCACAACAGTAGGAATGGACTGTCATCAATGCTTTATGTTCGATTCGCCAAGCATTTTAGAGAGTCCAAATAGTTAAAAAAAAAGTCAACTGTTTGAAAAATCTCCTTCTGTTTAAGAAATAGTTCATTAGTAAGGAATTGAAAAGATAAATGTAGATTAAATTTATTAACAGATGTTTTTTAGATGTAAAACTCTGTTAGTTCAAAACAAGCAGATATAAATAAAACAATTTTATTATTTGTTAGTTTAATGCTTTTAATTTTTTAAATTGTAATTTACTTTATACCTAAATAAACCATTTTCTCTACAAAAAAAAAGAGCTCAATATGGAAATAATTAAGAGGAAACTGAAACTGTTTAAGACGTTTTGGTTTAAATAAGAATATTTTAAGTTTGACTGCATCTTTAAGGTAAGATTTATTATTATCTTTACCTTTAACTTACCAGGGCAGGGGGGGGGAGAGACAAAATTGGGAGAAACATAAACATCGCCATAGAAATAAATAAAGTATCATTTTTCATAAATGTATCACATTAAATTGAAAGAAACCAAACTTAAGAAGATAGAAATAATAGTTTAGGCATGCTCCAATTAAGATTTTATGTAATCACAGAACAGTTTAAAAAAAGAAAATTATTTAATATTAAAAGAACACACAATTTTAAAAATATTTAAAAAAGCTTATGCTGTCAAAACCTATCGCACTTTATTTCTGATTCCATTCAACATTTTAAATTTTAAAAAATGCTTACATCTTTTGAGCTTTGATAGAAATTATATTGTGAAAGTATATCTTTCCAGCTTTTTTTAGATTCCACCTGAAAGAAAGGCATAAAAAAAACATGTTAAAAATTGTTTCCAACAAACTTTCATTATTTGTAAAAAGAATTAATAAAAAAGTTAATAAGATATTTGCAAGAAAATTTTATTTAGACTATTGCTAATTATTGTTACAAGGTGTATTGTTTATTTTTTCCATAGGGTTATTTGAAGTCAAAAGTTTATGTCAACAAGCCCATTATATTCTCCCATCCGTGCAATGAAGAAAGAAATTCAATGCTGCATCAATAAAATTTAGGAGCATTTATGCAAAATAACAATGGAAAATTTCCCTAAAAGAATCTGTATGTGCCCCAAAGCTGCAGAACTCATTTGCCTAATGTGTTATTTCACATAGAACTCTATTCTCTGTACTTTATAAACGAATAAAAAAAATCTAAGACTTAGAATTGTTCTGGTTACTCTCACTGATTAATCAGATCTGACATGACTCAAAGAAATAAGATAATGAAATGGCATGGCATAGTTGAGTACATGGCTGGCACTAACATAAACATAGAAAAATGGCAATATAGGTGCACAGTGGGTGGACTCAATCTCTCCACAGCTATCTGCAGCTTCTGGTGGATTGCTCCCTAGTTACTCCAGTCTGATACATCTGAATGATAATAAAATGGAAAAAAGGCCAAAAACAATATTTACACTATTTAAAATACTTCATTTTTTCTCTATTCAGTTCAGATCTTGAATAAATTTTAGGACACCCTTCATAAAGGTTCAAGTTAATCCTTTTTTTTAAATTTAAATTTTTTATAGTTCATATAATAAATAAAATTTTATAGATTAACAAATTATATAAAAGTTCTGAAGTTTTACATGATTTCTTTGTGAGTTATGCCAACCAAACAGTCACGTTTTTTTGGATATACATTTACACAGCATAAGTAGGAGAGCAAACTCTATTTTTAGAACTCGTACTCAAACATACTGGTGAAGTTCAATACTGGCTCTATGAGTTAAATAAAGTTTAATGCAGTAGGGTTTTTTTCTTCTTCTAAATAACAAAATTACAATGAGTTTTTTTTTTAAAAAATTGCAATGAAATTTAACCTTATTTTCATCCATAGATAGTGCCAGTTTGTAGTGAGGATATTCAGAAAGAAGTCTCCATGCTGAAATTCCCATCTGAGAAGCCTCAGTTGTACCCTGTATGAATGTCAACTTCTGAGACCTGCCACAGGCAATCAAAATGTTATCTGTCCTGTTATACACAACACTCGTAATTCCATGAGGATAACAGTTTGACATGGAAAACTGATCTCTCCTAGCCTGGAATCCTTCAGATGGACTGTACGAAATTTAAAATCAATTTTATTAAAAGAAGATTTAAACAAACTAAACTAAATCAAATGAATATCATAAACAACAAGCCGAAACCACAAATGTAGAAAAAAAAAGGACTTCTGAGAATAAGACAATAAAATATTTAGTATTGAACGGGTTTTCCCTGAATTCATAAACTAAATTTTACAAAAAGGAAGAGTACATTATAATGTTATTATAAGCAGGTCCCGGGGTAAGCATTCGTCGCCTCGCCAACTGTGATAAAATCGTAAATTTGGCAAATAAAATTGTGTTTTGGCGAATGACTTTTCCACTGGAAAGAAAAATATATATTTAACTTGATCCTCAAAAATACATCAAAATGAATATTTCTAAACAAATCAGTATTTTTTATTCGATTACAGTAATTTTTGGTAGATGTGCTGCATAACTAATTAGAATTGGGCCCAAATAATATAAGCCGGAAACAAACTATCGTAAAATAGTTTTCCATGGGAAAAAAGTAGTTAAGATTTGCATTTGGAGAAGACTTTGAAAATAGGCGAATAATTTTGATACTTGGTTAATAATTTGAAATCCTTAGCACGGACCTTAGGAGCGCTGATGTAATTATGAACCAGCTGTTTGTGTATGTTTGAAATAGTGTGCTATTATACATAAAAATTATTCTCTCTAATGAATCTCTCTCATAAAAATTATTCTCTTAAATATCTCTCTCATAAAAATTATTCTCTCTAATTCTATTATCTCTAATGATTATTGTTAGAATAGCATTCAAATAAGCATTAAAAAAGCTATTTTATCGATATTTAATAATCCAGTAACCAATTTTCTAAGTCGGCTAAGTTGTTCACTAAATCATTAAATTACCATAAAAAAACTATCTATTTGAATGTGATTATTGACTATAATCATTAGAAAACATAAAATTAATAAAGTTTTGTTAAATAACAACATATTAGTACAAATGTACACAAACAACCTGTCCATTATGGAAAGGTGTCCCTTAAGGCTTATGGTGACATTTCTGATCATTTGTTGCTTTGCAATTCTAAATTAATATGAAGTTTGTTACCTTCTCATAAATTCAGCGTCATCCTGTGTATATAATACCATAAGTGAAATAAAGGTTTTTTTTTTAAAAAAAAGTTATTACTATTTCCAGAGTACTTAAGAGGAGCAGCATTCAGATCTATCTTTGGCAGAGTTACAGTAGGTAGACCAAGAGACAAAAAAAAAAAAATAAATAAAGTATATAAATATATATACATATATATATATATATATATATATATATATATATATATATATATATATATATATATATATATATATATATATATATATACAGTGAATTCGCGATAACTCGAATCTGATAGGACTGACGAAAAACTTCGACATATCGGAAGTTCGACTTACCGTTAGTTTCGGTTTTGGACTTTCAAAATATTGTCGGATTATTTAATTAATGCTTATTAATTACAAATCTTCTAAATGCTTGCAATATTTAAGATCATTTTTCTGACAAGCCATTTACGATAAGACTGTTTGAAGCACTTTATGATACCTTGGTCCATCGGCTGCAACTTTGCTGTTGTGTTTGGCGGGAGAAACTGCAAGTTTACTGCTTTCAAATTAGGTAGATCACTTTGCGCTGTGCATTTATCCATAAAGTAGTTATCAGTTTTCTTTTCCTAGCGAAGAATTTCCGATCCAATTTTCTTACATAGTCTTCAAATAATACTGATGTCATCCGAAACTTTTTGTTAGACTTGCAATCCAAAGGATACGTTTTTACATTCTTGAAACATCGGGGATTTCGGTATTTTCCGATAGCAAGTAAGGGCAATTTCTCTGTCCCAGACGCATTTCCTCCAACTAAGACAGTTCAGGGGGTAAAATGTTCCTTGCTCATTTTACCCCCTGAGCAGTTTTCATCCTTAAACATCATAGTCTTATTTGGAAGACATTTAAAAAATAAACCCATTTCATCAATATTGAAAACATTTTAACTGTATCCTTGAAGTAAATTTTGTAACGTTTCATTTAACCACTGTTCACATACTTCAAGAGGGACAGCTTTAGCTTCTCTATGAAGAGTGCGAAAGACATTGTGTGTGTGTTGCAAAGGAAGGGACAAGATATCAGCTCCTAGTTTTTTTTTCTTGCTCCAAAAGATCCAAAAAAAATCGAGTTAAAGGGAGTAAAATTCGAGTAGTCGAGAATAATTAACATGAAATTGAAGATAAAAGAGTCGGGACCTCATAAAAAAATCGAGTTATAGTAATATTCGAGTTATCGTACTTCGAGTTATAGCGAATTGACTGTATATATATATATATATATATAAAAAATTCAAATTGCCAACTTAACAAAATTGAGATTATGACACAGTACCATTGATAATATGAAACAGAACAATATTAGTCAAATGAATATTTTTAAGAAAAAAAATATGAAAAAAATAATATACAAAAATATAATATAAAAATATTACAATCAGATTGTAATATAGAAATAAAAAGATTTATATCAAAAGAATGTGAAAAAAATTTCCACATTTAAAGCCCTTAAAATAATAAAATTTTTATGAATTATAAGAGAGAATCAAAAAAAAAAATTTTTTTTTTATGAAATTTTTGAGTCAGACTGAATATTTTGAGCGTATTTCAAATATAAAAATAATTTACCTTCAACAACCTTACTTCTAAACGAAATTAAGAAGAATTTACACTATTATTTTTTAAGAATTTATCTATCTGAACCTCTATTATACATTCAATTTCTTAACCTAAGCTGATTGCTAAGTTCAGTTTTTAACATAGACACTCGGTTTTTTTCCTCCTTATAAATAGAAGAGGAAAAAAAATTTCTTTGTACAATATTGTATCATTAGTTTAAAGTAAACATCAGTATAGTTTAGTTTAATCATCATGGTTTTTACGTATTTACACACCATTATTTACTTATTTACAACTAAAATTCATTAATTTAATTCAAATTTATAACAAAACTAACAAAACTCATTCTAAAAAATGCAACAATAAAAAAAATTAATGTCTCACCTAATGTAAAATGAAAAGATAGTTCCTTGATAATTTACAGCAAGAAATTCGTAAGTCCTATGTGGAAAAGAAAGTTTTAAATACATCAACTATTTTCTATAATCAAAAGACATAAAAGTAACAGCTCTCAACCTTCTTAGTTGTGCGGATCCACTACTAAATATACAGGTAAAATATATAACAAATAGACACCTAATATATTAATATATGCAAACAGGTATATATATATATATATATATATATATATATATATATATATATATATATATATATATATATATATATATATATATATATATATATATATATATATATATAAATAAGACAAAAATACTAAGAAAGAAAAAAGAAAATTATAAGAATAAGAAGAAGAAAAATTAAAAAGAAAAAAATTATTTTTTTATAAAAATTAAAAGGAAAGAGATAAAACAACAAAAGTATGTAAGATCGTCAACAGCTCACACGATTATACCAGCAAGAATAGTGCTTTCAAATATTGTATTAATAAAGCCAGAACAAAAAATATCAATACAATAATATGAGGAGAGCTAGATAAAAAAAAAAAGAAAATGATTCAAAAATAAAAAATTATATACAAGCAAAACTCACAAAAATAGTGCTTTCAAATATTGTATTAATAAAGCCAGAACAAAAAATATCAATACAATAATATGAGGAGAGCTAGATAAAAAAAAGAAAATGATTCAAAAATAAAACATTATATACAAGTAAAAATCACAAAAATGCAAGAATTAATCACAAATGCCAACAATGCAGAACTTCTCATCTCTTTTAATACTTAAATCCAAAAGATTAAAATCATCAATTCTCATTATGAAACAATATTAATTACTTAGGGTAAATATTTAACAAAATTATATAATTTTTAAAATTAAAGATAATAAGGTCATTAACTCCAAATTTGATATTTGGAGTACAATTTTAAAAAAGACACATATTAATTAGAATTACCTGTCAAATAATTATTATAGATAATAATTAAAAATATAATTATTAAATAAGACACATATTATTTAGAATTTCTCAGAACTCAAATTCAAAATTATCAATTCATTAAAAATCTTAAATTTTTGCATTAATTAGTAAAATATACTATACAATTAAATTTTAAAAAAAATATTTTTAAAAACATTTTTATTCATTTAGCTGAAAGGGGGCACAGAAAGCTTTTGAGTGATGCCACCCCTCACTGACATTAGTGAATCATGTCAAAAAACTGGCAAGATATACCATGGCTTAGACTCTCAATGAGAGTGCACAACCCAGTGCCATATTGCCTCAGGTGTATGGGGATTTGGAGATATGGAACCTTTGAATTAGAATATTAGATTTTTTTAAGAGCTAGCATTAATTATCTACCATTGAGTATTTTTCACTCTAGCATCAGTAAATGCCATTCCAGCAATAGCATAACGATAGTCTTGTTTTCCATTAGGAGAGGGAGTTTGTACCATCTATGGAGGAAGAAAATTAATCAAAATGTAGAAAACTTTAAATTGATTAATACAAGGTATAAAGCAATGAAAACAATTTAATAACTAAAATAAATATTATATAACAATCAATAAACAAACATTTAAAGCATTCATATTCAAAAACAATGATTGATGCTTTATAAGCCTTTACTTATATTGTTATCATCATTATAAAAAAAGGAAGCAAAAAAAAACAATTTAAAAAATTTCATTTTCTGATGATAGATTTTAAACCGACAAGCTGAAGTCTTACTGTTCCTTCTAATTTTGATCTGAATCTATATCAAAGGATATCGAAAATTTTACAGAAATGTCTACTTTTATTGATGAAGAATTGTAAGTCATCTGCTAGTGTGAAAATAATTTTCTGTTTATGCTGAAAGTGAAATTTTTTTCAGGAATAACTAAACTCGAATTTTCTTTATTATCCTACTATTATTCCTAATATTATTTCCTAATATTTCAGATTCAGCGTGTTCAAGTTATAAGTATCTAAAAGTATACTTAAGAATTTTGAGGTGCATTCAAAAATAAGTCCATGTCCACATTAATCATCAAAAAATCAACATTAAGCATGTTCACATTAAAGAAGTTCAAGATATTTTATTATTTTTTAAAAAAATTATATTCATAAAATTAAACTTTGTCAAACTATTAGCATGCTATATGAAATAAATCCATCAAAATGCAAAGCGAAAAACATAAACTGAAAGATGGAAGAATATAGAAACTTTTCAGCAACAAATTAAGAGCTTCACTGGCTTGTAGTATTTAAATTCTCTGACAGTTAAAAATTTACATTTGAAATTTTTAAATGTATTACATCTTTCAATGACTAAGTGATGAAAATATTAATAAGAATTTACAATGAGCAAAGGATGTCAAAAAATCAACCAAAAACCAATAATTGTAAAAATATATAGTTTAAACAATGCACAGATCTTTTTTTTAAAAAATCAAAGTAACAAAAACTAAGAAAAAAAATAAAAATTACAAATTTTCTGAAAGTTGAGAACTAACGAATAATTCACTAAAAATTAAAAAAAAATAGTAGAAATTAATTTAGAAGGTACAGGAAGTAAAAAATTATAACTTTTACATTCATTCTGTTATAACAAAAACTAGCACATTAATAGTTTAGCTTGCAAAGAGAGAACAGTTAATAATCAAATGCAGAAGTAAAAAAAAAAAAAAAGAAAACTTTTTAACAATTGTTTTGAAACTTTTCAAAATTCAAATGAATGCAAAAACTATAACAATGCAGGATAGACAATAATTTATGAAATTGAACATTAAATGGGTAGGTATTTCAGATAAGATCCAGAAATTATTAGATTGATCTAGGAAATTAATTAATAATTAATCTTGTAAAATCACACCTCGCACAATTACACACCTTGCATGTAGTTTAACAAAAGATTCATTAAGTGATTGAAAAAAGCAAGAGATTCAATTTGGAAACTTTAATTGAATTTAACAAGGAAGTAATGTAAAAAAATCCCACTGCAAAAAGGTGTAAATACTAATTTCCAACACCCACTCTAGGATTGAACAAACAGTTGGTGAGTTTCCATACTTAAAATTTTTGTAATACCTTCTTAATTGTTCTGACACTGCCCCTCGAAAAGAGCCAAAACCTCTAATCGGTTTTAATCTTCAGATCCTTCTTTTTTCGGTATGTATAAAAGATTTTGTAAAGAATTAAAATGTTTTGAAAACTAACTTTTAATTTTAATACAAAGTATTTTCCAGCTTAGTGCCAACTTTATTCATTAGAATAAAAATTCATACCAACTATAAACAAAGCAGTTTGTATATCTGAGAAAGTAAAATCATTCTTTTTTCTAGCTTCTTTTTGGAAAGAACAAATGTGTGTGATTACCAAACTTATTGAGACTTATTTTTCGTAGAAGGAAACAGCCTTGTATATGCATTGTTACTTTTAAAATGTCTTGGTAGCCAAGGTTCTGTATTTCCTCTGTAAACGAATTGCAGATTGCTTTTTCGACCAAATATTATTTTTATTTTAAAATTTGAAGAAATTTGGTGCTGCAAAAGCACCATACCTCGGAATTCACCCAATGTAAATAAGCAATTTGAGTATAACATATTGAGCACAAATAAAAATTATGTTAGAACTATTCAAGTTCAGAACTTACTTTATCTATGGTAAACATATGAGCACCGATTAAGTCATAGAAATCAAGCTGACCATTGCTGTGAGCAAATGCTAACATTGTACAATCAGGAGACCACAGCAACCTCCTCCACTGAGGATAAGTGTCTTTGATAACTGCAATACAAGGCAATAAAACTGAATCAATTAAAGTCTTTTGATTTTAAATGAAATCAATAAATACATAAAGGAACTAAATATCAAATAATTTATACAGTACATAATCAAGTATTGACACAATTTACCTTCAAATATAATTAGAAACACTTTATATAATGGTAATTACACATCAAAATGAATTAGATACAAGTCATTCAGGAACTGATTTCTGAAATATCATTTAATTTTTGGTAAGCATACTAGTGCAGCTGGAAGAAAAAAAATGTTACTATTCTCCATTCAGGGACGAAAAAAAAATCGTCAAACTTTTGAAAGTGCAAAAATGTTTTAACACCTGTTTTAGGTGTGATTTTCTTGAAATTAAAAAAAAAAGGGGGAGGGGGAGATTTTGGTCATCATAATGGAATGAATGGTCCAGTTTTGATGCTCAAATGGATGTCAAAATAACATCACGTCCATGGAATAGCAACCGGGACATCGTGAAGCATCGTTATAAAGGGAGCTCATACTAAAGATAGTAGACTGTAGTTACTTAGATGATTTTAGACTAATAATCATAATATATTTTTCTTTTTTCTGCTCATAATAGAACACACCAAATAATAGAATGAAATAAAAAAAAGGAATCAATCAGGAGCAAATCAAAAGACACTAAGTAAATTAATCTTCAAAACTATGTCATGAAAGGTTTCCTTTTTGAAATGCTAGAGGATTCTAATATGACTAAGGTGAGAAAAGTTTTTCTTAAATGTGTCTCAATGATGCAAAAGTGTTCATCTCAAGCAGAGACTACCACTTAAAATTATAACTTACTTTAGTTCAAACACGTTAAAGACAATATTTATTCTGAATTTCATCTTGACTCTAATAAACACTGAAGTGTTTTCTGTTAAAAAAAGGTATGAGAAAAAAAAAACCTTCAATCTCACATATAAAAGCTATATATTAAATGATATATAAAAGATATATATTAGTAACTAACAAATTACCTTGAGTCTTTCCAATTATTGTCCCGAATTCATCCCTTGATGTTCTGAAAATTTAAACATAACCTAACATTAAAATGCAGAAACATAATTTGAGAGAAATTTGTAAAATAATTTCTTGCACAATTAGTTTACTTAAATACAGAAGCAGACTAAGATTTTTCAAATAACATAATTTGTAATATTCTATCAAGGCATGTCATCAACTGTCCCAATTCTATGATGTTTCCAATTCTTCACTTTGTTTACATTTGGGACCTCTGTTTACAGCTGGTTTAAGGATTCAAAGTAGTCATGTTACATATTAATACAGTAGGGAACCGATTATCCGGAACGATCGGGACCATCGCTATTCCGGATAACTGATTTTTCCGGTTTTCTGAATCGCTACAAAAAGCCGTTTTTTTATTGTTAAACCCAACTAAAAAAAAATTTTTTTTTGGAACTAATCTTAAAAAGAAGAAAAAACGATGGAGTAATACACTAATGATTATTTCCAAAATGATGGTAAGATAAACATCTTTCAAAAAAGAACAAAAAATCCTAAAATCTTATGAGGAAAAAAATTTTTTTTCAAAAAAATGGCGGGAAAATTCATCGAATTTCGTTCCGGTTTTTTGGTTTTCCGGTTTTCTGATTTCCGGATAACGGGTTCTATACTGTATCATAATTAAAATTTGCATTTTTTTTAAAACTTAAGTTAATCACCATAGCTTATGCTTTTTTTCAAGATTGTGTGGGCATCAACCTTATGTAAATCGAAAAAGGGTATAAATAATTTTTTTGTTGTTCACATTTTTATTGCTTTTTCTATTGCTTTTACTAAGGCAATTACATGAAGAAAATATGAATGCTTATTTGTCTCCCATTCATAGTCATTTTAAGTTTATAAGTAATGTTTTTATAGATTATGCCTAGTATTTATATTATTTATATATATATATATTTATAATTTGTATATATTTACTATTTATATATATTTATTATTTACATATAATGCCTAGTTGATTATGCATTGGATGTTTCCTTTTATTGTATCTCTGATCAAAATATATATAAGCCTTCATAGCATGCTAGTAAAGTTAATAAGTTTATGATAAATTGCTGCCAGTGTCTAACAGACAAGCCATTGCAATGTCTTCATCATAGTCAGAGTGTGTTATCCTCACAACATGTGTTTCTTTATCCTCACATTTTTCAAAATTGTATGGTTAGACAATTCTACTACCTATTGCAGTAACACCACAAAATTTAAGGTGATATTGAGAAGATAAAAAAATATTTTAAACGTATGTTTAATAAAGATAATGTCAAAAAAATATTATAGTAATATTAATTTAGAGTTTTTAAAATAAAGAAAAGAGTAAATTCAAAAATAAGTTTAAAAACAAAAGCTGCAATACTTGCTTTCAATATGAAAGTTTTATCTTAATATTATAAGAAAAATTTTCAAAATAAAAAAATAGATAATAAACTAAATACATCCTAATATAAACAATGTGTTTAATTGTTTAAAATGGAAGTTAATAAAAATTATATTTACTGAATTATGAAAAAAAAATCCAACTCTTTTTAATTTTTGCCAGTTATAATTTAAATTTCTATTGATAAAGTTCAAAGTAATGACAGACGAATGACCTAAAAAATCAAAAGATTTTAAAAACTATGATTAAATAAATTGCATTGTTTAAGAAAGATGATACAATTAGAAAAATTGAGAGCTTCATGAGTAAAAATGAATAAAAAAAAGTTTCTATATTCCTAACTAAAATATAAACTGAAAAAGAATTTTAGTAACTTAAAAAGAAACAAAACAAGTATATTTAAATTTAACAAGCATATTTAAATGTTTATATAGTTTAAAAAAATACAATAATGAACACGCATACATTATAATACATGCTTAAATCAGACAAACTTACACTGGGATTTTATTGATTTAAAACTTTTGACAAGGATAAATTTTAATGTTTATTGGCAAAATCAGAAGTAAAGGCAAATGCAAAGGAAAAAATAAATTTTAAAAAAAAGAATGAAAGTTTGTTAAAAATCATTTCATGATCTACTATTAGGAAGTTAAGGGTTTTATCATTTCTTTTACTACATCAGAAACCATACTAAGAATCCAAGGACCATAACTTCTCAAGAAAAGAGTTAGGCAAACAAAGAAAGATGTTTTCAAAATTATAAAAATAATATTTTAATAGAAACTAAGTATTCTTTGGAAAGGAAACAAAAACATTTGAAAATCTGTTACCTTATTTCCAATGAAGTATCTTGCAGAACAGCAATCACAGCACCACTTCTGAAAAGGAAATTTTTGTACAACGTTATTGCATATCTATGACAATGGCATAAGACTAAGAGATCTATATAATTCATAACTTAATGCTAATCCGCAATTGACATTGAATCACAGCACTTCACAATGACATTTCAAGTCCTTAACCACTGAGCCATCGCAGCTAATTTTCTAAAACTTTATATCTATTGTAAATTTATTAATTTAAAAGCCCATTACCACTTACTTACTTTTCATAAAATTTCAAGTCATTATTTGATATTTTATATTGACCTACATTCTTCATTTTCTAGAATCTATTGTTTCCAATTAATGGTCCCATGAGAAATGACTGATCAAGGTTATAATGTACTCATAAAATAAATGAAACAAATTTGAAATTTACCCTCCAATAGCGAATGCCCATGGCATCTGAAGATTGTTAAGTTGTTGCACCAGTAATGGAGGACATAACTGAGAGGCAAATGGACCCAAAAACTTTGAAAGTATCCCTAAACATAAAAACAGTTTAGTTAGATAACTAAGAGAATTTTAAACTAAATGACATTTTTGAAAAAAGAAGAAAAAAATTGGAATTTACCTTTTTCATTGCCATCATTTTTATTTTCATTTCCTTTGATCTAAATGATAGAAACAAAAAAAAACAAAAATCATGAAGAAAACAAGTTATAGTTTCATAAACTCAAATGTTACATACATAAGACAAGAGTCAGGAATTTTTATTAAAATATCATTATAATTGTACTCGTAGTTTCTGATTTCGCAACATGGCCTATTGAAATAATTGCAATATGAAAAACAACAAGAAACATACATAAACTGACAAAAGATCGAATTACAACAACTATCAAATCACATTGACAAATAGATGAAGAAATGAAATTTAAAAAATGCATAAAATGTTTTCTGTCAGCAATATTTTTTTAAATGTAATTAAATTATGTTAATTGCTCAGAAACTAATAATAAACAAATTTAGCAATAAGATTAAAAATGAAATTAAAAAGATTTAGATAAAGGAATAACATAAAATGATTAGAAAAAGCTTTTTATGTTACATCCCCAATCCTTTAATCTTTCTCCCGATTCCATGAAAGGGAAAAATCAAAAATGTTAATTAAAGCATCACTTGAAGTCAAAATAGGTTGAAAGACATGGTGTGATTATCAAAGTGTGAGAAAAAGCATTTAGTTTAGAAAGAAAAAGATTCAGATAAAAGAATAACTTATAAAGATTAGTTGAAGCTTCTTATGTTACATACTCACAAACAAATATACACATATATCTAGCACAATAAAGATAAAAAGAAAAAAACTAAGAAAATTAATAAATTATATTTACTGTAGATAAGCTGCAAGCATATAGAATTCATAAAATAAGTTAAAAATATAGAGAAAACATGGAAAATAATAAACATTACTAAAAAGAGTATAAAGAAAGATAAATAATTTATAGAAGAAAAAAATTATTAAAATATTTTTTTTTTGAAAAAAAAAAAAATATTACAGTATATTAAAAAACTGGAAAACAAGAAAAAATTAAAGATATAATCTCATCAACAGCGCACATGATTATATCCGCAAAAGAAGTGCTTTCTAATATTGTATCCATATAGTCAAAACAAAATATATCAACACAATAGTGTCAGGAGCACTAAAAAAAAAATTGAAGCAAAATGGAACACATAATAGTAAAAAATATGTCATTTAAAATACAGAAAATAAACTTAACTATTATTTACTTAATGTGTTCTATTTTGATTCAGATTTTTTTTTTTTTTTTAGTGCTCCTTACAATATTGTATTGATATATATTTTGCTTTTGCTACATTGATACAATATTAGAAAGCACTCCTTTTTGCAGATATAATAGTGTAAGCTGATGAAGAGATTATATCTTTTTATATTTTTGTCTTCTGACACTTTTATATATATATTTTTGTAATTTTTTTTAAAAATATTTCATGTTAATAATTTTTCTACTTTTCTTTTCTTCAATCTGCATTATTTTCCATGTTTTCTCCTTATTCTTTCTTAATTTCGTTGTATACAGTGTTTTCACTACAGTGCGAGAACGCGAGAATCTCGCATATTTTTTTATATTCTCTCATTAAAAAATGATTACCGCGAGAAATTCGCTCATTCTATAAACCAATTTCAAAATTCGCGAATTTCTCGCATTTTGAAAAAAATTCTCATTTGCGCCATTTAGAATAAAATCCGTTTCACTTTTCTTCCTGGATCTTTTATTATTTTCAACATCTGCCCCATTATCTAGCTTCCCTATTTACCAGTATTGTTCAGAACCTTTAAGAACAACAGAACACCATCCTTCGGAACGAAGGAACCTCTTACAGAACGCATTTCTCTGCAACCATGTGTAAGGTTTCTTCATGTAAGATGTTCAAACTTTTTGCTCGTTAATGTAAGTTGGACAAATACCTTGTAAAGCCAATATCTTCTACTTCGAAACGGACAAATGAAAATAAAACAAATGTGGGTAGAAACGATCAAAACGAAACAAATACGCATTTGAGCAACCTAATGAGAATAGCTGATGAAAAAGTAGATGTAGAACATTTTCCATATGATGATGCAGCAAAAATATTCAATGCTTTAAAAATTAGAAGAAGTTAAAAATGCATTATAATTAAAGAAATGATATTTTTTTTCAAGTCTCTTGGTGTTTTTTTGTTTTTTTTTTAATTTTTGAAATCTTACTTAACTTTTTGAAATTTCACCCTGTTTTTGAGAAAGGGTGAGAAATTCTCACCCATTTTTTTTCTGAGATGAAAACACTGGTATATATATAATGTTGATTTGATAATTTATAATAGCACTCTGTTAAGGAGAGGATAAAAACCATAATCAATGAGAACTGAGTAGCACATAGTGAATCAGTAAAAAAAAAAAATGCATAAATGAGTAAATAAGATTTGGCAGCTTTAGCATAGTTTCAGATTAAATTAAAAACAAATATAGAATAAAAATGCATTAAAAGTAGAGAAGAAAAATGAAACTATTGTTGTTGTAGTTAATTTACGTCGCACTAAAGCTGGACGATGGGCTATTGGCAACGGTCTGGGAAACACCCCTGAGGATGATCCGAAGACATGTCATCACAATTTTGATCCTCTGCAGAGGGGATGGCACCCCCGCTTCGGTAGCCCGACGACCAGCACACGAAGTCGAGCACTTTATGGCAGAACAGTTTACCAAGGACCAATACCGCACACCCTCGGTCCCTACGCAGACTGATCCAAGTGGGTACCCACCCGCACACTGACCGTAGTCAGTGATGCTTGACTTCGGTGATCTGTTGTGAACTGTGTCTTAACGATCAGTCCACTGCGGGACAAATGAAAGTATTAATTACCAACAAGAGCAAATCACTCAGCAATTGTAAAAGATACTTACAATTTTTTTTAAAAATTAAATATAATTTTAGGAGAATTTTTGATAGTTTTTAGAGCTTTCTGCTTCCATTTTTAAGTCAACAATGCCTAGCTCTGATAATAACATTATTGACATGCAAATATATGATTATATCAACTTGGTATTTATTTTCTTTAAAGCTATCTAATATATGTGATAGTGAAACACATTATATGTTGAAATTTATTATTGTGTCTGTTAATTATATTATTAATGGAACAAGAGCTGATAGCCGTTTGTACAACATTAAATACAAACCTTATTGTAAACTCAGACGGTTTTGTAAGCTACGTCTGACGAAAAAATTAAACAGTGGGGGACATATTACAGTACCGCAGTGTTGTGAGAATCATATTTCCCTGAATAAAAACAAATTAAGTCAAATCAAATAATCTTAAATGAGTGATAAAATTGAAATTTAACAATTTTATGTACTGAACATAATTTTTCTACCTGAATTTCAGGCTCTTGCTGCCATTCAGCATAAATCAGTAGTTCATATAAAATATTATTCAATGTTGTATTATCAATTTCCTGCATTTTTAATAAATATAATTTTGAGAATTAAGTTCTTTAACACGAAATCATTTGCTAATTGCTTGTCAACTTCTGGCCAACAAGTCTTTTTCGATGGTAAATAAATATAAGATTGAAGTTGAAGTTTATACTAAACAAATAATATTAAAACATAATTAAATAAAAATAGTGTTTTAAATATAAAAAAAACTCCATTTTAAGAAATTCTTTAAATTAGCAATAATCTAGGGTTAAAAAATGTAATATTTACTTTAAATATAATTTTTTAAAAAGTACGGCATGAAAAAGAAAGCGAAAACCGCGCTGGCATCGTGCCAACTTTTTGTTACTGAAGGCTAGAAGTGAAAAGAGCGGGTCTCATTTATAATAACAATTTTAATAACATAACACGGAGTTCCCTGTTGGATTCCGTGGTAGCATGTTGTATTTGAAGAAGAGCCTCAGAGCTCAAATAAATATTGATAGGCTAAATTAAGCCTTACCTATTGAAACGCAGTGCTATAAGCGAAAGCAGAGAGCACGCCGCACTTTACTTTACTCAATAACATAACATAGCAATTTATTGTAACATAAATTTAGCAACGTGAAAGGGACGAGCCAAATATTTAATCATGGAAGATTATTATTCTGATGGTTCGTCAAACATTTACATTGATTAATCTTTTGATTATTATGAAAAGTCACATGAATAAGCTCTGTTGAAGATCGTATAAATTGATTGCTAATGTTGTTGACAAATTACTTTGCGTTTAAACTTATTACTTGCGTTTAAACTTAGATTTCTTATAGATTCCTAGAGAAAGAAAATTTTCTTTATAAAACTGCATTCTTGCAGTGATTACATGTCCCATATCTAGAGAAGGCATTTTATCACTTACCTTTGCAATATTATAAATCAAAAGTTTGCTGCATTCTTTGCTATTATAATTTGTTTGTTAGTATGTCATAATGTTTGTATAAAACTAGTGATTTCTTTTGAAAAAAAGAAGTAATTGCAATTTTGATCATTTGATTTTGTGAAATACAGTCTACATAATGGGAATGTATCTTAATTGTGATCAGTCCCATTATCTTCAATCCCAAAGGTACCCTTACAAATTGTATTTTTTTTTTTTTTTTAATGTCTAGGTTTGTTCTGGGGTGGCTAGGAGTTAAGCTTTTGAAGTCGGTCTCCCAATATGATTTTTTTCATTTCTTCTGGGCCACTGCTTGAAAGTGGCCAAGATTTGGTCCTCCCTGCATATTCTATTAACTTTTGTAATTTTTTTTTAAACTTATCACTAAAGATTTTTTGTTCCTAAATATCTAGTATGTTTATTTTTAATCAGTGTTAAAAACTGTTTTCCAATATATATTGAAATTCGTTTATTGTGTTAAGAAAATATATTATTTTGAAATCTGTTAGGAAAATATTAAAATTCTTTTGGTGTGAAACAGAGCAACATCGTTTAACAAGTAGTATATAATGACTTCTAAAATCTGATTACCTACTCAATCATCAAATAAATTTAAGTTATTTAAAAGAATTTTCTTCTCTATAATGTTTTAAATGTATCTAGTGTGCTCTTTATTGAAGAAAAAAAATTAACAATTTTCACCTATTGCAATAAGATGTTTTTTATAAATGTTAAAGCTTAAAAGAAAGTTCATTTGCATGCTTTACCAAAAAAAACGTATAGTGATTTCAAGAATAGTATTAAAATTTGATTTAGTGTACTATCATTTCATCCCAAAATTAATTTCATATTATAGAAGAAAAATCACTTAAGAGGTCTTTAGATGATGAATTTAGTCGAATGAAAGAAAACTCTAAAAAGTTGAAGGATGAAAGATTTGCATTAGAAAAAGAAATTGAAGGTAAGCATTACCCTGTTAATTAAAATATCTTTAAACATCAAACATACATAAAAAAAATTTTTTTTAGTTAAGTTAAATAAGTTTTTTTATCGCTTTATTATATTGACATATTGTTTTCTTCATGCTTGAATTTTAGTACATTTATTTCACATCTATAGAAATGTTTTAGATATGAGTGGGTTTGCTTGAGAAAAAGTTATTGGTGATGCTTAGCAATTATAAATCTTTTTTTTTTTAGAACATTGAAAAGATGTTTAGAATTTAAAAGATTTTCTAAACTGCCCATTATTTTTTTAGATTTACAATTTATAACTTATTTCTCTTTGCACTTATATTTTTGTTTAAAAGTAGTTTTTTGGTAAAAAGAATCACAGCCAGAGTTTTTTAAAAAATGTTTTCTGCGACTCCAGTTACTGTTAAAATTTAAAATGAAATTAACGTGAATTTTTAAAAAAATTTTAACGTGAGTAATTAATTTTATTTATAGGCTATATACATTAATAAATATTTTATTTCTTTCAATTTTATTGACATATTAATAAACAAATATTAAGGGAAGAAGGATGCCATTATTCATTAAATGGGATATTCACCATTATTCTCAGCTCTAAGGTTTATCAAATTGGACCTCTATCATATTAGATCTTGCCAAAGCTATACTGTTTCTTAGAAATTACCAATACCAGTTTTTCAATTTCATAATATTTTTCTGTTATATCTGTTACTTTTATATGTGAGGAAGTTTTACAATTGCAGAAGTTAGAATCATTAATTTCCTTTAAGAACTTCACAGCCTTGTTTCTAGCTTACACTTGGTCCCATTTAGTGCAGTTAAAACATGAAAAAGAAAATAATAATATTTATTTATTTTTTACTTTTGAAAATACATCTAAAAATAGATGTATATGAAAGACATATTGTATAATAGCTTAATTGTAATAATAATAATAGTAATTCAAAAATGTTTTAGCATTATGTTGTAGAATTTTCTTCTGGTTTATCTTTGTGTTAATGTTTTTGTTTCACCAAGAAGAAAACAATCATAATCCCTTTAAAGCAGAAATGCAGGTCATAGATTCAAAAATGTATTTTTAAAAGACAGAGACATCTTTAAATTAAAGTGTTAGAGAGTCGTTTTTTAATTACGTTAATTACTTGGGATGAAAGAAACAGCCAGTGAATTTATTTACACTTAGAAATGATTTATTTTCTATATTAATTTGTTTCTAAGTTTACTTATAAAGTGATTTCATAATATGTATTTGTTTATTTAAAAATGTAGAATTGGAAAAAATATCACAAAGTAATAAATCATTGGAGGAAGAAACAATTTCTGAACAATCAGAACAAAATGAGTCTGAAAAAGATGAGTTAGAAAGAACTTTGAAAGATTCAGGTATTCATAATTGTAAATAAAAATGTTTCTAAATATATTTGTAAAATCATTTCTTGATATTTATTTGTTTATTTAAAAAAGTAGATTCTGGACAAAAATCAAAAAGTAAGGAATCATTGGAAGAAGAAACTATTTCAGAACAAAATGAATCTGAAAAAGATGAGTTAAAAAGAACATTAGATGATTCAGGTATTCTTAAAATTTAATTTATTACATAAATATTAAAGTTGTACTGGACCAAAGTTTCAAATGATCGGTGGTCAGATAATCAGGGTTTTACTGCTGTTAATAAATAAATAAATTTATTTTATCCTCTAATTTTTTTTAAATGTTATACTGCAATCCTCCCATTTGAACTTGTTGAACTGTGGACAATTAACTCCTTCATATGAGCTTGAGCCCGTGGGCGCCTGTTATGTTGACAATGGAAAGATGGGTAGAGTGGCAAGCGAAAACACAGAAGCGGTAGTCACAAATCAGTTTATACTAATAGTGAAAGGACCTAAAATATAGTGGGGATGTATACAAATACTTCAGGAGAGTTATATACTGATATGGCAGATGTGGGGAAAAAACAAAGTTACGATATGAGAAAGTGGCAATATAAAAGTTAGGTATAAGCTAGGGGTGGCAATCCTCCCATCAAAATAACTTTTGGTTTTATTTAAGGATTTGTATGATATTGTTTTATTTATATTTATTAAAAAATAATAAAACTTAATTTTTTTGCTCAGATATGTAATTTTCTTCTTTCTTTTTTTTTAATAATTTTTGCTATTACTTTCTTAGTTTTTTTTTATCACTTTCTACTTTTGTGCCATGTTTTGAAAATTATGAAAAATAATTGCATTTTAAAAAATGTTCAAATCACAATAAATCATTGAATTTATGTGCTTTTAATTTGAATTTTACAACATGGCTTCATAGGGTCATTAACTAATTAATTTTTCTAAAATATTTTGTTATGTCAAAAATGGAGATTATCATGATAACAATTGCTATAATTTTCTCATTTATATTAAAAGTTTTCATAGTGTAATTTAATTTTAACTGTAACTTTATGTTACTAACAAACATTGCCAGATACTCTATATATAATTTCTGATTTAGTGTAACAACTACAGTACTGAACCGAATTCCTAAGCAATTGTAGGGTACGAACTTGAAAAGATCTCATTATATTATTTATATTACTTTTATATAAATGAGGCATAGTGACTGTGAAGCATTATAGTTTCATCCCTGGTGGTAGCTTGAAATTCAATCAGCTCTAAATTGGTTTGTACCAGGTCTATTAAATTAAATATGAGGAGGAATGGCTGAATAATAAAGGTACTGAGGCAAATCAACGGTACAAGTTTGTCTGAGAACTAAAAGGCAGTCACCATTATGCTGACTACATCATGCCATTTGTTCCAAATTTGTGGAGTCTGGAACTCAATGCTCCCCCCTCCCCTGCCGCGAATTCTAGGAATATGTGTCATATACGTGTCATTATTATGAATGTTCAATAGTATGAATTAATAGTGAAGTATTTTAACAAGATTTTTAAAAAAAATTATTTTATGACGGTGAAAGATATGATAATAATATTATTATGTATGCTTATAGAGGAGGAAGTGTCTGAAAACGATTTGGAAGATGAGACTGCAGGCTCTGACGTGAGTGAATCTGTTCTTAAAATAATTCTAATAGTCATTGGTATGCAAAGGAAGGGCTTTTAATCTAAGATTTTAACATTGTTAGAAAACTCTTTTTGTGTTTTCTAATGCATGTAGAAAAATAATTTATTACTCATATTTTAAGAGAAAAATTTTATTCGAAACTACAACTAATAAAAGTTATGATGACATCTATTAATAGTTTTGCCAGTGCTGCAGTAAGTGTTACTGTCTTAATAACTGATTTTTTTTTTATTTGAAAAAAAAAGGAAGAAAGAGTAAGCTGAAAATTGTCTAACAGGATAATTTTTTAATATCTTAGAAAAAAAAACTTCAATTTAAAAAGAGAATCATATTTTATAATTTGCTACTTTTGACCATAGTTAGTGTTAGTAAGTCTGTCATAATTAGTGATAGGTTTAATAAGTCTGTATTAAAATTATATAAATATAAATAAATCAGTAGATTTATATTATATCCTTAAATTAAAAATCAGGGATGGAAAAAAGTTGCAAAGTATTTTTTAATTTGAAAGCAATATTCATTTAAATTCTGAGGAAATATTTTTTTTCATAAACAAATAGTAAAACAATACAAAAACAAATATTTTTAACAACCTCGGCTTATACTACTGGTACATACTTTCCATAAAAATTGTATAAACAAGCGTTATTTTAACTTTTATACAAGCATTTTAAAATGAATAAAATATGCTAGCATGAACTCTGGTTTTGCTATTAGCCTTTCTAAAACTAACAAACTATGACACTAATTTGAAAATAAGAATTGTGGCTTAGTGGGACGGTTTTTATCCAAACTTTCAATTTGTAGCGTTCAGAGTTAAAAGGGGGTATGTTACAAATCTGCACTTTTGAGGAAAACCAAAAATATTTGTCAATTGTGGAAAGATTGTTTTGATTGCTTCCTAATTGTTGGATTCTCTTCTTTTGCCAGTCTACATTTGATAATCGGTGATTGATAATCGGTGATTGATATTCCAAAACCAACAAAAAACTTCTTTTCAAAAGATATTACATACCCCCTTTTAACATTGACTACTTTATTTTTTGAATACTAAAATATTTAAAAATTAAAGACACATCAAAATAAGGCTTTAGAAGGAATTGACAAGGTTGCCACAGGCTACTAAAATGTGACTATTTGCTACTATTTTCGGCCTCAGTGGTGACTTTTTTTGCCTGAAAAGGCTAAAAAAGCAACCATTTTCAGGAATATGCGACTATTGAAAGACTTTTTTACTCTTAGCGAAGTTTTTTTTTTCTCAAAAATGAACGTTACTTTCAGTCCCCTCGCTGACACTTTGCCTACCATGTGCGTAATGCTCAGTGACATCATCACGCTAAACCATCCCTTGTTATTTCACTTCACTGAAGGAGACAGCTGACAAGTTGTTAGAAGAAGCGAATGAAAGACTTAAGGAAGCCCTTAGGAAGATATGCAAGGAATTAGAGTTGCACAAGGCATGATTGAAGGTATTCTGTCTGCAATTACAACAAAAAGAAAAAGAGCATGAAACAAACGAACAAGAAATAAACTAAATTGTTAATAAAAGAAAGAAAACTCATATACAATCATGTATGTCCAAAAAGCCAAACATTTTTAATTTTTATTAGATTTAATAAAGTACTTGTTATTTTTTCTTTCTGAGGGGCAGTTTTGTTCTTTTTAATTGTTTTCCTTCTATTAATATTTTATTGCAATTAGACTTTTGTTTAGGTATCTATTTTCTAATATGTATACCTTTTATATTTGTACAAAACTTTTTTTTAATTGGAGCATAGTTCATAGTATATGACAATTATGCTATAATTTTAGTTATTTGGCTACTATTTTTGATAAATTTTTATCCCCGTTCAGACAACTATTTTCGTAGTTTTAAGCAACTATTTTCCTGCTTGAGACTACTAAAAGAAACTATTTTTGTTCCTTTTTTGCTGTGGCAACCCTGAATCGAGGATAAAATTTAGAACAAAGCTCTCAATGAGAGAACACTCTTAATAAATCGACACTCGACTGCTGTCTTTAAATTTAAAACTAGCCATGACTGTGTTACCAGTTCATTGAACAGATCCAGAATATTCTCTTACCCACTCTATGTCCTTTGAAAAAGTAATCAAATAATGAACATGAAACATCTTACCTTAGTGTTTTAAATTTTTATTGTTGCTTGTTTGAATTTTCCTGAATGAATGTTTCTATTCTTTGTTTGTTCTTTCTGTAGGTATGATCAGAATGTCATCACTTGAGCAAATGATACATCAAGTGCAACTGATAGAAAAAATTATTTTTAATGTGAATTTTCTACCTTCCATTCTAGATTGAAGAGGAAGTTGAAGAGATATCAGATCCATGCGTGAAACATTTTGAATTCACATTACCTGATGAATGCACTGAAGCAGCTCTGAGGCCTAAAAACCCAAGATTAAAGTACAAGCTTGCAGAGGAAGTAGAAATGCCTGGTTTAGGACAGATGAATTTCTTTAAAATGTTTCCACATCTTGAGAGCCCACCATTGGATAAAAAAAATATATCAGAATTTGCATTAAAAAAGAATTTGCTTTCAACTGTTTCACAATTAAAGAAGCAGCTTACCGGTTTAGAGATGTCTTTTTTAAATATCATCACCAACTACATTGACGTATTGTTTACCAAGCAATATTTCAAGGTCCGAGAAAAACTTCGACGGGCCTATTGCATCCACATTCTCAACCATATATTGAAGTCCAAAGCTAGAATAATTCACCATAACAGCAAGATGAAAAAGAACCCTCAAGCAGAGTATAGAGATCAGGGATTCACGCAGCCAACCGTTTTTATTCTCGCCCCTTTCAGGGGTGACTGTCATCGCATTGTCAATCAGATCATATCTTTGATGCCACCCAAGTGCAAAGTTATGAATAAAACTCGCTTTGAGAAAGATTACGGACCAACTGGAGCTAAAAGCAAAAACAAACCTGAAGACTTCTACGAAATATTCGATGGAAACAACAACGAAGACTTCAAGATCGGACTCCGCATCCAGAACGAACATATCACTCTCTTCTCCGACTTTTATAAATCTGATTTGATCATAGCCTCACCTCTTGGTTTGAGACCCATTATAGGGGATACTGATAATAGGCAAGGGGATGCGGACTTTCTATCTTCTGTCGAAGTATTCATTGTTGACCGATTAGATGTCCTCGTGATCCAAAATCCTGTCCATCTTGGTCATGTTTTGCTTTGTATGAATCACCTTGTTAAAAAAGAACACGGCAACAAGAAAATTAATTATTTCCGAGTGAGAGAATATGCATTGGATAAAAAAGCAAAATACTATCGGCAAAATATCTACCTTAGTGCAGTGGAGAATTCTTCTTTTGTGTACAACTACTACATGAGCCATTGTTATAATTATGTGGGTCACATGAGATCTCATGATTGGGTCGCGCATCCAATCATTGAATTCATTTATCCTGCTATGCAAATGGTAAGATACACATCTTTATTTGTTAATTGAAAATTATTTGAAAGTTTCAATTATTTAGGCATGGAGTGAAAGCTTTCAAGTTTTGAAAGTTTTTTGACTGATTTCTGTTTTTTTTTAATAGTTTTAGAACTAAGTATGAAACGAGTGAAATTTAAAAATAACAAATTATAGTGAGTCTTCAATTAAGCTTCAATTTTGTCAATTCTCACTTTGAGCAATAAGCGGTACTATTTTACAGAATTATGTCACTTCATATTTTCCCCCTCTAAAAATGTGCAATAGGAGTACACATATTTACCCCACTCTCATCAGATTGCAAATCAAATGGCCTCTTTAAAAACATAATTTGTGACGTTAGGTGTTTGTAAATAGATAGACCAAATTTTCAGTTTCATTTCAATTCTTTTTGCTTTAAAAAATTAATTTCAACAATTTAATGTATATACTATGAACACAGTGAAAAAGTATCTATATTTTCTTATTAAATCCATAGAATCTGCTAGTTAAGTGCAAATGTTTTGGTAAGACCAGGGTTGGGTTTTTGACGTCAAAAAGTGGTTTTTGACGTCAAAAAGTGGTTTTTGACATGACAAGGGTATAATACTGGTTTAAACTGTCAAAAACTGAAGTTTGCCAAGAAAATATATGAACTTCAAAACTACCAACAGTTGCCATGCATTATATTGAAACTTAATTATACTATGGGTAATCAGCAGGTTTTAAAATATTTTTAATTAAAATTAAGGTAAAATAACAGATTTAAAATCTCAGAAATTTATATTCAAATGCATGTGCAGAAAAATTTTGCACAAAAATTGTTTATATATTTCTATTTTGAAAAAAAAAAATTTTTTTTTTTTTTGATATTTAAGAAAATTAAAAGTTTATTACTATGCATTTTTGACATATAAGGAACATATAACTAATATTTATAAGGAACTTACAAGTTATGTTGTATAAATATAAACTTGATACAAGTATAAAAAAAAAATTTCAATGTTATACCGAATATCTTTATTATCCAGTATGTTAATTTGAATTTAAAAGTATTTATATTTATGATTAATGATAAATATAATTCATATTGTTTATTATACTTATTTATAATTATTACACTTAGCAATAAAACAATATTTTTCTCTTAATTTTTTTTCTCCACTTGTATTAAGAATACAAATAATGTATATCTGCAAAAACCTGCCAACCCTGGGTGAGACTTCTGTCAGAAGAGTCATTGAAAAGCTTAAAGCTGTACATCACGCACATAGAAGCATACCTAAAACATGTGTGCATTGTCCTTTTTATTAATGTAACTGTAAAAATGTAATTTATATTGTATTTTATTACTTACAAAAAATTTTTTATTAAATTATTAAGTAAAAAAAGGGCAAAATTAAGAAGTATTATATTTCATGCTTTGTAAATATGGAAATCGAACACACTGAATTTCGTTAATTGCACTAACTGAAGCTGACTACCCCTGGTTCAACAAATTCACTTAATGGAGTGATTGAATTTTAAAGGGGTGATTTAATTTTTTTTACCTGTTTGGTATTTGTTTATGTAGATCAACTAACACAGGTGATCAATATACAGAGGTAGTCATCTTAACAGGTTTGACTGTAATGTATTTTACTTGGCCTTCCCCCTTCATTAGATTTGGGTTAATGTCTTCATAAATTTTAATATTTATCATATCTCGGACTATCTGAGCTAGGGCCTTAAATGGTGGACCTTAACTAATCTCTTGTATCTGCCAAATGGAATTGTTTTTATAAACTATGGTTTTGATATGTTTACCATTGCCCCCATGTTATTGAAACAAACCATCGCATACCATGAGCGATTGAATTTAAAACTGGCTGAATCACGCTATTGGTAGAAAGTGACATCACTGCTTGTGGGAAAGTGGATGGTATGTATTGGCTGGCTTTAACACGATTTTGGAAAATTGCTGAAAACTTACCATTTAAACAAGTTAGGTTTTGATTTTCTGTTTAATAAACTTATTGTTGATTTTATCAATCTCAATATGTATAACAATTAATTCTCAAATGTGTTTTTAGTAGCCTCAATAATTCAAAACAAAATAATAATAACTGTTCAATCGCAAACAATAATGTAATTTGCTGAATTTAAAAAAAAGCAAGAAAAATAGTAACGCTACTATTGTGGTTAAATTTTAATGAGACCTAATAGGTAAGTAATATAAATAATGTGACTATGCACAGTATTTTGTTTTGTTACAAATGTTTGGAATGCATAATGCACACGACTAAATAAATATTTCTTTTACTTATTAAAATTGTGCAAAATAAATGCTATTTACACAATTTTGTGATAATTTCTATTAATAGTCAAAAGTCATGGAAATAAAACTTAACATTGATATTATGTACACATTTACAGGAATGAAATAAGACCAGAAAACGAAATCTGTGGCCAAAGTTAAGTAAACACCAATCGATGTTCCCCTACATACACGTAATCATGTCATTTTCTAATAACATGATATGGCCACTATGAAATTTAATCGCTTGTCACATGTGTGGCTGCCCATTCTTCTGGATTTTTATATTTAATATGATAGCAATTTTTTTCTTTCTGTTTTAATCAATACCAAATATATTAATCGATACATTTTGCTACCATTATGTTTAAAGAAGGTCTATTAGTTACCTTATGTTTAAAATGATGAAATTATTTAAGCTTTTGCCTACAGTTTTACTTCAATAGTCATTTAATTCTAATACTTTTTATAATGAGTTTAAATATTGGTGGTTCTGTCATCATTTTTATAATATAGCTCTTTTAATTGTTAGTTTTCTGTCATTTCATTAGAAATATTTATCCGCACTGTTGGAAAGACCTTTCTTACTATGTTTTTCTCATTTGCAGTGTTTCAGAGTTCTTGACTCTGATAATCCTCAGCAGGAATACAAAGACAGGCGCAAGTTTTTCACAGAAAAGATTCTCCCAGAGTTTGTCAACGACAAATCTACCGTCCAGACACTCATTTACGTGCCCAGTTACTTCGATTATGTGGAACTTCGACATCATTTCCGTACATCCGAAATCAGTTGCTTCATGATGTGTGAATACACAGACAAAGGAAAGAAAGCTCAGGGTAGAGATCTGTTTTTCAAAGGACACAGACACTTCATGTTGTACACAGAACGTACCCATTTCTACTTTAGACATTGGATCAAAGGTATCCAGCATGTTATATTTTATAAACTGCCCACGTACCCCAAGTTCTTTCGAGAGATATGCAATTCTCTAATGGATTCCCATCCAAAGAGAAAAGATGAAGAGAGGACGTGCACCGTTATTGTGTCACCCAGAGACTTCTTGCAGTTGAAGCATGTGGTGGGTATTCAAGAAGCTGACAAAATGCTGAAATCTAAACAAAAAACTTTTGTAAAATATGTTGGCAGCTGATTAATAGTAAAATGGTACGATTATTAATAAATATATATTTTTATTGTTAAAATGTGTAATATCTGAACCTTTTTTTTTATAAGCATTGGATTCTTCTACTTTTTTTGCACTTTCTTCCTTTTTTCTGATTTTGAATCTTAGATCACAGACTCCCAAAGTAAGTTCCCTGAAAATCTACACACAGTAGTAAATCAGAGAAAAATAAAGAATTAAAATCCTGGAATGAACTTAATAATTTTAAGTTTGCTTAAGTTTTGTAGTAAACAAAAATAATTATTTATTTTCATTGAAAAGTAGTACAGTCAAATTTTATTATAGGGAACTGCCTGTTGACCTAGCAATAAATCCACAATAAACAATGGTTTATACTATATCAGGGGTCTGTCTAGGTCTTTTTTAGAGGTACCTATTTTGTGAAAATGTAGACATAATTTGTGAAATTTAAAAATTTTATTAAAAAATCAACACAAAAATAAGGTAAAATACGAAAATATTTTTCGAAAATAAGTTAAAAGTATTTTTTTATGAAACTATCGCTTAACGGCAGTAAATTTGCCCTGGACAGATCCCTGTATATCAAAGTCTTTTGAAATTTTTTTTGGCATAGGTCAGTACTGTTTGATATAGTGATTATAATAGTAAATAATTTAGTTTTAAATTCTCAACTTAAAGATAATAAATTAAATATTTAAATAAAATATATCACATTCTATTTTTGATTGACTGCAATTCGAATCAACAATTAGTAAAGAACTCTGAGAATTAGAATATTTAATGCTAATTTCACTTCTGAGATAAAAATTAACGAACTTTCTTGTTCTTCCTCAACATATAAATGATAGAGGCATGTGCTGCATAACAACTTGTCCACTCTAACTTAAAAGATTTGACACAATATAAATGAGCAAAATGAAAATGCAATTTTATTATGCTATAAAATAAGATATTTTACAAATCTCCATACAAAAGTGATTGTATGCATATATATACATTTGAAAACTACATTACAAATTGAAATGACTTATGTGAATACTTAACAAATAATTTCAGTAAATTTTAAAAGTGAAATAACCATAAGAATATGCTTCCATTATATGGTAATAAACATAACACTGATTAAAAAAAACAGTAAAGTTATAATTTATATATTTTTTAAACTTCAGATTTTAATAATTTAACCAGCACTAGAATAGGAGTAATTAATAATATGGAAAAAACTTTAACCACTTTTATTTTGACAGACTTATAACTCAGTTAAACAAAATCATTGTGCAAAATTGAAATTGTTATGGTTGATTTCAAAATAAAAACTTATTTAACAAAATAAACTTAAATTTTTAATCAACACCTCTTTCAAGAAATTTTAGAAATAGTTAAATGAAAAAATTGAAGGAAAACAATTACATAATAGATGAATTTTCTTTTAATAACATTTAAAATCCAATAAAATTATTTTTAAAAAGTAACACATTTCAAACAAACTCTTTTTTGTTCAAAATTTCTAATACCATTAGTTTTTCTACCTGCTATTTACAACCAATGATGTTGAACATAATATTTACATATTAAAACTTGCTATTCAAATCAGTCTAAAACAACAATGTCCATCACAGGTATAGGCAGAATGTTTTTAGCATTTGTAGACAGCGCTTTCTTGGGAGATTTCTTAGTGTTTGCTACCCGGACATCAATGCAACTTCCACTCTCCATGTCCAGATCTACAGGTGTTTCATCTGGTTGAATTACCTCCCCATCAAACTCAAATGTCAAATTTTCCAGTGGAAGTTTTCTTTGATCCGCATACTTTTTCATCACTTCTAAGAATTTTTCCAACTAAATAAACAAATGAGAAGGGGAAATTGATTTTTATTTCTCCATAAAAAGCAACAAATAAGAAGGGAAAAAAACTGAAATTTGGTTTAACTGGATGACAAACACTCAGGAAAAATTTTCTCACAACTGATTTTAGTAAATTTTACTTAATGCTTCCTAAAATTACACTTAGCTTGCGACTTACTATTCGAGTTCCAAATAAACTTTTTAATATATATATTGGATTACCTTGAAATATAATCGAGTGCCTGTCTATATTTCCTGTAGTTATATTAAGATTAATTTAGCGTTTATTAGGGTTTTTTTTTATTAATATTTTTTCACTCTTTTACACACATTATCGAACCTTCAACTTTCTAAATTCCATTTTCGATCTGGTAAATTTTGAGATTATGATCTATAGTCTTTCTCCGATTTGCTGTTTAGTTTTGTTAGTTTTTCTTGGAGCAGTAGAGGGTATGATTATCTGCGGTAATATACCCTCAATTATTGAAACTGCCCTCACACTGGCTGCATGGCAATACCCTCCTGACGATGCTGCCATGTATGTCAGTGCCTCCAATTTTATTTTTTATTATTTTTCCTTTCTGTTAGCACTTTTAGTGCCTTCACAAAATGGATTTTTAGTTTGCCAATTTTTAGTTATACTTCATCCTTGTATAAGGAAATAACTTTTCATATTTTGTTTTTAAATATATTCTCTTCAAATATATATATATATATTGAACATCTGAAAATTAGTTCATTTTCGCTGACACTTTGCATATTTTAATGAAATTTTCAGACACTGCTCTGATTTTTTCAGATTCTCTACTTTTTATTGTTTTCTGGTTACCGTGATTTAACAAGCAAATAAGAGGGGGAAATTGAATTTAATGACTAACAGAATGACAAATAAGAGGTGAACACTGAATTTTAAACATACCGCAAAAAACATTAAATAAGAGAAAAACGCAGAAGTTAAATTTTAACAAGCAATTACACATTGTGATCTGTATTCCCGTACATACATAACATTTTTTTGATTTCGATTTTCAGCCTTTTTGGATTGTAACCAAACTTTTCCTTGAAAAAATAAAATCATTCCAAAATGAATAAAACCAGTACAAAATTACTTACTTTGTGTGCTCGGATTTCTGTCTTTTTTCTAGTATCATTAGACTGCATTTTCAAGAGTAGTGTATTTGAGTTATTCATATTCTCCTCATCTTCATCATATGGAATACAATCTACAAAGAGAAAAGCACATTCATACGCATATGTACATATTTTTTTTAAAAATTTGCAGGGCAAGTAACTTGTCATGTAACAGTTAATATTTGATGAAGAGGAAAACTATTTGACACGTTCAGAAAATTCCTAAGTTTTCACAAAACTCTATGGTTCAAAAAATCTACAAAAATTTCAATTAAAGGCAGAGTTCATGCTCACAAAATGAAAAAATTAAAAATTTCTCTCTGATCATTCCAGGTCAATATACATTATATTCCAGGTAAAAAAAATACTAATATTCATACCATTGTCTAAATTAAGTTATTTTTAAATAAACTTTTTAATTTAATAAATAAATAAAATTTGAAATAAATTTTACATGTCAATGTAAAAATTTAAACTAAAAGATTAAAACTAGTTACTTAAATAATCTGACTTTCTAATAACATAATTGATTTAAAACATTAGTGTGAAAATCAATTATTAAGATATTTGATATGATTTAGATATCAGTATAAAAATCTTTAAAATAAATATAACAATAAATGAGGAGAGAAACAATATTTTACGCTGAATTTATCAAGAATAAAACAACCAAAATTGCAACAAGAGATAAAATGTCGGAGAGTAACTGAAATTTTTTTTTTTTACTCTGAACTCTCCTTTACTTGCAAAAATCTATGTTTTCTATATTACCTTAATATTTATGATAGAAAAGTGTTGTGAACAGAGCAGAAATGGAACACATATATAAAATCATATTACATATGTAAATTAATGAATGACCCCTATTATATTTTCATTTATTATTGAATTGTTAATTTAATACAATCATCATATAGACTTAAATATTTAAGCATTACAAAGTTGAGAAATTTATTATACATATAAAAAATATATCCTTTGAATTTAAAAATTCAATAATTAATTAAAATTAGTAATAGGTTTCAATATTTCTTTATCAAATAATTAAAAAAAGAATTTTTAAAACTTTTTTTTTTGGGGGGGGGGAAGCAAGTAGCTAATCATTTTCGCCAGAAGTGAATTAATGCATGGTTCCTCTCCACAATTTTCATACTTCTATGATCGTTGAATTTTTAAAGATCAATTGTTTTCAGTAAATAGTTTTTGGAAATGGTAAGATTAAATTGTATAAAATTAGTTGCTGCATATGCTTAAAATCTTCAATAAGTGAACGGTCCTAATATTGGTACTTTATTGAAGACTCAATTGAATTTAACTCGAAATAACTCATGAGCACTGAAATTTCTAAAAATCACAAATTCAGTAAGATAGATAAGAAAACTTAAATATTAGTAGACTTTTAATTTTTTTACCAATTAGTGCCTTCTACTAAAATGAATTAAACATTGTTGGTGCCAATTATAGTATGATGATTTTTTTCACCTTTCTTTTTAACTACTTCTAGTATTATTTCTCAACCAATTTTGCTGTTCAATACATAATTTATTTCAAATATCAATGACTTTAAACTATTTAGTTTTACAGAAATAAGTTTTAAAAGCCAAATTTAAGTCATTTTTTTTAAATTATGTACCATTTTCAATTATGTTAATGAGCAATAGCTAATTTTGGCATTTGATACTTCAGGGACTCGACTAATCGCATTAAAGTAATGAAACTAGTCAGAAGTCAAAATATCAAGGTTACCTATTATATCACAGATGCGAATGCCAAGACTTTCAGGAGTGTCAGTTAATTTGATGTTGTTGTCTCCTAAACAAAGCAGAAATCCTGTTGGTTTCAGCCCATGTAAATCTGCAACTTTTTGAAAGATGGACTTAAATTCTTCTTTCTACAAAAGAATGAAATCATTGTTAATATTTTGTTATGAGCATTATGTTTTTCAGTGCTGAAATTTTGCTAAAAGAAATAACACCAAAACAAAATTAACAACCTAGTTTATCTCAAAATGCAAAAAAAAAAAATAATAATGTCACTGCACTCCCCTCATGAAAGAACCTTTTTACTTAATAATAAAGCATCAAAAAATCACATAATGAAACCTCTGTCATAATGATATTTCAAAATTAATCATTTAAATACCAATATTCTTGATTACTCAATACAAAACAATTGTAAAAAAAACTTTATCTTTTATACAGTAATACATTTAAAACAGAAAAAAAACATTTTAACACCAAAAAGAGCGAAATTAAAATTGGTGGAAAAAGAAAATGAGATACCGTTAAACAAGATTGAACGTAGGAAAATCAATGGGTTGTAGTATTCAAAATCAAATGTATGGTTTAATTAGATGTTAGTTTAAATTAGTAGTTGAAAACTTGAAACTGTTTGATATGAATAAAAATGTAACCCAGTAATAGACTTGCATTTTCTTTTTTTTCTTCTAATAACCGTCCTTGAACAGCCGACCTAATTTGACGACCGAATTTGACCTCGTAGAAGATTTTTTAGCTAACCCACATTTGCATTACACTGAGAGGGAAATCATGAAAACCTCCCACGCTTAGCCTGGCGACAAGGGGACTGTAACACATGATTTGTCTACCACTAAGGATACTTTAAGCCAGCACTGATGCGAGCCTTGTGCAGAATTCGTATCGACCAGTCATAGCTGGGATTCGAACTCAGTTCACCTCATTGGAAACTATTCCTTGAGCAAAAAATGGCTTTAATAGAAATGCATTTTTAAAAAAAATAACAAAATGTTAATATAACACTTGAAAAATCTAGTTAATTGATTATTTAAAAAAAAAAAAACATTGTGCCACTGTTTATAAATTCTATACCGTAAACCGGGGCGAGTCTACCCATCCAGGGGCCAGTCTACCCATTTTAGTTTTATTTAATTTTCACTATTTTAAATTGCAAATAAAAAAAATTTTACCGACGGAGGACTTAATTCAAACTCTAAAGAAGATGGCGCTGTAGTAGTTTGATCCGTTTTTATTTATTTGGTGTCTTTTTAACCGACCTGTTCAAACGTCTTTTGAGAGATTTGTATTGAAAATCAGCAAACTTTTAGTTGGTGCTCCGTAAGTATATTATTATTATTACTATTTTCACTTTGGTTAAGTGATAAACTTATCTAAGACTAAGATTACATTAATTTTATATGAAAGAAAAAAAAAAAAGAATGTAAGTTTTGCTGTTGTAAACAAAAAGCCAGAATTCGCGGGGCGAGTCTACCCATTCGTATTTAGTTTTAATAAAGCATAATAATATAATTTAGAACTTAGTTTATATTAAAATTAAGTCATTTTAAATGAATTTGAGTATATTATTTTAATTCTGCATTGATAAATTTATCATTAATAAGAAAATTTATAGGTTAAATATAAATGTAAGTATAAAATATGTTTATTTTACCTATTTTTTCAATTTTTATATGACAAAATTAACTTTTTTTATTTAATGCAAGTTAAATAAATAATTATTTATAAATTATTATTACCTCCCGAAAGAATGGGAAAAGGATTTTTCATGATTCCCAATGTTTGAATTTCGATTTTGTTAATAATCTTTAATTATTATTATTTAATTGTAAATTTATATTAATTTTAATTTATTTTTATCAACAATAATCAGAAAATTTTTTATTTTATAATGTTAATGATTATAAAAACAAAACTGTGATCAAAATGTGATAATCAATCAAATACTCAATATGTGTTATTTTATGAATAAAAAAATGGAATATATAATAAAGTTATGAATTTCACTTCATAAATATCCTATATAGTAACTAAAATAACAATTTAATAGTAAAATTTGATTATTTACAATGTTAACATTCATTTTAGTAGAATGGGTAGACTCGCCCCATACGAGGGATTTGTCAGCAGTTCTATAAAAATACACAGTAACAGACAACTGTTAATATTTTCTAAAATCGATTTCACAGCTTTAAAGAGGGATAGATAGCGATTCCGAAACACCTATTAAAAGCCTTTTTTCATAATTATTTACAAAAGTTTGACCACTTGAAAGTTGACAAACTGAAAAAATGGGTAGACTCGCCCCGGTTTACGGTAGTTAAAATAAAGGAAACATTGTAATGAACTGATTACTGTTTAGTAAAATACTTGCATAAATGTACACTAATTTGAGGATTTAATTTCTTTGTCTTCTTTATTAAGTGTTTGAGTTATGAAGTTTGTTAAGTGCTTGTGAAACTTATTTGTTGAGTTTCTTCATTAAAAAATGCTTGCATAGATTTATATTAAATTGGGGATTAAATTTCTTTGTTTAGCTTAACCCCTTCCTTCTTGCTCCTGTGAAAATGATGGGGTGATGTTTCGCCCTTTATTTCTTGCTCTTGTGATATTTCCGGGCTGAAGTGTTCAGTAGTAACGGGCCAAAAAGAATAAAACTAATTCATTTCTTTTGCCCAAAAAACATTTTATTTCTCATTTTAAGAACCAGGTGGAAGTACCGGGATATTTTTAAGGTAATTGTAGATAGATAGTTTCTTTTAAACTAGAAGATATGAAAACAATAAGAGATGTAGGAAGGAAATTCGGTACTACCGTCCAGATTGTGACGTTGGCCTCTATATCTCATGCTTTGAAATTTATCACACAAGAAAAAATTACTAATCTTTATTTATACTATATGTAAGTTTAATAAAATTCTTTTTTAATGTTTAAAACACATATTTTTAAAATTTTCCTTGCTTGCTTCAAAACCAACATTAGTCATAGACCCTGAATGTTGGCTTTTCCTAAAAATTTATTTTTTAAAATTTTTAAAATAAAAACAAATTAAAAATGAATATATATATTGTTCATACACATATTTTTGTAAAATTTTCAGGGATAAAAAAAATATGCACTTTTATTACCGTTTTCTTGAAAATTAACAGATCGTTAAGGGATTAACAAAATAATAATAATATTTGCGTGTATTAAATTTCTTCTTGCAAGAAAGTCCAAACTGCCTAAATAGTAGGAATAATATGAATACATTGAAGGCAGACCTCAATACTGCCATTAACATAGCAATATTACATTAGAAAATATATGACTTAGTCGTGACTTTTTCTATTTACTGTATTATGAGAAATATTTCATAATCATTTTGTAAAACTTTTTGACCAACTGAACTAAACATGAATGGAATACTCACCTCTGTAACTCTCACTTTTGAAACTTTAAATTGATATTTGACTTTAATAGCGATTTCTCGATTGGTATCTTCTTCATTTTCCAACACAATGGGAGAATCTAAGTTGAGAATATTATTGCACTTGGCAAACAACAGTTTATTCTCTTCCTCCATTCTACAAAATAAATAATCTATATAAAAAAAAAGTCTAATGTAACAGTGGGAAAAGGTCCTAATTGGTTTTGGGTTTTTTTCTCATTGGCAATTTAATTATATAAAAAACTGAATTTTATGTAACTCATAAAAAAGCAAGTGGTATGTTGCACAGCAATAACTTAATGAAATTTTCAAGATCAGGTCAGTTAATCAAACAAGCATAAAAATATTGCTACTAATTCAAAAAGTGAATTTTTTTCCAAATTTAAATTTTTACAAAAAAAGAAAATGCTTGAGCGTATGAAGCAAGTGCTAATTACCAGTGCCAAAATGTCAACTTTTATTTACTGATAAATAAACATAATAAAAAATTTTCTATCATATTGAGCTGTACTTGAATTTGTAATATTTAATAGGTGTTAGTTCTAAGTGGCAAAACATCAGCATGATATTACTTACTATTAAGAAAATCTCCTGTAATCAAAATCTAATTTAAAAAAAAAAAAAAAGATTTTTTCTAATCTAAGTTATCTATTCTTGATTTCTTTGCCTACATAAAATTTCTTATACATATAAATCTGTATGTGCCTTAGCAAAAAATAATAAATATAATACAATACATAACAATACAATAATTTTAACAAAAATGAATACAGAAATTAAATATGACAGCTTCTAAAACAGAAAATACTTTGACAACTATCATATACATAAAAAAAAGAATAAGTTTGTAACTTATTCTAAATAACAACGAAAATTACAAATATTTATTAACCTTTTTGACTCCCTTGCAGTTTCTAATTCGATTTCTCTGATCCGCCGCTTGGCGCTAGCAGTAAGCTTAATAACCTCATTATTGTTGCTAAAAATAAAAAAAATACCACTGTTACTATTATATTACAAATATGCTATTAAATCATTAATGGATGAAAGATATTAACAAACATATTTTGTTAACTAAATATTAGAATTCTTTTAAACTAATTGTATAGATGTATAAAAAATAACAAAAGAGAAAACAATACATGACCTACCTTGTGTCAGTATCATTTTTTCGTTTACTCCCTAAGAGGAAAAAAAAAAACAATTTTATATAAAATCCAAATCTTCTACTTTGTAAACATAATAAAACACTCTTTATTTTTTAAATAAGCATTATAATTAAAAACATTACAGATTGCTGTAAATTACAAAAAAAAAAGTTGTTAAATATTATAACTTGCCTTTCTTTCTTCCTCTGGATCTTGCTTGCTTTTTTGCTGCCATCTGTCTAAGCAATTCTGATAATTGAAAAAAAAATAATAATGAGACAATAACAAATACAATAAGGTAAAAATAACAAGTAATGGATCTACAGTTAAAAGAATGATTATTGATAGTTAAATTAGGGAGTATATAATAATGTTTGTTTATTAATCATCTTTTCGGTACTTCACTGGGAAACTTTTTTTTCTTTAAATCTTAATGTATTACCTATCATATTTAAAAAGTTTAGCAATGCATTTTTCAAAATCAAATAATCATTTGATAAGATATTACAATACATAACAATGCTATTTGATTTACACTTTCAATTTATGGCAATTCTAATTCAAAGGATATACATGTAAATGTTGATGAAAATCTATCTTACTTTATTTTCAAAACTATATGCTGAAAATAATTCATATATATATATATATATATATATATATATAAGACATTTTTTATCGCTACTCTTTGAGATAGACAAGATAACTCACCTTCAGGAATATTTGCCGCATTCTACTGTTGTATTAGTGAATATGGTTATTAGTTGCAATTTATTATTAATTTTTAAAGTAAAAGAAGAGGTAACTTGTCTTCAGGAATATTCGCTGTGCTCGATTGTTGTATCAGCAAATATGGTTATCGGTTGCAATTTATTGTTAATTTTTAAAGTAAAAGACAAGATAACTCATCTTCAGGAATATTCGCTGTGCTCTATTGTTGTATTAACGAATATGATTATTGGTTGCAATTGATTATTATTTTTTAAAGTAAAAGAAACAAGTTTTAAAGGAATTCAGGGTTCCCACTCTATGATGAGATTGAAATTCAAGGACTTTCCAGGACTTTTCAAGGACCTCAACAAAATTTTCAAGGACCTCAATCTAAGACCAATTTTAAAAATTATTCTCTTCTATTTTACTAGAAGCAACAATGCTTGTTGTGGCAATAATTAATTTCAAATATAATACCTAAATACTTTGCCTATATAGAGAGAAGAGAGTATATGTATTATGGACTAAAATTTATATTTTTTTAAAAACAACCCTACTGGTTTTACATATTAATTCACAAAATCATTTTCAGCACAATCTATAACTAATGGTAATGAGGTGTTAATGGTGAAATTCTTTAATCCTGTGTATTTCCATGTGAAGGCTGCATGAAAGACAGAGCTAAATCTTAGGTATTCCATATTCCATGACTATTCCATAACCCCCTCCTCTCCTCTATTAAACATCGTTTCTGAAATTATTCATCCATAATTTACACAACCTTCTCTAAATGTTATGCAGCAACAATTCTTTCTGAAAATAAAAATTAGAAGGAACATATCCCATTTTCACCATGCTTAAAAGCATTATTCGTTATGTGTAATCCACAACTGCCAATGAATATGATCTGGTGGGAATATTTCTCTTTTAATTCACACTGAAGCTTCTAATAGAATTTCCAATTGACATAGGGTCCATCCATGGATAATTGAAGTATTTTAGAGAGCTTTTAACCATCATCCATGCATTTGTAAAAAGAGGACAAAATATTTTCTGCAGTTCCATGATCCATAAATTGGGAGGTAAGATACTTAGTGCAAAATTTATTATCAATTCCTTACCATAATGTCCATCTGCTTAGATTGTAGAGACTGATTTAACGTCTCATCAAAGAGTACAGTGTAGCAATCAACATTCTTCAGCTCATTTATAAGAATCCCTTTGAAGTATAGTGCCAATCCAAAGGAGCCCAAATAGGCTCACTTTGTGGCACTACAAAAAAATTTTCTCGCTATACAGCTATCAGCAAACATTTTGGAGAACAATTTACTAATCCCTCCACAGGAGTTACATGAATAATTATTAGTGATGCACTTCAGACTCCAGAGAATTTCAGCATCAAGCACATTCCTTTTGACCAGATAAGAAGACAATGTTACCTCGGCCACTAAAGTTTGTTTCACATGGGGCACACGATGTTGAAGGAGTATTTACACCAGATGAATTAGATGTTGATGTCTTTGGAAAAGGAGAACTCGGGGCATGAGAATGCTTTTTTGTTTTACCTTTCTTTCATGTGTGATTTCAGAGCAGATTCTTCCATTTTTGCGATATCGATCTCCTTCATGCATAATCGGCACCTGGCTTTGAATTTCTTTTCGGGCATCGATAAAATCCATTCTTTATAAGCTTGATTATCCATCCATTGAGGATTAAAATAGCACTTCCCAGGCATAACTAGTCTAAACTACATAACACAAATACGAAGCTGTGCCTTTGCGAATACGCTTTACAATAAAGTTTTGAAATGACGCAAACGTAAGGACAAGTGCGGATGGTAAAACGGCAAATTTATTGAAAACTACAAGTTACATATTGTTACGAAATTCAAGAGTATTCCAGTTTCGATAAGAAAAAAGAAGATCTAAGCATATGCGACAGAAGATGAAGTGGAGTCTCGCCCCAAACGCATTGATTGTCTGCTGTGCTCCGCGCTTGGCAGTCACCAAGACGCTAGGTCCGGTTAGAAACGGTGGCGTTAAAAACCACATGAGAGAGCTCAGGAACAAAACAGAAAGAACGAGAAAGATCCGAGGGTGTTTTATAAAAAGGGCCGTCGGCAGTATTGGACAAATTCAAGGACCTATCAAGTTTTTCAAGGACCTAAGACGTTTTTCAAGCACTTTCAAGGACCTAAATTTAGCCAAAAAAAATTCAAGGACTTTCAAGGACTCTCAAGGACCGTGGGAACCCTGGAATTAGAATTTTGTTTTAATTTTAGTGCTCTGAGGGAACAGCACAGAAGGTGTGACAAAAGCGTGTCATTGCACCGCTGAAAGTGTGTATAGTTTTCTGATTCATTAAGATATTGAGATTTATAAGTATTAAAACTAAACTTAAGAAAGATTCCTCCCTCCTCATTGACTGCAATGTTAGTAATGACATAAAGAAAAGAAGGACCGGAAAGTGCAGGACCATCTGTATCCCGAAGTCTGAATTTCCCAGGATTCTGAATCGGCCAAAAAAAGCCGCTTATCGATGTGTTAGCGAACCCAAATTACAATGAAAAAGAGTAACATATCTTAAAATAAGAAAGAAAAAAAATTCTCCTAAATTTAAAAAAAAAAAAACAGTAGGAAAATAACATTTAAAAGAATAAAAACATTTACAAGTTTAGACAAGAAAAACAAGTTTACTTAAAATTCACATATTTATTTTTTGTAGATTTATTAAAGTTATCAAATTAACTAATATAAAACAAAACTAATGATTAAAAAAAACAATGTATATTTCATACCTAATTATAATGAACAAAGAAAAAGGTAAAAATACAAGGAAAACTTATTTATCAAATTAAATAAAAACAACACTTGAAAAGTACCTAACAGAAACAATAGTTAAAAAAGGCACTAACATAAATAGTAGAACACTGGACAAGGCAGGATATCATAAAATAAACTGATTTAAAAAAAAAAAAACTTCACCTTAGAATTTATGAATAAAAAGTATATATTGAGTACAAAATTTATTGTAAATGGTGGGGGGGGGGATGAAAGAAAACTCAAAACGTGGTGGAATCAGAAATGTATCACTTTAAAAAAAAAAAAAGAAAGCTGCAATCTGCTTCATAAAATAATCATTTCTTTTCATTTCTCTTTCGTCTTCTGTTCACTGATATACATGAGAAATGCATTCCCCCCACCTCCTCGTATATCAAAGAAAAAACGAAATCAACACACCATTCCTTTATGTATGAATGACGGCAACTTATCAGAAAAACGGCTCTATCGGATACACAGGAGAAAATAAAACATTTATCCCTTCCCTGCACCTGCTGTATCTAAAGATCATCAAGGTCACAAAAGAAGTAACAAAGTTTTCTCTAAACAAACGGGGAGAAAAATACACCCCCCCCCCACACACACACTTTCCATTACTTAACTTCAAGAATGAGTCAAATTTCCACTTTTTTGGTTTCCCCTCAATCGTTCTATATCTAAATGGCGGAAAACAAAGCAAAATTTCCCCGGTTTTCTGGATACCAGATAAATGATTCTATTCTGTATAAACATCCATAGAAGTTGCAACAATTTGCAGTGCCAGCAGCTTTCTGTAGAGATTTTGCTGCGAGGAGTGTTATCATATAATAAATTATACAAAATATATGAAAATATTTAAAACAATACAAGATAAATGCATAAATAATTTATACTTAAAATTGGTACAATATAAGACATATTAAAGAATCAGAAAAGTTACCCTTAGCTTTTGAACTCAAGACAGAATCCTTATCATCCTCTTCTATTTCCTTAATGCATTCTACAACAAATAATTTAAATAATAAAGTAACAAACAATTTTAAACATGATTACAAGTATAAAGTCTTAATTTTCCATGTTAAACATTTGCTTTGTTAAGAACAAAAATCAAGATATAACATTTAAATTCAATTTAATTAAAAAACAGTTGATTCCCCAGCTCAGGTAGAAATAAATAGCTCGTCAGCTGATATATGTAAGCAAAATTATAACTTAACTTCAAATGTACATATAAAAAGAAAAATTCTTTTTCACCTTCATCATAAGTTAAAAAAGAAAATTATAATAATTCAGAGTATTATATTGCATTTTTTTTCCAGAGGGAGTTTGATAATTCCTAATTAAAAGATTGCTCAAATATAACTCTTATTTTGCCTATTTAGAATAATTGTGAAAATAGATAATGAAAGGGGTAAAGAATTCATATTTTTTAAAAATAGATCCATAGTAAAAACGGACTCAGAGATATATAAGTCCAAGTCCTGGATTTTAAGGAAATATCAGTTACCAAAAAATAGCAGAATCACTAATGTATAGTTTTATATTAAGAACCATTTGATATAACTCTACAATCAATATTATATCTCAACAGATAATAAAATTATTAGTTAGAATAAAAACTAAAGGCAGATGAAGAAAAACTTAGAGGATAAATAAATAAAATTTATTTAAGAATTTTTAAGAAAATTTAAATTTAGTACAAAATCCTCTAAAATCTAGTTAAACCTGCAAATATGAATAGTGAGCAAAAAATTGATTTTTATGAAATTACTGGAAAAATAATAGAAATTAGGAACTAAAGGCTTAAAAGATTCTTCAATGTGCAGATATTTTTTAAAACTATCACAGCTGAGTACTATTTGTGTTGATTAGGCTCCTTGTGTTATCCATTATATTTAATAATTATCAGTTAATCTGAGGGTAATAAACACATTCTTAAAATAATTTTGTTATCATTTGTTTTTTAATCTTAAAGAAAAGAACTGTGAGTTAGATTTCATCAAATATATACAGATAAAAAAATATTCCACATTAAGAAAATAAAATTACGAATAAAGTTTTATATGATATAAAACTCAAAGATTAATACAAAAAATGTAGAAAGATAAGTTTTGAATTGTGAACTTGTTTTTAAAAAATACAAATGAGTTTAAGCAATAATTCAAAAACTAATTGATATTATAAATACCTTGATCATTTTTCAAGCATTTCTCTTTATTATCTTCTGATATTTCTTCATCATCATCTTCAAAAATAAATGACTCTAAAATAATAATAGAATAAATTATCAATAAATTAATAAACTATCATCTTTATACAGAAAAAATAATGAATATTATTTAAATATTTTAACTTTTTATTAATTTTTATCTTAAATTTATTAACTTATTTATAGGCTTACGATACCTACAATAATACAGTTGAACCCCGTTAACACGAAATTGGTGGGACTATCATAATTATTTCATGTTAACCAAATTTTGTTTTATATAATACATCATGATAACAATTTATTTTGTACTATTAATACATGTCATGTACTACATTAATGTATACAAACAATTTCATTTGGAAAAAAAAAATTTAAATAAGCTTTAAAGTTATAACTACTTTATTAAACTTTTATTTTAACTATTTTATTTATTTGCCGATCTGCAACTTCAAACAAAGGAAGAAAATAGAATTCCTCAAAATGAATGATTGGGATTTTATCATCAGCCAGAAAATTTCAACTTACACTTGTATAATACAACAATAATTGATTGCTGACTCACAGGACCAAACATGTATTTCATGTTAACCCTCTTGGTGGAGCTTACTTAAAATAGTTTTTCTCTTAGAAGGTCGAGCATATTTAACAGAGTTGTCCGTGAAACGGCAAGGGTCAGACAAAAGGAATGCCTCCCCCCTTTTTTTCCATTCGCTGTTAAGGGAATTATTTACGCTCTATGTGGTCAGCTTTTGGATGGGAGGGTCAGCCAAGGGAATGACAGTTTGATGGATGGAACTCGTTTTGTAGATCACTTTTCAACTATCTTTTTTGAATCCTCCTGCAATTCAGTGTTTGTTTCCAGAATGTTTTGATCTTTTTACAATTTATATTTAAAAGACATGACTGTATGGCCCTCGCCTTTCTCGTTGATAAAGATTGTTAGACAAATTTTATTCCAGTTTTAAATTAAAATAAAAAATTAATTATAAAAAATATAATATGAATCTTGAAATAAAAAAAATAAACATTGAAAACAATATTATGTAGTTTAAGTTTCTTTCTTTTTTATTATTAAATTTATATTGATTTAATGCTTATCATCACTATGCATGTCGTTTATAATTACTTTTAAGATTCTTTAATTTTCTATAATATTTAATTTTGCAGGGTGGCAATCTTTTTCTTTTATTTAATCTAAACCATGATCATTATCTTCATACGTTATGTATTTCTGAATAACATTATGGAATATTTAAATTAGTTTGAAAATAGTAATGTGTATCCTTTAAATCGATATATTTCTTGGGTCAATGCTAATATTAACCTACGAAAATTTTAAAAATTACTCGTAAATTTTTTTAATGCATGCAAACTGTGTGTTGCATGGTTATTAGCATGGTTTGCTATTATTCATTTTCTTTATCTGCTCAGAATTTTTTGTTTTTCTGAATTTTTTAGAATTTAACAGATTTAATTCTATTAGAATTTTCAGACATTCAAAATTAAATTTAAAAAAATGTACAAGTAAAGTACAAGAAATATAAGTGAAAATTCTTATTTAAAGCCAAAATAAACGTTGGTGTTGTTAAAAACGAGCACATCCCCTAATCACTCTAAAAAATTATTCATTGTATAACTCAATAAAAAATTTAGTTTTTAACTTTAACATAAGAAGATAACCAAAGAACATTCATTTCTTTACAGTTCTCCGATTTTTTCTTCAGTTTTTAGATTGATTTTAAGGTGGATACCTAGAGAGCAATAACTATTTAAAGTAGGCTTGATTTTAAATAGTTTGTTTCAAACCGATGGAATTTGAAACATTTTGGCAAAATCTTTTTTTGTCTATGATATCTATGAATATTCAATAGTATTTATCACATTATGCATGCCGTAGACATTAGGTATGAACTATAAGATAACGATTAAGAGAATAGCTTGAAACAAGTTTAAAATGAAAAACTTAGTGGTTAATTGCAAACTTTTTATAGAATTTCCTCTTGTGGTTATTTTTGTTTAAAATCTCTACTTTTTCGGTGTAAAGAAGAATAAAGGAAAAATATAAACTTGAATTTACTATTGATTTCAAAATTTTTTCTCAGTATTACTTTTATTGGAATTTTGAATTGTATACATTTTTTATTTTATAACAAATCAATAATTGAACAAAAAAAAGAAGAAAAAAATTTTTTTAGTAATAAATAAAACGAACCTATAATAAACAAACGTAAATTTAAAAAATCACAAAGATCATAATCTACATTTATGAATTTATATTCTTGAAATGGTTCCATTTTTTGCGATTCCTTCATATTTATTTATATATCCAGTCTCTATCCATATCAGTAAACGTCATTGAAAGAAATCACAGAATGATCCAAACTGTGACTAAAAGATTTCTTTTCTTCAATTTCTTGCATAATCATATATCCTTTGCACACGCCAATTTAAAAATATGTAACCCTACTAAACAGAATTTGAACCTAATTTTTCAGTTATAGTATAATAATATGACCAGGTTTAGAATTTCAATCAGGAAAACTAAATATTTCAATCAAACTTCATATTTTGTGATTTAATTTAAACATTGGTTTCTCTAATGAAAATCATATTACTTTAGTTTTTAAAAAAATCACTTTTTAATAAGAAAGTATTCTCAGAATAAAACAATTTTCTACTCATAATGTTAAAAAAGAACAAAAAACAATTAATTACGACTCCTATATTTATGTTTAAATTCTCTGTCTTTTTGTATAAAATTTTAATTTCCTTTTTTTATATAGGTACTATTCACATTTTTTGGAAGATCACTAGAGTAAGAGCATAATCGTAGTCATCTTCTAACTCTTTGCACGCATTTTCTTTCACAAAATATTTTTCAAATCTGATTAATTGAAATATATTCAGCAATAACGAAATTCAAACTAGTATTAAAAGTCTGAAGTTAAGATTATCAAAAAATTTCTTATTAGCTCTTGAGAAATTTTTAAAAATAGAAATGATTTTAAAGTGGTAACTAATTTGATACAAAATAATGCATGAAAGAAAATCTTTTGTTCATACTACTATTCATAAATTGCTGGTAAGAGCTTTATAAAAACGGGTTTAAAATCCTTCGATTCTAAAATCAAAATTTTTTTTCATTAAATGGAACGATTTTATGATGACTGATTGATTCAATATAATTATATACTCAGTAAACACGAACTGTATTGATTCTGATATCCCTATTAAAATTTAAAGTTTATAAGTTAGTAAAGTAATTACATATTCTGAAATAAGAATAGAAATCAGTTTGAGAAGCTGTGGACAAATTATATAGAGTTTAGTTAGGAATTAGTGATCTAGAAAAAGGAAAAAGCAAACATTATTTAAGAAATCACGACTTCATGAAAATCCAACACCAATAAGAGATAATTGATTAAAAGTTTTTGCAACATAAAATATTTGCAGTTGACAATCTTTTTACCAATTAAATATAAAGTGAAAAAATTCAATGTCACCAAACTATTTTAGACTTTGAGAATGGTCTATATTCAGCTTTTGGGAGCCTTGATAGAGAGTATATACTCCCTTTATTTACACTACTTCAAAGTTTTATATTAAATCTACTTTTACTAGATGACATGACCATTTTAGCTATTTTATTAGTGAACTTATTAGTGAAAAAAAAGAGGTAGCATATTTCATTTTGCGCTTTCTTTTGAAGCAATAATACATTCTAATTGAAGGAAACTGAAGATATCCTGGGGTCAACACTGTGTACTAAGTGTTAGTTTTCAAAGAATGAAAGCAAATGTTGCAACAAATTTCTTGAAGAATCACTTTCTAAGATTACAATAGGTATAGTCAATGCATGGGGGAAGATTCGCGTTTTGAAAGAGTGATATTTCCTTCTCTGCAAGGGGTCATTTCCTGTATCGCAGCCCAGTAGTTGCTAATTGTATGGAATTCCAAGCTTTGCACATTTCTGGAAAGAAGATAAATCACTCTCTGAATCCTTGGCACTCTGTTTTTAAACCTAGTTTGTAAATTTTTCTCTTTTCTATCTGTCGTCTTACAGGAAAACATTTCTGGAGAAAAATTATTGCATCATAGTTTGCAATGAGAAACGTATTTATACATGTAATTTGAAAAAGGAGGTATAGAACAGAATTTAACTAACAGTAAACAAATTAAAACCAAACATTTAATTTATTGTCTAAAATAATAAAGTAGTGCATAAAAATAAAATACCTTCACTGTAAAATGAAATTTGAAAATAAAATGTACTTTAAAAATCAAATATATATATAATTTTAAAAGTTATCCATACTTTAGCTCGCAGATAATTTTATTGTAACACCTTCAACGATGTTTTCTAGAATTTTAACCACAACCAAAATTGCAGGACCATCATATTTGATATTTTTGAAACAAATGCTTTGTTGTCAAATTTATTTGGCAGTTAATTCATAAGTAAAAAAATTACACATTTTTAAACCGTTCGAAATGCTATCTTAGCACATATTTATTTCGCTAAATTATCTAGTAAAAATAATTTTCCTTAGTTTCTCTAATATTAATTTTCGAAAATTTTTTTCCATCTTACTAAATAAATATTAGATTGTTTGGCCTTTTTTTTGGTCAAGTAAGAGTAAAAAACTGTGTAATACAAAAAACTTAACTTTGCGTTGCCTTTTCTTTTGATTATTGTCCTTAATATGTATTGATTATAATTAAACAGAAATTTGAAACAAATACATAAGAATAGTATTATTAAAGAATTTTGATAGAAAAAAAAACTTTTAAGAAATAAAAAAATTTTTATGCTCTTTTTTTTACCTAGTATTGTTTTTTATACTAAAATGAAGTTAGTTTTGGATACATTTTTAAACAATATTAGTTTAAAAAATTATAGATAACTTTATGAGGAAGAAGAAAACTACTAAGTAATTTCTTGCTAAATAATAAGAGCTATCCGAAATTCATGCTAATTTGCAATTCGTTAAATTCCTTTATTATGACGCAATAAAACAAGTATCTTATTTAGTTTTAAAAATTTTACTCACATTATTAATAAATTACTTGATAGTTTCACTTGATATTAAAATTGTCACAGGAAGTAATCAGAGTTTAGCTGGGGAAAATTGCTTCAAAGTATTAGTATATGGTTTTTATATAAACTTGAAACTTTTAATTAAAATTAAACTTAAAAAGATATTTAATCTCGTTGGTTTCTTTGTAGTTATAAGATTTTTCATTTTGCAAAAAAATTTTTGAATATGCAAGCTATTTTTTAAAAATTTCAATATCTGTCGTTCGTATTCTGTTCAATTTTTTTTTTTAATTTTATTTCTGTATAAATTTCAGATGCGATAATTCAAAGAAAATGCTTAAAGCATGAAAAAAAAAAAAAAAGAACAGACTTTTATTTATTTGTTTTTTATTTATTTATTGTTATTATTATTTTCTTTTAGTTCATATCCTTCTTTGCTTGAAAATTTTTAAAATAATGTGAAAGAAATAAAATAAGTCAAAATCTAAAGTAAGTCAAAATCTCTTCCAATTAAGTTCACAAAATAAAATTCAATTAATGAATATTATCAAAATATCGAATTTACAGTACTTATAATGAAACTGCCGAACATTATTAATAGAGATATTTTAAAATTTATTCAAAATAAACAAATATTTAATAATAAAAAATTTAAAACAGGGTTCCCACTCTATGATGAGATTGAAATTCAAGGACTTTCCAGGACTTTTCAAGGACCTCAACAAAATTTTCAAGGACCTCAATCTAAGACCAATTTTAAAAATTATTCTCTTCTATTTTACTAGAAGCAACAATGCTTGTTGTGGCAATAATTAATTTCAAATATAATACCTAAATACTTTGCCTATATAGAGAGAAGAGAGTATATGTATTATGGACTAAAATTTATATTTTTTTAAAAACAACCCTACTGGTTTTACATATTAATTCACAAAATCATTTTCAGCACAATCTATAACTAATGGTAATGAGGTGTTAATGGTGAAATTCTTTAATCCTGTGTATTTCCATGTGAAGGCTGCATGAAAGACAGAGCTAAATCTTAGGTATTCCATATTCCATGACTATTCCATAACCCCCTCCTCTCCTCTATTAAACATCGTTTCTGAAATTATTCATCCATAATTTACACAACCTTCTCTAAATGTTATGCAGCAACAATTCTTTCTGAAAATAAAAATTAGAAGGAACATATCCCATTTTCACCATGCTTAAAAGCATTATTCGTTATGTGTAATCCACAACTGCCAATGAATATGATCTGGTGGGAATATTTCTCTTTTAATTCACACTGAAGCTTCTAATAGAATTTCCAATTGACATAGGGTCCATCCATGGATAATTGAAGTATTTTAGAGAGCTTTTAACCATCATCCATGCATTTGTAAAAAGAGGACAAAATATTTTCTGCAGTTCCATGATCCATAAATTGGGAGGTAAGATACTTAGTGCAAAATTTATTATCAATTCCTTACCATAATGTCCATCTGCTTAGATTGTAGAGACTGATTTAACGTCTCATCAAAGAGTACAGTGTAGCAATCAACATTCTTCAGCTCATTTATAAGAATCCCTTTGAAGTATAGTGCCAATCCAAAGGAGCCCAAATAGGCTCACTTTGTGGCACTACAAAAAAATTTTCTCGCTATACAGCTATCAGCAAACATTTTGGAGAACAATTTACTAATCCCTCCACAGGAGTTACATGAATAATTATTAGTGATGCACTTCAGACTCCAGAGAATTTCAGCATCAAGCACATTCCTTTTGACCAGATAAGAAGACAATGTTACCTCGGCCACTAAAGTTTGTTTCACATGGGGCACACGATGTTGAAGGAGTATTTACACCAGATGAATTAGATGTTGATGTCTTTGGAAAAGGAGAACTCGGGGCATGAGAATGCTTTTTTGTTTTACCTTTCTTTCATGTGTGATTTCAGAGCAGATTCTTCCATTTTTGCGATATCGATCTCCTTCATGCATAATCGGCACCTGGCTTTGAATTTCTTTTCGGGCATCGATAAAATCCATTCTTTATAAGCTTGATTATCCATCCATTGAGGATTAAAATAGCACTTCCCAGGCATAACTAGTCTAAACTACATAACACAAATACGAAGCTGTGCCTTTGCGAATACGCTTTACAATAAAGTTTTGAAATGACGCAAACGTAAGGACAAGTGCGGATGGTAAAACGGCAAATTTATTGAAAACTACAAGTTACATATTGTTACGAAATTCAAGAGTATTCCAGTTTCGATAAGAAAAAAGAAGATCTAAGCATATGCGACAGAAGATGAAGTGGAGTCTCGCCCCAAACGCATTGATTGTCTGCTGTGCTCCGCGCTTGGCAGTCACCAAGACGCTAGGTCCGGTTAGAAACGGTGGCGTTAAAAACCACATGAGAGAGCTCAGGAACAAAACAGAAAGAACGAGAAAGATCCGAGGGTGTTTTATAAAAAGGGCCGTCGGCAGTATTGGACAAATTCAAGGACCTATCAAGTTTTTCAAGGACCTAAGACGTTTTTCAAGCACTTTCAAGGACCTAAATTTAGCCAAAAAAAATTCAAGGACTTTCAAGGACTCTCAAGGACCGTGGGAACCCTGTAAAAGTAATTTGCGATAATATATCCCCCCCCCCACACTTCTCTAATTTTACCAAGAAAAATTTCAATTTAAAAAAAAATAATAATGAAAATTAAACAGCAATGAAAGCAACGAAATGTTTAATTTGGTATTAGCAAAAGAAAAATAATTAAAATAAATAAATAAAATTAAATAAAACATTAAATTAATTTTTCCCCTTCACCGACAACTTTTGCTATCAGTACAATTTAACTACTAATGAACTCTAAAATAAACTCACAACTCCTCTGTGATTTATGATGACGGCTATCCCCACCTCTCAATTAGTACCCAGTCGGCGGTCGTAGGGGAAGGAAAGTGTTGAGGTTTGAGTTCGAGATTAGTTAGATAGTTTGAGTTTCCTGTGCTGGCAACATCTTATTGTTTTTATATTCTTTTTTATGTAAATAAAGTTAAGTTTTCAGTTTGTTCTACGTGACTTTCAGTCTGATTTGCTCTCAACAAAATCCAACATTTGGTGCCGAAATAATTCGGTAAGTCATACTGAACCTTTTATAATTACTTTCGTCAAAGTTCTGAATTGGAATGGCTACCGGTAGTGAAAAACTTGTAATATTTAAACGCAAATGAACGACGCTACGTACCGCCATTACGAAACTAACGACTAAATTGAACGATGCTGCTAGTACACAAACTGAAAAAGAATACAACATTGAACGTTTACAAGATAAAATTAAAGAATTAACCTTGGCAGACGATGAAATACATAATTTTTTAAATGATGAAGAATATCAGGAAGACATAATAGAATGCGAAAGATACACAGAATATGCTCATTTGGCGCTGGTGGGAACGCCTAATAGGAGTTGTCAAGCAATGTCTACGAAAGGTACTCGGACGAGCACTTCTTGACGAGGAAGGTCTGTCCACGGCCCTCATTGGAATAGAAGCCGCTCTGAACAGCCGACCATTGATATACGAAGATGACAGTTCCACAGCCTTAACGCCAAGCCATTTCTTGACAGGGCGAAAACTAACGGCCATTCCATCCAGCCCAAATAACAACACAAAGTTAAGAAAAATCTACAAGCAGCAGCAGGACTTACTCGACTGCTTTTGGAAAAAATGGTCTAAGGAATATTTGCTTCAATTGCGGTCATTTCATCAAGTTCGTAATCAGGACAATATCATTAACATCCGAATTGGCGATATTGTACTTCTACAAGAAGATGTCCGACCACGTCACATGTGGAAGAAAGCTAGAGTGGTGAACTTGCATGAAGGACGAGATGGAAAAATAAGATCCTGTGAGCTGAGAGTTAATGGTCACAATATAACCCGTCCGGTAGCTCTGGTCATCCCCCTCGAGGTCGACCAGGGTGGGGAGGATGTTGAGGTTTGAGTTCGAGATTAGTTAGATAGTTTGAGTTTCCTGTGCTGGCAACATCTTATTGTTTTTATATTCTTTTTTATGTAAATAAAGTTAAGTTTTCAGTTTGTTCTACGTGACTTTCAGTCTGATTTGCTCTCAACAAAATCCAACAGAAAGTAAACACCAGTCAAAAACTCGGGCGCGCCGCTAGAGAGGCAGACAGGCAACCCGAGTTATTCCGGGCTTGCCGCTTTACGTGTAGATATCAAATCCGAGTTATTACGGGTCCGCCGCCAGGAGGATTACGCGATATTTCAGATTAAACGGTTTCACTTTTACTGAGGCTCAACTTTAATCTTTTTAAAATTATTGGAATCAATATTAATAAGTTTTTTCTTACAGTTACAACCAGGGCATGATCTCCTCTTTTAATATCAGTAGCAAACCCATGGTTAATGACAGCAATTTTTAAAGCTATATTACATTACATTTAACTTGGTAGTGATGAAACTAACGTAATACTGCTTTACAAATGGAATATAAAAGGGTTACTGAATGGATAATCTTATATATTAATACATGTATAAAAGTTCAAATAAATAACGCAGTTTTATACTATTTTCTTGCTCCTAGGTATCGCATGTGTTATTATATTGAAATTATGTACTAAATTTGATACATTTAATTTAATACAAGATTTTTAAACTTTTATTTTAGGAAATACATTTTTTCTTTTACTACTAATGCGGTTTTGGTTAAAAGAACTACTACAAGATGAACAACAAAAAAAAATTGTGGTATAGTAAGGCTCAGCTAAATAAAATAAATCAATAATAAAATAAATTTGCACTTTTAGACCCTTAAATGTTGAACAAGAACTATTTATATGAACTCCTCCAATCAAAGTCAATACAATTTTCCAGCTTATATTAATGATATTTAACACATAACTTTCGGATCTTTTTATCGTACAACCTTAGCGATGCCATTCATAGATTAAAGTTGTCTTCCTTAAAATTATCTATCTAGGTGACTCTCTAAGATTCATTCTATACTTATAAAAAAGGCAGGGTTTTGGAAACAAAAAATGTGTTATTTTTTCATGATAGAAAACTATACTTTCATAAATGGGTATTGTATTTAACATAAAAGGTTGTGGTTCTTCAGTGACACATAATATTTTAGGCCATAGAATTGTCAGAAAAAGAATCCTATAAAAATATTCTGTATGAAAGAAAATTTTTAAAGAAATAATTGGCAATTTCTATGATTTAGAATAAATTCTATGAATCTTGACTTGCAAAATTTTGGCTGTTTTAATAATAGAGCATTAAAATTATTAAGATATTAAAACTATGCCATTAAAAGGGTGCAATTACAAAATTAGTGCATGAAAATGAGATCACTCTTACTTTGAAATGTGATAATATTGTATTATAATCTGAAAAATTGAAAGGAAATAGAATTGTTCAGAAATACAGATATCTTCCCATCAAATTTATTTATAAACTAAGAAGGAAGTGTAAACACTACACGCATAACTATAAAAATCAAAGAACAAAACTGATATTAATATAAGTAGTTTTTGCTTACTTTGGTAAACTTCCATGTTTTCTGCCCAGATTTGATCAATTCTAGTATCAAATATTCTATCTTCTGGTAATATTTCATCGTCAGAGTCCATCTGAATATATATTGTGACAATCCCTGAGTTAACAAAAAAAAATATTAAGATCAGTGGGGTAACAAAAGTATTTTGTCCTCTGAGGCAGATTCTTAATATTCTTATCAATGTAATTATGACTTTACCCCCCCAAAAATTAAAAGAAGTAGAATTTACATGAATTAAATGAAAACACCATAGTGGGGTTTTTTAATAATTACATTTTGTTATTAACTAATGAGTTCTAGATATTAAGTTTATAATAGATAAAATACCAACTATATATATTGAAATACTTGTATTTCTGCGCTTTAAAATTTTTAATCAACCTATTTAAAAACATGTATTATTAGAAATTCATTAAAATATATTCAGTGGCAATCAAAAAATATATGCGTTTTAGTCATTGCTTCCATAAAAAGTGTATTTATACATATTAGTAAATGCAATTTCAAGACAAAAGAATAGAATTAAAACAAAGAAATATTTAATAAGATATAAATATACTTACTTTTAATCGAACAGACTACGTAAATATTATCCTACGACTTATTATTTCCCAGTAAATATTAGAATTTTAATAAGCCTCTCGATTCCAATCCAAAACAATCAACAGAAATCAAAACTATTGATGTCATTCTTGACCAATAGCGTGATCCGGCTACTCTGTGCGAGCGGAAACAGATCTCTGCTCCTTTAAATGCGCGAATGTGCAAATAAAATATTAAAAGAATCAAGGCAAAATTTTTACTTTAAGCATTTATTCTTAGTAACTAAAATTTAAAAAAAAAGATAAGCTGGTTTATTGAATTTTTTTATTTCGTTTTATAAACGGGAAAATTTTTAAAATTTTAGTAAACTGTAACCGCATTGAAATCATCAAAAAGAGTCAATATTTATATGCAGAGCAATTTTTCTTATTACCCCTCGGGGTAGTGTATAGCGTGAGGATGCCTGTGAATCCTCAGGAAACAGGATGACCCCTCAAGGCATGTTTTCAAGCATGCGCAGTATACTAATCATAATGAGTAACGCCTCCTCCCTGTCCTTCCTAGTCAGATGACTACGCGATAGAAAATGGCGAGAAATGGCATTTCAAAAATGTGACTACTTCAAATTTATCCAAAACTAATCAAGGATTACATAAAGGGTATGTGACTATACTTTATTCAAAATATTTATTATCTGCCTTTTCACTAGAAATTTACATCTCCTTAAGAGTTGAATGATCATTTCTTTAAAATATTTAACTAACGAAAATCTTTGTTTGATGTCAAAATGTGCAATGACTGGTGGATTACCAGAGGAAACCCGAATAGAGAATGATTTTTAAATTTAAATATGTTTATGCAATTCTTAGTAATAGTATTTAACGAGCATTTAATAATATATAGAGAAAAGGCAGCAATAAATATATAGAATAAAATATATTTACTACTCATAATACTGTGTTCCCTTTTGTTCACTCATTGACTCAATAGAATATTCATAAGATTGCCATAAATGACATAAGAAAAATAAATAAAAAAACATTTCATCAAAGCAATATATTATTTAAGCAATAATGAACTTCTAATCACTGTTATAAAAAAATACTTTATTTTCTTATAAAAAAAACATTAAATTTTCAGAGTTCATTTCTTATTCCCAAAAATTCGTTTGAAATTAAATATTTATATATAAAAATATAGGGTTTTTTTTTTTCATTAATTTTACTTCATAAAACTTTAAAATATGCAAATTGATGTGCAATATGCAAATTTTTACTTTAAACTTCAAATTTTTTTTATTACTATTATAATTAAGGTGACGTTCCCATTCTTTATTACTAAAAGCATTCCGAAAACAAAAAATCCAAATAAATATTGAAAAAAAATACCTTTTAATTTTACTTTAATCTAAAAATATAGCTTCTTAAGAAACATTTGAAATTTTAATTCAAGTACTTAAAAATGTTTCAATCTTCATAATGCATTTGTTTTTTACTCAAATTTATCAATTTCATTTCATATTTTGTTTTTATACTCTTTCATTCAGTTGATAACAAAATATGTTACAATATAAAGATTTAGTTGAATTAAATCATAAAACAGAGTCTTTGCTAGTGTGGATTATATATTTTTTATTCTGTTAATAGATGGCTGCACCAGTTATTTAAAATAAATAATAATAGTTTCTTTTAGTTAGTGGAGACGTATATCGCCAAAAGATGGCACTGAGATACATTGGAATTTTACTTTTTGTCTGGACTGTCAAATCTAGTGGGAGGGGAGGGGATGTTTGACGGATGCTCTTAAATTAGTGGGAATAGTTTTTTCTTCTCTTTTTTTCTCACCGTTTTTCCCTCTTACTCCTTTCTGAACACTTAGCAAGGATATAAGAATGATTTCTCGTACTTTTTGTATCTAAATTTTTAAGATGTCTCATTTCACATGTTTCTGTCCTTAGATTTTTGCTATGATTTTTCATTAATAAAAGCACTAGCATATTATCTTTTGGTTATAAAATTAATAGATAATTTAAAGGATCATTAACTGGAAAATGAACCTTTTATTAATAAAATTATTCTTTATGTTTGTTATACTTTTTTAATTAACATGCATGAGAATTAGCCACCCACAGCAAATGTTTGTTTCACATCAGTGTATCATAAATATTCATCGTAGAGTTAAAACCTTTGTTTATTTTATTTACGAAAATATTTCACAATTTTCTCCAATTGAAAACATTTGATGTTGCACGTAGTACTTTCATTTATTATTTATTCATTATTATTATTATTATTATTTTTTTTGCATTCTTTTTTCTACTGAAATTCGATGAGTCACGAAAAAAATTTCTTAAAATAGTCTATAGTGATTTTATTTCCATAATTTTACTTTTACTATTATAACAATGCAAACTGAGAAAAAAATCTGATTTAGGAACTTTGGATAAATGTTTTGCTTACTCTTTTCATTATCTATAGTACTCATTGTAACTTTGACAGTAAAACGTATTTCAAACTGCTAAAAAAAATTTATATTATAACGTTTTATTTATTTATTATTTTTTTATATATATAAAAATCAACTGTACATATAATATTGAAACTTGAAATATGGTTCTTGCTTGAAATATGGATAATTCAGAGATGCTCTCTGTTTCCCTAATTCCCCATCAAGAGAGAAATCATTAACCCTTTGGCGCTGGCGAAGCTGTAGTGATGCCAGCCAACGCCACTTTCCGTCATTATTAACAAATCCTGAGCCATTTTTAAGGATGGGCCTGGCCCAAGGCATGAAGACATGTGGCAAATGATTGAATTAATACGTTCTTGTAGAAGGGGACTCGAAACTTGATTTCTAAAGGGGTGGTTTGTTTTACTCAATTACTGCACCAGTTATACAATTCTTGGAAAGAGGATTTTTGTATGCCAGCCAAAAACAATAGAACAATACAAATATTTCTTTCTATACATACATACTAGAACATACTTTATGTTTCTTTTTATTTTTGAAAAATTAAAATTTTTATATGACAGAAAATTTGAATTATGTGTTTCAAATAATACTTGTTTTCTTAAATGTATTGACCGCACCTGTTTTTTGAGAAGCAAGTTTAAAAAACGAAATTAGTAAATTGATATTTTTCTTTTATATAAAAATAATACAAAATCATTATTTGTACAATTAAAATAATTATTATGAATATGTAATTATGAATTTAAAATTTTTAAATTTAGCGAATAAAAAATATTAACGATAATTCTAAATTTATATTGCAAAAATTCATTTATGAAATCAAAATTCATAGCTACTAATAAATATATTATTATTAAATAAAAAAAATTCTTTTATGATGACATTGGTTGCTTAGAAAATATATTATTATTATTGTTAAAGGAAATTCTCCCTAGTGTAAATTTAAAGAATAATAATGAAGGAATTATGAGACTGAAACACTAAAAAAAATTTTAAACAAATACTTCCATGTAAATAGATGGTATAACAGGTGAATGAAAAACTAGTTTTTGTAAGAAAATTATGAAGTAATTTTGTATTGTAAACAACAAAAATTCTATCCCAACCTATCCTTTATAAAAATTAAAGCTTCAATCTTGATTCAAATTCTTCATTTTTTTTTTTTTTAAATTTTCCCACGAAAAATCATCTAGCTTCTCTTTCTCACTCTCTCTACTTTTAACTGAAAAAGATAATTTGGAGTTCAGTAGTACAATTAGTTTTTAAATTTTCATTTTCAATGTGAAAAAAGTGCATGAACGAAGTACTTGAGTGGTGCTTGGAAAACAAAAGGTTTCAGGGCATTGAGCTATTATCCCCTTATATTTTCTTCTTCATATACTTCTTTTTTTTTCGATTTAAAAAAGATTTAATTATTTGTCAATCATGAGCATTGAATATGATGTCTGGCAGGAAATGAATTTTAATGATGTGACAGAAGACTCTCAAAAACCATGAAAAGTACTGTTACCTTAAACTTTCAATACTAATTATGTATTAACGCTTTTATAATAATGTATTTGTTTTTCAACCTTAAAATAAAATAATTTTTTAAAAATGATTTAAGCTAAAAAGTTTTTATACTAAAATTAATCATAAAGGACTCCCAAATAACGACAGGCCCAGGGCCCCGAAAAACATAAAAACGGCTCTGAACAAATCGATGACGACAGTCGAACAGCGGCGCTGCCTCACCGATCCAGAGAGTATATAAAGACTTTACTAATAGATGTTTACAGCTAATCTTTTGTTACTTAATTGCTAGCATGTTATCTTGTTATAAATATGTTTTTTGTTGGTTTTTAAATACACTTTTTAAGTTATGATTCTTCATTTGTAGTCAAAGATGCACACAGTTTAAAAGAAAGAGCGACGTCCCTTTTATATATTTTTTCAGACAGTTTAATTACTAATAGAAACATGGTTTTTTTATTTTTTAAATACATAAGAAACCGTCTAATAGTTACTTAAAAAATCTGTTAGATTATCGGAATTATATTTGTATTAAAATCCAAAAAAAAGTAGTTTGAAAAAATGTTTTTTTATTTACATTCAAAAATTTATCAATAATTAATTTTGAAAATTAAAGAAATTTACATGTTGAATTACTTATGTTCACTTATGTTTAAATGATTACAAATAAGTGCAAATTTGGAAAGGCATTGTTTGGAAGTGCGCCGTCAGTCCATACTTCGCAATGGACACTTGTATCCTTATCTACATTTAGTTTTCTCTATTTCATAACCATAAATTATTATAATTCAAAATATTAAGTTTTTTACTTATTTTGACTTTAATTATTACGAAATAATAAAAAATATTTTGAATGAAAATTCTGCGTCAAAGGGTTTAACCTTCTACTATTCACCTGACTGTTATCTGCCGTGGAATATTATCTCTTTTGCATTTCTGTGTTTCTTTTGTTATCTATTTTGTATTGCTTACAAAATTAAATGATATCTTTGGAAAGTTCCAGCAAAATATTTTTTTTTCAATTTCATTATTATTCTTTAATAACTGGTTTGTTCAAATGTAATTTAAAATACCTATTGTAAATGAAATCTGCAAATTTAAATATAGAACAGCAATGTTTATATAATGAAAAAACGTTTATTGAAACTGTATTAAAAAAGTTATTTTATTTAGCTCTTTTAAAGTATGTGAATAAGCACAATAAATTAGTCAGCTAAAATGCTTGTTAATTATGGTGTAAGCAAAATATTGATTGCATAGCAAAGATATTGCTTGCATTCAGTATTGTCACCTGGAAGAGTCATTCCACAGTATTTTCAGTTAGGGGTTGAATAAATTCAAATTAATGCAGCGAAAAAGCGAGAAAATTATTACTCTCATGATCATTATCTCCACTATTTTCATTTTATGATCAATAAAAAGCAAGGTCACAGAAAGGGATGTTTTATAATGTATTACATTCTCCTTTTTTCCTGACAACCTTAAATATTTCTATAAAAATTTTAAATAACTACTAACTTATTGCTTTTTAATTAAATTGTGATTAACTATTACTCTATTATTTTTCAATAATTACTATTACTTAAAAAATTGCATATAATTTTACTTATTAACTGCTTTTTTAAATAACTATTACTCCACTTAGGCTCCATCATTAAATTCATGTTTGTTTTGTAGAAGGGAAAATTGAAGACTGAGTCGCAACGAACATTATGGACCTATATCCATGACCATAATGTCCTTGCAATTAGGCCGTTATCTGGTAAAAAATAATATTGCTCTCGGTTTTTTTTTTCTTTTCGTTTTTTTGTTTTTGTTCACATGATATGTTACACGATGTACTAAAAACTGAACTCAGTGGCGCGACAGCCCATAGAGGAATATCTAACTCTTCTTCATGTCAAAAGCAATAAACTAGTACATAGGTTCTCAACCTTTTTAACGCTGCCGCCCCCAGAAGGAGCAAAAAAAAGTTTAAACGCCCCTTTTGTGAAAATTCAGTTATTTGGAGCATAGGGTGAGCTGAATTATAAGAGGTAACATTTTTAAGCAATATTCTTACGCGTTAACATTGTTTGGTTTTTAAAAAAAAATAGTGTGAGCGTTAACTCGATACTTTTCTCCCAACAGGTAATCTATTTATTATAATCAAAATAAATACGGTAATGAGAAAACAAACAAAGAAATCTATGCTAAAAAGAGTTATTTAAACTTAATTAGATAATTAAAAAAACATCAAAAATAATTTTTTACACTGAAACGTGGTATCAACGAAGCAATCAAGTAACTATGTCAGTGGGATGATTGTGCTTGATGGTTCAGAGCTAGTTTCTTAACATTCGGTTCAATATTTTCAGTGAGGTGAAGACGCAAGTCCCCTCGTTGCACGATTTCGAGTCGATTTCTCTTTTTTGTGACTAGATCCGTCCAGTGCCGTAGCGAGCTTAACTCGCGCCCGGGGCACAATACCTTTTTAGCGCCCCCCCCCCTCACTCGAAAACCATCTAATATTATAAGTTAAATATACCCGCAAAGTAATAAATAAATTAAGTAAAATAAATAAAGTCATTGGCTCAAGCTAGGCATTAAATTTGAGACAAAAATTGTAGTTGAGAAAACAAGACTAGATTTTGAAATGTATATGATCATCTAGAATTAGTTCAAAAGATACCCATTATTTATTTTACATATTTATAAAGAAATATTTTAAAAACACGGAGTTTTAAAACAATAAAAAAGTAAATATTTATTATCTCTAAGGAGATACATATATTTAACAATATGATTATAATACATTAATAAAACTAATTACTATGTATAAATTTTCCGCTTTTGATGAAGCAAATTTATCAATAATATCATCAAAGTTGATCATTTCAAATTTTTCTCTTTCCACACTTAAAAATGCTAAGTCACTTAGGCGATCTTGCCCCATCGTTGATCGTAGATATGTCAAAATTAATTTTAATTTGCTCAATGGCCATTCGCAGCTAGCAATTGATACTGAGAGAGTCAGGAGTATTTGAAGTGCCACTCTCAGGTTTGGAAAAACATCTTCTCCATACGGATTATAAAAGTAAGAGATTCTAATGGAGTTTTAAGTTCAATTTCTTTTCTACTGCGGGAGTAACATTTTGCAGTCACAGACTTCGATAAAGAGTTCTATTCCATTGAAATCTGTATTATAAAATTCCCCTAAATTTTGAAAAAAAAATTTCAAGGTCGTTATCAACATTATCCTTGTTTAGTAAATTTTCAACGTCTAGTAGAAATCCAAATTTGAAATTAAGGTCACTTAATCGTGTAAATCCTGTATATATTTCTTGTTGGAGATGATCAAGAACGCTTTTCATAACGCGAGAAATTTCACTTTCTGCGGAAAGACTGACATCTGTAGCCAATTCTCCGGGCATTTTGCGGCGTCTTCTTACACGTATTGTTGCATCAATATCCCATTTTTCACAAAGAGATTTCGCTTTTTCTATTGCCTCTTCACAGAGCTTGTCTCGAATTTCGGCTAGTTCAGTCGCTAATGATTCAAGATCATGGAACGCTTCTCTAAAATTCATTCTAGGATCTTGTAATCTGAGCTGCACACGATCATTCCTCCCTAAGATTTCATATCAGAAATGAACTGAAGTTATGAAACTAAAAGTTAGTATATTTCGCAACAGAATTGGAGCACCCTGCAAATATTTGGAGATAATATATGTAACCACACAGCGTAGATGCCATAAGGAAGTGCTGACAGACACAGGTCGAGTCAGCCCTGCCATTAGAAAAGACGTGTCATTTCTATTATTAATATATTATTACAGTTTGATTAGTGTTCCTTTTTATTTACGAATTAACATTTATTATATTTCACTGGCGCTAAATTTAAAATATATTTTCCAGAAATAAATTATAATAAAAATAAAAATTATTCAACGATTTTGTTTTGTTGACCATTTGGCGCCCCTTTGTGAGTAGCGCCCGGGGCATGATGCCCCCCCTTGCTCTCCCCTCGCTACGCCACTGGATCCGTCACAGCACTGAATCCTCGCTCGACAAGGTAGGAGGAAGGGAAGGCAATTAAAAACTTTTTGACGATAGCCCACAGTCCAGGGTAGAGACGACTTATGTTATCTTGAAGTCAAAATTCTGTGAGACGATCACCATTCTGGAAGCTAGCTTTCTAAGTTTCATAAGTTGAAAGTTCGACCAATTCCTCCTGAATATGAACCTCTGCTGTTTCAATATTCACGTAAGGGTTCATAACCCATTGAGGGACTTCCAGGGTCAACACATCTTTAAAACGATTAGAAAAGCCCATGTACAAAGACTCAAGATGTTGACAATATTCTTGTATATCACCAGAGGAAATTTCACCATTCTTTTTAAAATCCGATAACATCGAAAATTGGCTAAACTCATTCCTACCAAAATTCTGCTTCCACAAAATGAGTTTTTTTAGAAAGGCAGAAATAACTGATTTTGAAGTGATCAAATTGAGTTCGTTGCCTTGAAATTTTAAATTAACACCATTAAATTTTGCAAATAAATCCGTCATGTAGGCAACGTCTATCTTAAATTCTAGCAATCTGTCTCTCAGAGCTACATCTTTGTCTTCCAGGCACTCAAGCACAGAGTCGAAAAGATTCCAAAACCTATTGAGACAGGTCATAGCTGTCTGAATAATCGATCGTTAAGAGTATTATTGCGAATTTTGTTCACAGCAGAGATAACGTATTGCAGTGACTGATGCAAGCGGTCACTGAGATTTTTTCCAACTAAATGCTGTCTGTGAATCACGCAGTGAACAGCTAAAATATCTGGTACCTCCCTCTTCAAAAAGGCGATAAACCCACCATGTCGACCCACCATTGCTGGAGCTCCATCAGTGGCAACAGACATAATATTCGTAAAAGTAATGTTTTTCTCTTTAAAATAATCTTTGACAGTGTTAAAAGTAGATTCTCCTGTGGTATCTATAATCAAGCTTCGTGCAAAGAGCATATCTTGAACGATTTTTCCTTCCTCAACAAACCGGACATACGCCAACAATAAAGCCTCATTACTTGGCAAGGTTGATTCATCAACTTGCAGGGAAAATTCATTCGATATCAAAAGTTTGCATAAGGAATCCTCAACATCTTCCGCCATCTCATCAATTCGTCCCCGCACTGTATCGTTGCTTAATGGGATATTTTTTATTACATTAGATGCGGCTGGATGATGTAAAACTGTTTCTAAGACTTCCTTAATAGCTGGAAGTATCAACTCTTCGCCTATGGTATGAGCTTTCCCAGATTTGGCAATTAATTTTGATATATTATAAGAGGCTATCAGACCATCGTCGCATTTTTGGGACGAGGTTGCTAGTAAACCCGAGACCGAAGGTGCCTTCAGAAACTTGTCCTTGATGTTCTTGAAAAATGACAAGTCTTTATTCTGTTTGTCAGGGTGAATTTTTTGCAAATGCTCCTGCAAACGAGAGGGTTTCATGGCCTCATTCGATAAAACTTTGTTACAAAGTAAACACATAGGTAGTTGAGAGTTCGACGGTGATTGAACAAATCCAAACTTCCAGTAAGTGGCATTGTATTGACGACACTTCTTTTTGTTAAATGACATTGTTGGCGGCAACAAAATGCAAACGATGAAAAAAGAAAAACTATTTCTTAAAATTAATGAATAATATACTATGAAAAACTAATTCACACACGTACCTGGACAAAGAAATAATGAAATCGAATCGAAACCTGGGAAAAAACTGAAAGGAGTGAATGAAAACTATCATAAGAAATACTGATCAAATCAAACATTCTTACTAAAAGAGCATGCACTTCAATTTCGCCAAACGGCTGAAATGAGTCAGAGCTATAGGAGACAGTCTTAGAAAATCCGATAACAGTAACGGCAGCTGTCTGCCAAAATCTTAATTGTGAATTAATAACCCCCCTAATATTTTTGAGGATCCTAATAAAGCAAAAATGGAATACACTCGAATTTTAAAACAATAATAATAATTTCCTCTCGTTCTAGTAATGATTTTACTCTAAAAAAAACTAAACAGCATAGCACTTTCGATTTAAAATTATTAAGCGAATATGAATATCAAATTGACGCCTATCCGTCCAATAGTTCAGAACACAGTAGTCACCCCGCACTAAAATCTAAAAATAGATCTAATGAATATGTAACTCTCGAAATTCTGTGCCAGTCTAAATTTGATGAAAATAAAACCGCAAATTTATTGCTCGATAGTAAAAAAAAAAAGTTTTATTCAAAATAAATAAACCGTTCCCAAAAATAAGAAATTTATGAATCAAATTTTCACCAAACGGCTTAAATGAGTTAGAACCATACGCCAAATGGTTTGAAAAAGTCAGAGGCAAAAATAAATGACTCATGCGCTGTGCAATACTGTTTCGAAACGGAGAATAGGTGTCGTACAAGTTCGTCTTATTGCTGGTGCAAATGATGCATCGAATATTCTTATTTTTTCATTTAATATTAATTTAAGATTTATTTTACTTATTAAATTAATCTTAATTTAATAATTTTATTTGGGAGTTTTAAAACTAAATTTGAATGACTAACCATGCTCATTGCCCCCCTACCGCCCATAACATATCCAACGCCCCCCTACAGCCCAAAACAAGTTCCCTGCCCCTCAGCATACTCCCACCGCCCCCGTAGAGGAACAAGGGTATAGTATAATAGGAAAATTTGCCCATTTTAGTGAAATATATCAGGAATATTCTGAAAGTGTTATTGATGCGGAAATAAGTTTTATAAGAGTTATTTTAACTCTAAATTTATTTTTTTATTTGCTTTGAACGTGAAAATATCAGCTCTAAAATGATGAATTTTTGCAGACACGAATTCGAATGGTTCAAATTTGAATTTCTGCTTGTATAAATTCTAAAATATTAAAAAATTAAATACTATAAAAAATTTTAAATATGAAATTTCTTAAAATAATCGTATGCTCATAATTAAAGTAAATATTGCATAACATAAAATTCCGAAAACCGCATTATACGTCAAAACATAAATGATCAACGTCGATGGATAGACAATTGCAGTGTCTGCCTGAAAAAGGCAAATTACGTTTCAGCTTATGTAATGGTATTTAATTAGAATTTTTGGTAACGGTTGGCGTCATTCGTTTCGCTTTTTCTTTTTTAGAATTTATCTGTTCCTGATCTTTGATTTTAAATTATTTTAAAAAATAGTTATTTAAAAGTTAAAAAATATTTACATTGAGAAGGAACTATTGATATCTCCGAAAATATTAATTGTAAAAGGGCATTATCTATCGACCTTTTTTTTTTTTTAGAAATTTTTACACACTTTTTGTTTCTAGAAAACTGTTTGTCTACTTTAAGTTTTATAAACACATTTATATATAAATATACATACGTATACATATTACGTTCGCAAACATATTACGTATCCATACATATGTATACATGTGTATAGATATACAAATATGAATGCGTATACATACGTATATGCATAAATACTTAAAATAAACTAACAGTTTTCTAAGAAAAAAAAAGGATGTCCCCTCCTATGTGTGTTGAATAGAATGAGATATGTAACAGGAATCGAATAGAGGGTTTTAAGTTTTTATTCATGCATTTTACATTGCTTATTCCTAATCGTATTTAATTATAAATATTGTTCCCAATGCATTTTTTCTTGCTTATTCTAATGGACTAATATTTAAAATGCGTTTTTTTTTATATATAAACTATATTTATTTAAAAGAAACTTCTTACTGCTTTAAAACCAATTATGCCACACACTTGAATTTTATCTCATGCAATTAAGCATGAAAAACTAGATCGAAAAGTGTATCAAATGTCTTCAGATAGCCCCTATATAGCGAAGCAAAAAGTGTGAATAAGTAAACGTCAAGAGTAGTTTTTTTTTATACATGATTGAGAATTTTGAACTATTCGTTCTATAGCTAAAGTAAACTTTATAAGCAAAATAAATTTCATAAAAATTAAACTAAAACAAATATTAAATTTAGAATAAAGTAAAATATTGATCAATATATATTACAAAATAGTTTAAAATTATCTCATGCATTATTTAATATTTTTAATGTCATTTAATATATTAGAACATAACTAAAACGATAAATTAAAATGCCCAAACTAAAATAAGTAATTATTATATTGTAAAATTTATCGTTAAAATGATTTACGTTGCAAGAAATGTTAAGGAAAATATTTCATAAAAATACATAAAATAACACTGCAAAAGAATTAAATATCTCATTAAAGTCCCCATTTTTTTTATAATAATCAGCGAATCTGAGTTATAACAGTTATAACTAGAACTTAATATAGCTAGACTATTATAAGTTCTAGCTAGAAATGTATATATAGTATAGCTAAAAAATTGATTTCAAATTTTTTTTATTCCCCTTCTAAAAATGTTTTCCACAAATAATTTCTATCAGAAATCTCTAGGGATATTTTTAAAATTTTTGTCTATATTTGATATCAAAAAAATTTGCTATGCTCTAGAATTGAATGTATTTTAGTTGATTTTAAAACTATAAGTTAGATATCCCTGAGTTACTTCACCCAAGGCACCCTAAGTGCTCATGTGGTAATTTTCAGTCACAGAAGTTATTTTTTTATTTTTTTCTTATTGTAGGCAACAGAAATCAATTATGTATTTATGTTTTTTTGTGTTATGTTTTTTTTTTTTTTTCAAGTTCATGAATAGCTAAAAAAATAACTTCATAAACACATCATGGATATTGCTCTAAAAATTTATAATAACAATTTAAAATAATTTGAAGCATTAGGTGATTAAGTTTTAATGAGATCTTTTAATATGATACGTATATTAAGTTGTCAGACGGTAATAAGTTTTTGAGAAAAAGTGAAAATGACTTCTCCCATAAACTAACATGGATGTAGATTATAGCTAAAAACGATGCCAACAGTCTTAAATCAACTAACAGAAACCAATCGAATAAAACTCTTTTAATTAGACACGCTTTTCTATAAATAGCCTTTTAGACTAGTAAAATTTATGGTCCGTGTTCCTTTTACTTGCCCAAGGGCGCCCCTGGGACTTCATGATGTTTTTGGAAGTGCGAACAATCAAAGGAAAAGAGGGGAGCAAGTTGAAAAGGAAATGAAAGTTGAGTACCTAAACACCTCATTGAAATGTAGAGAATTTGGTTTCCGGTCACTTTTTGAGTATCACAATTTGAAAAAAGAAAAAAATATATACTATTTATTCAGTATAATATATTTATTTTAAAAGATTTACAAGGCAATGTGCTTCTTCGTAGATTTTTGTTTTAATACAATTAATTGGAACTCAAATTTTCAAGCGCTAACCCTTCCCCCTGATTGCCTGGGACCCCAGGCGCCAAGGAGAATTTAAAAAAGAAGAAGAAATAAAAGTACATGAAATGCTCTTGTATGTTCTAAAGCATTCTAAGTGGCATTTTCCTTGCAGTTGTCAAATCTTCAAAAAAATAAACCACCGTTTTTGTTTTATGCAAATACACACTTCAGTAAATGAAATAAAATAACAAATGTTCTTAAATATTAATTATTTTAACTAATAACACCTCATCTACCACCGCGGTGCGGGGGGGGGGGGAATACACGAGGTTTAAAGGACGCACGATTCCAGAATTAATAAATTTCATCTATATTGATGAGCCTTCTACGGCCTGCGGTCTTTCTTAAACATATAAATAAAATAAAAACATGAATAAAATAAAAACTATACATTTTTTTCACAAAAAAGGAAGAAAAAAAATAAGAAAGAAAAAAAGATTAGGAATTTTAAATTGCAAATGAGTCTTTGAACGCGCCAAATCTAAATCATTGTAGTTTTTTTTATAGCTCTTTTCGTTGTTTTTTACTACAAATTTTCATAGTTTTTAAAATCCCGATAATTTTACCTCGGCAGAATTAATGCGTGAATTTCGAATTTTAGTAATGCTTTTAAAGCTCTTTATTTGAGTCCATTTCAAAGTTAATCCAAGTTATTTTCGATCGCGTTTTATCGGAGGTAAAAGAGCTACCGATAGTAATAATCTCTTTTGAAGTACGTTATTTATGTCAGTCTTATCGTAAAAACAGGCTATTTTTCCATTGCTTGTTTTCGGCAATACGCATTTTCTCACGGTTTTGAAAATACCATACTTTTAATATATATTAACACGACACTAAATCGCGAATATGCACTTGATTTGTGCCAAATTCATCAAAAATCTAAGAGATTTTTTATTGTTCTTTCAACTGTTATTGCTAGGCTTCTCCACAGGGTTTTAAAAATCCTGTTATTTTTAATCCGGCAATAAAACGACTTGCAACTTTCGAGGCATTTTAATCATTAATTTTTATGTGTTTTACTACTGCCGATTTCATCGTCCATCCAGCATGTTATTTTACAATCTTTTTTTTCTTCTTTTAAAATAGCCATTATTTCCCTTTTTTGATTTTTTCAATACAATAACATTATTACAAAACGCAAAATTCGACTGTAGGATTTAATGCGTTTTTAATTTTTTGAGCTTAATTTCTAATTTTTGGTAGTTTAAAAAAATAAGAAGAAAAAACTTTTATGATTTAATATTCATGAAATCTCTTATAATTCACTAATTAGCAATGTCCTAAGGTTAAGAATATATAGAACTTAATCCCAAATTAATATTAAATCTTATTTTGAGCAATTATGCGTGTTTTTTTTTTAAATTTTATTTTAAAATTTAAATTACCCCATACGATTTCTTCACTTAAAATATTTACTTTGCAGTTATGTTCTCAAAAAATATTTATCTCTTTATTTTTTACTTTCATTCAAGAACATTACAGTTAATTGATTTTAAATTATACTTTTATGTTACTTGATGTGATATAAAACCGTCACTTTTTCCCCATCTTTATATTTTTCGTTAAATCTATCTATTTATTCATTTATTTTTGATAAAAAGGAAATATTTTTATTTATGAGAGTATTATTTTGGTTTTCTTCAGTTGTTAATGCTTAAGAGAATTTAATTTTTTCAAATATATTACAAAGCTGATAAAAAAGAAAGAATTAGTTGAATGAATTAAGATAATAAAAAAGAATTATAATTATTTAAAAGAATTTAATTTAATAGAAATTTATCACTTAGTGACTGATGAAAAGAGCTGTGTGTAAAACACTTATGTTTACATTAAAATTATATCTAATCTATTTAAATACTTGGAACGTAGCCCTTCATTCAGAATGGTAGTGCACTCTACTATAGATGAATTCAATGTTGTTACTCAGTAACAATGTGCTTTTCTAAATTTCGCCTTTTCACCGCGATTATTAATTCTTTGCTAATTCATATAAAAATAATTTAAATTAAAATCTATAAATTTTTATAAATTAGAATAAAATGAATGATTATAAATTAAAAATAAAATGAATGACTATAAATTCCCGATTATCTCTTCACAGTGTTCTTGTCTCATATAATATTTTTCAAAAAATTGTGTTTAGTCTAAGATTGAGTGCATTTATAATTTTTGCTGTGGGGGGGGCGCACCTAAGTCTAAAACATAATAAAATAATATTAATTCCATAACATACATAATAAATGACATAAAAAACATAATAAATAATATTAATTACAAAAATACCTGTTAGAAAAGTATATCAATTTTGAATTTTTTCACATCAAAACTTTAAAATAATGAATGTAACTGAGAAGCAAGAAAATATGAACAATAGGAATTTTTTTTTGATCAGTAAAACAAAACTTAATGGAAAAATTATTTTTGATATAAATGTGGCATGTGTACAGATGGATGGAAATGGAATTTCTGAAGTTGAAAACAAATTGTAAAATTTGTATTGGAAATTTTTTTTTTAAAGATTACGTTACATTTGAATTTTCATCTGTGTAAGAATTAATCAATTTTAAAGAATAAAACGTGGAAAAAAATGCAAATAATTATTAAATACAATCTAGTTTAAAGAATAAATGTGTTAGTCGAACAACATTATTATCACAATAAAACTTAATATTGATATTTCAACTGTAACTGTTGTACCTATTTTCTAACTTATTAATTATTCTTGTATTTCATTTCAATTTTCAAACTCAGCTGTTTACTTGAACAATAGGGCAAAAATCTTAAACAATTTTTTCACAAAACATATTTATAATGAAACTACATAAATTATTTATGCTACGTCCTGTGATTGCTTTTTTTAGGTGCACCTAAATACTTTTCATTTTTGAATGCTTATAAGTTTAATTTTTTTAACTCTAATCTGAAATATTTAGGATCCTCTCAATCATCTTATCTTTCATAATTTATTGCTACCAGCTACCGAGTAAGCAGCCTATTTTGTAAGTTTTTCGTTCATGCGTATCCTTTCTCAAAAGGTTGGTGAAGGGAAGGGAAGCATCAGTTAAAAAAAAGTTTAGAAAGAAAGATAGTGGTGGTGCCATCTACAGAGGCGTTATTGAAATATAAGAAATTTTTAAAATGATTTGTGTAAATTTGTAATTAAATACATTGAGTTTGGGAAAAGAATGCAAAAATTATGTGTTAATTAATTCTAATTATGTTAGTCAATTTAATGCAAAAATTTCCTTATTTTGTCGATGATTTTAATCAAGTCTATTCTATTTCGCATTGAAGTTAAAAATATTGGCCCAAACTTTTTAAATTCATTACTTTGTCATGAATTCATACCTCCCTCAAATATGACGGAAAATTTACCTACACTCAATAAATAAGTGCCTCAAATTTTACATTATTGCTTAGTCTAATTAAGGAAACATGCTTTATATTAGTCACACCAATTGTATCACGTGTATGCTTGGGTCACATTTTGTTATGATTATGCAATATTTCTTTTGTATTTTTTATTAAATAATCATGTGAAGACTCTTGAGTCAATGAAAAACGAGTGAACAAAAGAGATCTTATTATGAGCAGTAAATATATTTTATTCAATACATGAAATGCTGCCTTTTCCTTACATTGAATGATCGTTAAATACTAAGGATTGTATAAATATATTTGCACTTACAAACTATAAATAATTTATTCGGATTTCTGTTCGCAATTTTTGCATTTTAACGTCTTAATCACCAGTCATTACATTGTACATTTAACATCAAATAAAGAAAATAGGAAAGAAACTGAACATTGATTCTTGCAAAGCTTTTTATTTATTCAACGTTCATTAATTAATTAAAAAAGATGATCATTCAACAATTAAGGAAATACATATTTCTAATGAAAAGGCAGAAAATCAATACATCGAATAAAATATAATTACATACCCTTTTAATAATCTTTTATTATTTCTTGATAAGCTTTGATTTGAAATGAGCTTTGATTCTGGAAATGAGCGCGCCATTTTCTGTTCTGCAGACGTCTGTAAGAAGGACAGGGAGGAGGCGTTACTCATTATGATTAGTATACTGCGCATGCTTGAAAACATGCCTTGAAGGGTCATCCTGTTTCCTGAGGATTCACAGGCATCCTCACGCTATACACTACCTATACTCGGAGAAATATTGTGTTGTGAAAATTGTAGTTGGTCCTCAGTCTAACTGGCTCTCTTTGACTTAATTTTTGTTTTGTTTTAGAGTTCCAAAATGACACGTAAGTTACTGTTTGGTGTCATTTGAGTAATACTTTAATTTGTTAATAAATATTATTATATCTATATCACCTTTCAACGTTTCCTCATATTACAATTTTTGCCAGCTTTTAAATGAGATGCATTTCAAAGAAAAATCTTATTATTTTATTTTTGAAATTATCAACAGCAAACATAATTTCATTTATAACTCTTTTGCAATATTATTTGGATTACTGATATTTGAAATGTTAGCTCGTACAAAATTTCATCAACCGTCAGCAATAAATTTCTTAGCATAAACTAAGCATAAAATTACATTAGTATTATTTATTATACTGCTTTGTAATTTATCTTTTTGTTCTAGCATTAGATATTTTTTTCCTTTTTATCTTTAATTTATTTCGTTGGAGAATAAGGCTTTTTATTGCTAGTGCCTACCAGTTTACTGGATAAAATTGAAATCTGATGTTTTAATTACTGACTTATAGAATATCTTGATGTCAATGATCTTACCCTATGTTTTTTGTTTACTTTTTTATTTTGGATCATTGTGAATATTTTTGATTTAATAATGCAATTCTTGTCATTTGACCTACTTTTTAAATTCGTCAGAGATATTTAAATTTAATCTCAATTTTATTTCTTAAATTGAGTCATTACATATTTTCACAAACTGAAGTACATTTTAGACTACCTTGTGGATGTTATTATCTGACATCAAAAAGTTTCAAGCAAATCTTCAGAATCAAACATTTTTCTTCCATTTATATAGCTATTCATTTTGAGTTGGATATCTTTATCAATATGTATGGTTAATTATTTTAAAAAGCATTTCTTTATCAAAGGAGATATTTCTGTATCGTGATCTGTGGCAGAATAATCGCCAAGTCTTGGCAACTTCTGGACAGCGGCTCGGCTCGTGAGAAATTTAAAAAAAAAAAAACATCACAGAAAGCGACCAACTCGAAGGGTATAACTTGTAGCCTCCCCTGGGGAAACATCTAAAACTTTTTTTTTTTTTTTTTTTTTAATTTTCCCATTTAAAATCAATTTGGAGATTGTAGTTGGCATGGCAGATCACGATACAGAAACATCTTCTGAGCTTTATAGTTCTAGCAATTAAAACTAAAAGAATTATGCTGGTGTTAATTGCCTTGCGTGTATGATTTTTATTCTTACAATATTTTTATCTTTTTCGTGATGCTATCTTGCACTATTTAAGTATAACTCTACATTAAAAAAAAAATTCTGAAATGCTATATTGTTTTTGCCATTTTTGTCTGGTATCAATTTTGAACCAATGTTTGATTATTTATAGTCAAGTAATGTTATTATATTGTTACCTAGTTTTTTTTAAAAAAAATTTATTATAATTTTTTTTAAACTTTTCCCATAAATTTGGTTTATGTTGCAAACTTAGTGTGTTTCACTCTTATAAATTATCTTACATTTATTAATTGAATGTTTGCTGTTAAAAAAATTTAGCAAATGAAAGTTTTTTATTTTTTTTAAAGTTAGTGAAATTAATGTAAGATGCATTTCTAAGGTTAATTATCTCTTTTTTACTTTTTAGGTATAATGTATTTTTTATGGTTATTGTCAGTTAATGTTAAAAACAAGCACATTAAAATTGTTATACAGTGTTAAAATAATCATGTTTTTTGCTATGAGTAGTGCCATGCCTTCTGTAAAAATACCTCCCTGCTGTAGAATTTAGATTGCGAAACAATTTTTTCAAAACTGTAAAAATAACCTTATGTTGTGAGGATAAGGCTCTATGACTGCAAGGAAAACATAGCATCTAATAGGCAATTTATTAACTTAAAATGATGCTCTATGTCAGTGAAAGAAAACTTACGGTTTTTCAGATGAAGTTTGTTGCACAGTTTATAACTAAAAAGAAGTTAGAATAAGATTAATGATACTCAAAAGTTAGAATACAAATTATACTATTTAAGGTCGAACAACAATATTCTTTTTCTTCTATTTTATTCCCCAATAAATCCATGAATTCTCTTTGCATGGCTTTGTAAATTAAATCTTAATAAATTCTAGATACTTCTATATTACCAGCAGCAACTGAGGTCAGGTGGCACTCTTGACAGCTAATGTTTAAAATAATGGTGCAAAAATTGAAAAGGTCTAATAAGTGAAAATTCTGAGGACAACTTCCAGTCAGAGCCTGGCTAAGGCAGGGGCATATGGGGCAGTTGCCCCGGACCCCCAAATCGAATGGAAAGTTTATTTTACATTTCCTTCTTTAATGAACTTTTTTTAAACAAAATATCTAAACATTGTAAAATCTGCTAGTTTTATGTTAGCTTCTTCATTAATCTATCGTATGAACACAAAAAATCTATACTTTGTAAATCCATAGCTTTCTAAGGCGGAATTCGGCTAAATTTTCACAATTTGGTAAATCAAAAACCTGTATTTTCACATATCACAAAATGCGATATGTTTACAAAAAGATGGGCTTCTGATTGACTTAATTAAGCCATCCTAATTGCGAAAATTTAGCTTAATTCCGCCCCAATGGCAGCAAGGATATAAATTTTTTGCAGCTAGGTGACAAAGTTAATAATCAGAGAACTGCATTCGGCATGATGGACATAGAATTGTCAGAAAAGAATAAAATGGACAAAACGATACCTCCCCTGACCATTGAAAGAAGTAAAGTACAGTTCTTTATTAGTGATTCAGAGGGGGCCTCAAAGAAGTTTTGCCCCTTGCCCCAATTAGGCTAAATCAGTCCCTGAGTATTGTTAATATATAATTAAGATTTAATGAGTAGAAATTTTAAGAAACGAAAATGTGCAGTTAAGTAAACCCTCAAGAAATGAAAAAAATTACTGCTGACTGTGATTTGTGAAAAATAGAGCCATAAACATTAATTTCAAATGACATACCCTTCCTAAGAAAGGCACATAGAGGGGTTTATATCACTTAAAAGGGACTTAAAACCAGACAGATGTGCAATGTCTCATGATAACAAGAAAGAGCATATAAAATAAAAAGATTTTTCCAAAAAGAATGTGTGAAACTTTGTAAAACAATAATAATAATGATATTTTTCTGTGTTTTTAACAATATCAAATTGAAAAATTTCCATAAAATAAATTGAAACTACTACGAAATTGAGGATAAATAAAAACATTTTTAAAAAAATAAGTAGATAAAAAGCAACATTGCTGTCAAATTGGGACAAAAACATTTACTGTTACTCGTAAGCGTTCTGGTTATAGAGACTACAATTAGAATAGAATCATGAGTGACAAGTATATTTATTACATGTTATACTTATTTGCATAAAGTTGATGCCAGTGCAATTTAACCAAAGTAAACTGTTATAATTAACTCGAATTTTAAAGTAAATGTGCATTCTAAGCTATGACATAGTATGATAGCACAGTATGACATGCATTAGACAACCTTACTTTCTGTTGACAGATCTTATGTTCACCCAAAATAAATAAACAAATTCCAAAAGTAAGAATTCAATTAGTAAGATCGGTAAACTAGCACATTTAATATTACAGATCGATCGAATGTTATAAAGTAGGCTGGTTTTTAAATTTTGGCAAGTTCCAAATAATTGAAATCAAACGGTACTTTTTACTTAAAAATGTTATTCAAATTGTATTTTCTGAATTTCTAGAATTATGCTCTTTATTATTTTGTTTAATGTATGCTGATGCTTAGTGTACAGGCTAATTCTTAAAGAAGTATGCAGTTTCAATGTGCTGTAAATAAAGAACAATGTAAGATATATGTTACCTGCAACGGAATTGTATAGGATTGTTTAAAGTTTTGTTACAAATGCTTACAGATGTTCTCTGTGTTACCCCTTAATCAGTGAACACGCCCCGAACTAGTAATCCATTTTTTCCTAAAATTGCATATTAAGGTATCTGAATTAAGACCAGTGTTAGTGATTAATTCCACTTAACTTTTTGTCGATGAAGCAACATTCTGCATCTGTTGGAATGTAAACTTGTTTGCTTTTCGGAGTACAGATAATCTCAAACACACAGATCAACACTTAAGATTCTCCAAATGTAAATGTGTTTTAGGCTGTGTTGAGAGCAATTCAGAACCCTTCTTTTTTCAAGAGCAAGTCACAGGAGCAATTTTTTAGAATTGTTTACTCTTTGATTAATGCCTCATTTGCAGGACGACATTGAACGCTTCTTTCTTCAATTGGATGGTACACCACCACACTGCTCAACATGCAAGATTACCTTATGAATGTCTCCTTCACTGATAGATTGGGGGAGCCACAGAATACAACATGCCAGTTACTCAATGACCAACCAGAAGTTCTGGCCCATTACCTTGTGATTCCCTCCTGTTTATCTAGCAAAGCAGAAATAGTGTTTCACATCCACTATAAATGATGACTTGATTCAAATACCTTAAAATGCTTTTGGGTGCAAATGGGTTGTGTCTAGTGATTAAGAGGTCACATATAGAACATTTTCAACTGTGTCTAAAAGAACTTAAAATAATCCCATACAATTTTGTTACAGGTAACATACAATATCTTATATTATTCTTGATTACAATTCATTGAAATTTTATACTTCTCTATAAATCACCTTGTATAATGTATTTAAAAACTGATAAGTTTTATAATTGAAAAGACAAGAAAAATATATGAGACTGGGTTTGGATTTAAAGAGTAAGACCAAAAGGACTTGGGGTGGAGGAATTGAGAATTTTTTGTGAAAGTTGTAACTCGTAAGAGTTTTTCTTTTTTTCATATCAGCTATTCCAACATGCTTTAACTCCAATAATAGCTTCTTTAAAGCTTTTTTTTTTTTTTTTTTTTTTACAATTTTAATGAGCAATTTTTGTAAAAACAAGATTTTTATAATTTATTCTCAAAATGATTTATCTTGAAAACAACTGCATACTGTGTGTTAATTGTTAGTGGAAAAAAATATAGATATTGTGTGGGCAGATTGGCTTTTATAAGGTTTTATTAGTGCAGCATTACTCTTAGCCTGGTGGTTGTTATGAAATTGAAGGTAACATATTAGTAAATAAATAAATAAAACTTATTTTCCTCAGACTCAAGTCAAAAACATATGCATACTTTACAGAAATTACTGTATACATTATTTTTGTATTAATGATTCCATTTTACTCCAAATATCATAATTTATTTTTCCATCAACAAGCTCAATAATGTGGTTTAAAATTTAGTGTCGGTAACATTGTATTATGTATTAATGTGTAGGGTTAATTAAAAAAAATAAAATTTTGATTTACCATGAAAGAAGTCAAAAAAAAAATTTAAATGTAACTTTCATTTACCAAGAAGATATTTAAAATACACAAAAATTTTCAAATTGCAAACTTTCAAACTATAGATCAGTTCAAGTCTGTTATGTGCCATATTAAGATTTAAAAAGTATCTTGTGTAATTAGTGTTGTTTAATGTGAATTTTTCTATCATTACTGCTGTTATATGATCTTGTTAAAATCTAGTTTTTATATGATCTGCTGTTATGTGGCGTTGTTGTGCTTTTGCCTTATTTTATCTTTGATTAACACATCAATGGAAAACTCAAAACTAAGATTGGAGTAATTTTAATGCTTAGAGAAAATATTTTATGCGGCTTTTAAATTTTTTCTCCAAAGTTTAATTTGACCATATTATATTAATATAAAAGGAATGGGTATTGCAGTTACAGCTAAGTGTTTGCATTTTCAGGTGGAAATCAACGAGAGCTTGCTCGACAGAAAAACCAGAAAAAACAAAGTGAACAGAATAAAAAGTCTGGTGCCAATAATAAGGATGGCAATAGAGGTTTAACGTTAGAAGAAAGGCGTCAAAGGTAAGATTTTGTATTGGAAATTTCGAAAATATCTTTCCTTTTCACTTGAAGGAAGTACTAAAAGTTTACTTAAAAGCGTTAATAAATTCATACCTCATTTTTTATTTTGTTTTTAACTGATATCAATTGAAGAAGATATGCTATAGACTAAAATCACATCAAAATAAAAAAAAATTTCAAAATTATAGTGCAAAAGCTATTTCTTTTTAAAGGTAATAGATTGCAAATTTTACATATTTATGTATAATAAAGCAATAACTAACTAGTATATGACTCACAGTTACATATTTTAGCTATAGTATTAGTAATTCAAAAATAGCATTGCAGATCTGTGATAGAATTAATTATAAAATTGGAAGGTAAATATTGAATCTTTCCTTCTTTTTTCATCTATCTTTTTTTTAAAAAGAAGAAAAGGAAACATTTAGTTTGCATAACGGCCAAATATTTCAACTAGTGATGTAACGAATAGTGATGGGGCTGAATACTTGCTTTTTAAAAATTTCTCTTTTGATAGTAATTTTGTAATTAAAGTAATTTTCAAATTTTAAATTAAAAATGAAATAAATATTAACAAAATTGCTTTTTTAATATTTGTATAATTAAAAAAATTTTAACAACTTGATTTATTTTTTGTAATAATTTAAATATCTTGATGCCAATAACAAGGCAATATGGCTTTTATAAATCTAAATAATTAATAATAGCATATTTTAGTTATAGTTATACTTGTAATTTATATGCTGTTTTATTTAAAATAAGAACTCATTACTACTGTTAAATGTATTCTTAACTTTCTTTTTTGTCAGAAAAATTATTAAAACCCAGAAAATTAAGAACTTTTTAAAAAGTTTCACTTTTGAAATTTTAATTTTGTAATTAAACAATTTTCAAATTTTAAATTAAAAATGAAATAAATATTAACAAATTTGCTTTTTTAAACTTTCTATATTTTAAAAAATATTTGTATTTTAATGTAAAAGATTCCAATGCTTGTTTAAATACATATGATGATAAATTTGCAACAAGAAAACGTTTTTATTTATGTAACATTATTAAATACACTTATGTATTATACAACTTAAATTGAGTAAATGATAGATTTTCTAATAATTAATGCAGCGAAATGTAACCCTGCAATATTCATGATTAAATATATTTAAAAACACATTTGAAAAAATTTCTTTCTTTATTATGATGAATTTATTCAGCCAAATATCTAATAATATTCATATTCAGCTGAATAACTTCATTATTCGGCCGAATAACTTCAGTAGTCGGCTAAGCCGAATAGTGGCCGAATATTCGTTACATCCCTAATTTCAACTTTATTGTGAATAATTTCTTTGACTTGTAGATTTTAATATTCTTTATGTGTTTTTACATTCGAAATCGGCTCACAATTTGCGTTCGTAAGAGTTTAAAATCTTTCGTATTTTTACATGTTCTAAGCCCCGCACGTTAAGATTTATTAAAACTCCAATATCGCAATTTGTATTTTTTAATTTTGAAAAACCAATATCAGTGATAAATATTCAAATGATTTTAAAACTCCATATCGCAATTATCTTAAGACCTAAGTTTTTTCTTAAATTAGTTACTATTATGGTGTGATATTCTCCATTTTAATTTTAAATTGTAGTTCAAAAAATTACATTAAGCGTGCAAGACGTATAAATTGAAATCCAGTTTTTGCTCGTAAAATTTTCACATACTGTCACAGATACCCAATATTTTAGTTTTAACAACAATCTCACAATTATTACTTGAATCATAAGCTTTGATGATCACATACTCTCAGGAAACTTTTGACATTATCACTGAAAATGAACAAAAAGATCCCAACTTGCCATGCATTCAACCACCAACTTTTAAAAAAATTCAAAAGTTATTAAATTGTAAATGAGTACACAATAATTTACTAATCTGCATTAAACCGGGGCTTAAAATTAAGAGTGATTGGTTCAGGACTATCATAAAAGTAAAAATGAGATAGGGTATGTTGGTTTTTTTTATTTTTTAGTTTTTTGTTTTGAACTGTGTTTTATCACAAAATAGCATATTTTGTTGTAACTGTAAGCATTACTCATATTCTCTGAATTGTAATTTTTCATTTAAATTCACTGAAATAACTTCTGTTTTTTTTTTAAATAATATTTTTTAGATACTGGTCCTTTGGCCCAATGACTAAATTTCTTTAGTTTCTACCCTTGATTAAACAATAAATTATTATTTTTCTTAGGGATGCTGAGCAAATGAGGCTTAAACAACAGAAAGCCCTGGAAAAACAGGGTCAGCAGCAGCAGAAATGTGCGTAACGAATCTTAGTATAATGTGTGTGCATCTGACTATTCTGAAAAATTTTTAACTAATGAATGCATTTTAAATAATAATTATTTTTCAACGCCTATGTGATTTGATTTTGTCTGTCTATATGTTGACTGCAATAAACTTTTCTAAGTAAGATTAGTTTGAGATGTTTATTTTGCTTTAGAGTTGAAGTTTTTTAAATTAAAATAATACATGTAATAAAGTTATCAAAACAATTTTATGTTTGCTGGATAACTGCTAAAAAATCAACTTTGCTAAAATACTAGCATTTTAAGTATTGATAGCTTTTTTGTTTTACTATCTGGCTTGAATGCGCAGGAATAAAAACAAGAAAAATGTAAACAAGGCAGCAGAAAAAAAGTTTTCATGCGATGATTAAAAATAGGGTTTCCAATTTTCTATGCTTTTGGTGAAAATCTTCTTTCTGGTGGTAAAATTTCCATTTCACCTTTTTCTCATCCCTATTTAATGAATGAATTTAATATTTGAAAAAACTGTATTAACATCAAGTCTCATCCACTAGAAGTTCAAAAAGAAAATGTATTTGAATTTGAGTGGATGAATAGGAAGTATTTTATTAACGGTTAATAAAAATTCGAACAAGATATAGGGAGAGTTGTGAAATTTTCATAGGAATTGAAAAAAAGGGACTTAAGGTAGCACCGACTTCCAATTTAAAGAGCATTTAGTGATTTGAAGAGCATACATAAGTGCTAAGTATTTAGTGATTTGGGGAGCATATATAGAAATGCTAAGTGGGAATCGGAGGTTACTTTGAAACATATCAAATAACTTAATAACAGGACTAAAAAAATCTAAAACTTTTTACTAGCCGCACATTTTTTTTTATATATGCAAATTAATGAAAATATAGGATAGGGATGTACTATTTACGGGAAAAAAGGAGCAAAAGCTACATTAAATTTAAGTCATCAACAACGTTTAGTTTAGGTATAAATCAGAAATATTAAAGATTGTCAATAAAGAAATATTAATATTATTAACAAGGGAGTATCGAGCACAATCAAGTATTAATGGAATAAATGCAAAGCATTATTAATAACTGAAAAATAATGTTCGAATTATAAAGTACTATCACCACGTCCATGCCCTTCAACATGTAACATGTTGAAACAATGTTGCATACTTTTTCATTAATTATTTTCTTATGCCCAGAGGTTTTTGTAAACTTTAATTCTATCAATGTAAACCTTACTATAGGAATTTAAAAGAAAAAGCTAAAGTTTGTCAACGGTAAAAACTCCTCTCGTCAAAAAGTCTGAGGCTGTCTGCTGCTTTGGAAACGAGATAGCGCATTTCAGGGAGGGTAGCTTCTCTTCACTCTGGAGGTAACACAATGGAATGAACCAAAGTAAAATATTCCCGTTCTCTCGGAAATCAGAGTCAAAACCAATGACCCCACACCCCTATTTGAATGAGTTATACCTCGTGACCATAGTCACCTCCACTTGTCCAGACGAATGGCGAGGAAAGTTCTTACCTTAGACAAACCATAACTTCATTGAATACATTTTAGCTAACGTAAATAGCACCACGGTGGATGAGGAAATTGAGCGTTTGCCTCCCAATAAGGTGCCAAGGTACGAGTCCCAGCTTTGTATGGTCGATACGAATTCTGCATCCGGCTCGCATCGACTGCAGTGCTGACTTAAAGCATCCGCTGTGGTAGACGATTAATGGGCTAGAATCTTTTTGTTAGGCTAACCGATAGAAGGCTTCTATGTTTTCCTTTTAATGCAACGCAAATGAGGATTAGTTTCATCAAAAACTCCTCTGTATAGGCTAGTTTTTCCCAATGCTTAATCCAGGAGTTCCCTTGTTTTCTGTATTGCGATCAAAACTGCAAATACGGAGTAGACGTAAACTCAAAAATGGATCGGCTGTTCAACTCTTATGGTGAGCGTTATAAAATAAAATAGTTAATGTAAATAAATTAAATAATAATTAGGTCTTTTGAAAAAATAATTGTTTTTGCTGCGTTTTTAAATGCTGTTTATTCGCCCTATCCGGCATCTAGCAAATTTTATTTACGCTTAATCGGTATTTTAAGGTAGTCTGATTGAGCATTTACCAATCTAGCCCAAAATATTTACATACCTGGACAAATGTTTTCTGCCTAAATGTGAAAACATGCCCGATTTCCAAAAATTGAAGATTTTTAAGCGATTAAAAAAACAGTTAATATTTATAATGTAAGACAGTTCTTTTGAATTATTTTTAAGAATATAGTAAACAGTATATTTCTAAAGGGAAGAAAAAATTTAAAAAACAAGCGTGAAGTAAGTAATTTTTAAAATTTTATAAAATGTCTATAATAATTCCATGTTTAATAAAAAAAAATTTGCCTGTGGTGGTGCATTTTTGATTAAAAACGTAACGAACAAATAGCGATCGATTGACTCACTATTTATTCGCTATTTGTTATATCTAGTCGCCTTTGGTTTGATGACAGTTAAATTTTCCTGTATTAGATCGGTCGTCGATCCTGATGGTAAATACCCGCACCATGTTTTTATTTTTCGAATTGCGCTTAGGAATACGGGAATCGTGATTTCTTAAAATTGATGAAAATAGTTTTCGAACTTGATCAATAGGCTTAGTGTTAGGTGTTGTATACACTTTTCTCGTGCTTTGTAAAGTAAATGTTTAATCGAAAGTTCACCTTGAAGAAGACACCTGAAACAATAAATATCTTTCACTTTCCTTCAAAAAATCGGAATTTCTCACGTTCTCATTATTTTTCAAAGGCGCATTTATTTGTTTAGAAGCAATCGTATCTGGCGCAGAAATAAAGTATTTTTATTTTGAAAATAAAATTGGTTCTAAGATGTTCGATCTCTAATATCGAACAAGTGCAAGTGCCTGTTTTATTGTATTTTGAATTCTCCAGAAAACAATTAGGTTGAAATATTGAATGTTGTCATTCGAGATTGCATATTTAACAGTAATAGAAATCGTTTATGAATGATTCTTTAAATGACTGAACAGTTGTTTTTTAAAATTATAGAATGATGGCAGTACGATAAGTGGCACCTATAACTACATTCGGATAATGCAAAAGTATTGATTTATAAAAAAAGCATTGATTTATAATTTGAACTGTCAAGTTCATTTTATATTTCTATTTAAACGTTTTCAAATGAAAGTTTTTATTTTAATTTTATAATCGCCGTTGAACAGCCGACGCAATTTTTTGGGTTTACGACTACTAATGTTCAATTTCGTTGCCTTGTTATTTTGAACCCAATCCAGAAGACAAGAAAACTCCTGGATCAGTAGTACCCTCAGAGGTATTGATTTGTTATGGACACGGAGGACTTTGCGACTCGACAGATCTTATGTGCACCAGTCACTGTTTACTACACGGGGAGTCTTCGGCCGGCGGGGATCGTAAAAGAGGGTAGCCGAGCTGGTGCCGCTTAATCTTAATCTAGTGAAATAAGCGTTAGGACCGTTCTGTCTGTGAGCTGGACTGAAGGAGATTGTTTTTTGCGAAGGTAACCCTTTAACAGTTCATTTGTAAAAGGAATGAATTATTTTTAAAGATTAACTTGATATGATTTACCTCACAAGTCACTTGCTGTCGAATTAGAATTGCTGCACTGTTGGAATGGATCCAGAGCTGGCTGTCGGCTAACAGGCCTCTTTTGCTTGTTTGCGCAATTTTATTTAATAATCGTCGATGAACAGCCAATTTTTCGGGTTTACTACTGTTAATGTTTAACCCCGTAGCCTTGTAATTTTGAATCCAATCCAAAAGACAAGGGAACTCTTGGATCAAGAATTGGGAGAAATTTACCTTCGTGGAAGACTTTTTGATGGAAGTAGCTCTCATTTACGTTGCATGGAGAGAAAAACCTCCCACGGTTAACCTGATGGCAAGGGCACTCTAGCCCAAGATTCGTCTGTCACTGTGGATATTTTACGTCAGCTCTGTAGCCAGTGCAAGAAAAATGCAGAATTCGTATCAACTTGTTATCGCTGGGATTTGAACCCAGTTCAGCTTTTTAAAAGGGGAACGCTCTAATTCATAGCCATCACAGGTTGTTGGCGTAAATGTGATGACCTTTAGCGAACGATACTCCATATCCTTACAAACTTGCAGCTTTCTAAACCGGAAGTAGAGCAGGTCAAGATTTCGAGATTGTTGTTGTTAAAATTTATATTCACGATCGCAACGCTTGCTCTCTAGTGGAGCCTGAAAATATAAGGCATTTATTTATTAAGTTTTCATTCAGTTCTATCATAATCATTGGCAGAGTCGGAGGTCATTTTCTTAGTAGCAAATAAGAAGCAAAATTTCCCTAAGGGAAGGGCAGAAGAACTTTTAAAAAAACTAACCAGAACATTGGTAAATCTTTTTGAAACAGAACACGCCAAACACTTGAAGAAAAATTTCTCAATAATTTTTACCTTTCTGTTAATAACAAGCTTGACCGATAATTTCCGATTTCGTGATCGCATACTGTGATGTTGCTACATCACACGTGCGTTGTTTTTCTACTCCTCAATAGTTTTTTCAGTTTTCGTTCTTTTAACCACAATAGCCTAATTTTTCTTATCGATTTCCCCCACCCTAACTTTAACCGTGTACCGCTTTGCTCTTTTCCGCGTGCCTTCTTGGCGGCAGTTGAGGAAGCCGCAGTGTGAGAGAAACAACGGTCTCATTTTTGATATTTTCAAGTTCTCCTCCCAATAAGTTTTTAAAATGCTTCACCCCTTTTAAGGTGTAAGATGTAAATCAATATTTAAATTTTAAAGTCTCTCAAATAAAATGTAAAGGAAAAGCATATTTTATTTTATTTAATCTTTGGCAAATTAAGATGAGCAGCACGTGTGCAGTGTCACCAATGGTTGGCGAGTTTCCATGATAACAATTACCAAATCTACAATCCAGGTGTTTACGAATCGTCTATGCTAGAATTCTTCTTTTTAAAGGAGATAAAAAGGCAGCCTCGTCCGAATGGAAATTTGAAAATGTGTGTTCTAATAGAATGATTAGAAATGGTGAAAGGGGAGCCATCTCCATCAAAGTGAACCAACAGAATGTCTGATGAATAAAATAAAGTTTCCTAACACTTCCTAATGAACTGTGTGCCCTCTTTAACTTCATCTCAAATGCACTATTAGACCAGTTACGGAACCTGGAGATCCTTCTGGAACGAAGGATCAGGTAATTAATTTGAACAATGTTTTGTTACTGATACGATCACTCTTTTATGTTTTTATTTATTTTATTCTAAATTTATTTAAATAGTAACAATACAACACACACTGTTACAGATGTGTGTATTACGGTAAAATAATTTTTTTTATTTGGTCTTCAATTCATTACTAATTAAAGTCATCATTGCTTAGTTTATTCCAATGAATAAATAGGATATCAGAACGTGGAGAACTGTTATAGAATAGTATATATTTCTGATTCTCTGAAAAAAAAAACAATTAAGAATCATCCGAATTACTTGAAATAATATCATTTATGTTGATCATTAATAAATTTTTTTATCGTTTTTTTGGAAAGTATTTTTTTAAATTTTGAATGATAAATTTCATTTAGAATTTAGCTATCCTGTTTTAAAGTTGCAGATTGAAATTCATATCGAGATCTTGCAATTATAAAATTTTATTGTGTCGTCTGTCATCTTAATGTAATGAAGGGATAACCTATGTAAATATTATTTGAGAATAAAGTTTTCAAATGAAAAACATATCATTTTGGAATTCTCCGGATTTATAAAGTGTTATAATTTTTTTACTAAAAGATTTTGCTTGTAAACAATTTTTTTTTCTTATTTGATAATAATTTTCTATAGAAAGGTTTTCTGCGTCCGATTATGCTTAAAAACAAGAAAGTTTATAATTTTGATGTGAGGAATTTTTAGAATTGTTTTTTCGTTTCGTAAGCATTTTTTATTTTATGTTTTTTAGTTTCTAAATAATGATTTTTATTAAAATTTAAAATTTTTTGCTAAAAATTGTTGTCCAAAAACATTTTTTGCAAAATTAAAATACATAAAATTATGAGCTTATGTATACTTTTTGCTTATTTCAATGTTCATAGTAATATGATTCTTATCACTATGGAATGTAAAGTTTAAATAGGCCTTTCATGTTATATTATTAAATTTAGTAAAACTATTTCTCAGGCATTAGGCATATTTTTTTCTAATTATTTACAAACATTTTTCCGATGTGTTTTAGATGCTCCTGCTCTAAAAAAAGAGATACCGCTTTGTTTTCGCATGCATAAGAAAGAATATCAAACATTTTTCTTTTTTAAATTTCATAAGCCAACGAAGGAACGTTAAAATACAACACTGAAGACATTTTTAGAGCAATTGAATGACTGTTTCTATAGAAATCACAGGAATTCGTCTTATGCAACAAGCCACTATATTTCGTTGCAATCGCGAATTCAAAGCACCATCCAAACCATTAGAGTTCCAATTTCTTACTTATTCTTCAAGCGCTCTCATTGAGTCTCAATATTTCAATACTATCACTGATGTTTAACAGTAGCGGGAATGAGTCCCAGCAAGTACCATGCCTTCCACGCCCATTGCGCAGAAAGCTTTAGTAAATTTTTGCTATACTTGGTATTAATTAATTAAATTTAAATGAATTTCAGAAAATATGATAAAATTTCGTATAACTAAATACTGGTAGATATTAAAATAAAATTTTAAAATGTCTTTTGCTTTATTTTAAAAAAAAAACATTCTTAAGGTTTTATGAATAACAATGTAAGGAAAACTCAGTAAATTGCTTTGATGGTGTAGGACTCACTCTAATTGCCAGAACTTTAAGAAAGTTAAGATATTTCATAGTACCATTTTGGTTGTCTAAATAAAGGTATATTTACAAAATGTTTTATTATTTCTTACGATTTTAACAATTTCAACCTTGTGGGTGGACATAGTTTTTTTGAAAATTAAATTTTATTCACGTTAATCGCCGTTTAACTTCAGATCGTAATTACCAAATGCAAGCTGGTCCGCACTGCAGAATAAAGCATGGAAAATTAAATTAGGCGCTACTGTCTGATGCATGTTAACTTTATATGTTGACGATTAACATCATGACGACGCCATTGGTATGTTGACGATTGTATGATAAGCAAACATAAATATTCCTCCTTATAAATATACTTTTATAAATACTCCTCCTTTTTAAAATAATTGTAATATTAAAGCATAGGTCATCTATCATTACACTTCATCTTTCTTTATGAAATGTTGACTGTTATTACCAGAAAGTGCAATATTCTGTCGTTCTCTACTAAAAATTACTACTTAAGTAAAATAAAATTATTCTGACTCCATTCTTACGCGAGTATTTAAATTACAAATGAGCCGGATCACACTATTGGCCGAAAATGATATCAGGGGCATGCTGAGTATTGATTAGTATTTTGGAGACAGGTGTTGATTTGGCGACATATTTTAGATTTAGTTTTTAACCGCACTCTGCATGCACGTGTTATCAACAAATACAATTAAACAACGTGCAATTAAACAAATATTTCTTGAATAATTAAAATTGTGATAAATAATGAAGACAGAGGATTCACATTTACCACAGTTTTGTGGTAATTTTTATTAGAATCTAAGAAACTGATATTAAACTATACTGCTTTTACGTCATGGGCAACTGGGCCTGGTCTAGAAATGGGGGGAAACCTAGGCATAGAATTTTCGTAGGCCTCAAGGTCATTACTTAAATCTAAATTTACATATTGTTTGATTATAAAGTTTTTAAAATTATTTATAAAACAGCTAAAATATTATGTATCTGTAAATTTGAGCTTATATTTATTTCAATTTTTGTTACTTTATAACTGTAAAAGAATTCTTAAGGTGGGGGGGGGGACAAATAAATAAGTAAATAAATAAAAAAGCGTATATGTAATACTCACTATACCATCTTAGATTTGCAAAAACATTAATTATTTTTATTTTTCTTGTATTTAACTTTGTTTAACTCTAGTGATTATCTTTAAATCTATTAAAACACAAATATTGTCTGAAATACTAAAGAGGACATTTACTTTTCTCCCCCATTCCAACGACGTTGCAGTATTACGTAAACATTCACAAGGAAGAAATAAATCAAGAAGAAATAGAATTTTGAATCTTTTATTGATTGTGATGCCTCGAATTCTAATATGTATTTTACTTTAAAACCATTTGAATGTTTCTCAGGCTATTCACACGAACTCCCCCCCCCTTCGAAAAAATCATTCTTGTTGTATATAACAGAGGAAGAAAAAAGATTACAATTAGTATTTTAGTAAATGATTGAATTTAACAAAAAAAGCTATTTTAGAAATTAAAATTTGTTTTAGTGAAATGTTTTTAATAAATATTGATGTAATGCGGGATTTACAAGGAGAGAAGGCAATCAAGATAATGCTATTTATTTATTGAATTATGTCTTTCCCTTGAAACTTCTTTTTATTTTTAGTATTTAAAAGGGACGTGAAATATGACTTTATAATTATGCGGTTCTTAAAAAAACAGATGGCTGATTCAAAGATCAATAATTTAGTTTTCCATACGACACTCTTTTTAGAGAAACAATGAAGTTGAAATAATTTAATACTTTTAAAGAATATTAAAAACTAGTGGGCTGCGCACCCTGCTCGCTAACGCTCGCCAACCTACGAAAATTGCTACGCAATGTTATATGGTTTGCTTCGCAAACCAAGCTAGCTTCCCTCGTTAGTAACTGAGGTACATTGCAAATGCACAAAATTCTAAGAATTCAAAACAATCATTCAAATCCATATAAAAGCTTTTTTTTTTAAAAAAAAAGTTAAGTCTTTTTAGTAAATACTAAGTCAATAAAATAAATTTGAATTCAAATAAATGACATGTAATTCGTTTAACCTATTTGAAATGTGCTATAGTATAATTCGTGATATAAATCAAAAATCGTCAAATAAATTCGTAATATATAAATTCGTGAAAAAAAGCGCTTTCGACAAAATACTGAAACAGAGATCTATCGACAAAGACTACTCACTTCTGCCTAGCTTAATAGTATGAGATTGCCGCATCTGATGTTCCCTGGTTATTTCAGTTTCCGTTTTTAAAAGTGCTATATGTTGAGACACCTCATCTAGATTTAGCATGTGACATTTTTAGCAGCAATCATTGGTCGATTTTCTAGCGTTGCCATTCGGGGAGTTGTAATGAGGATTTTTTTTTGTCGCCGTGTAAGAGAAATAGTAACGTAAACAAAACAAAGCAAACGTTGCCACCGGCGGAAAAGAAATACAGCCGAAATTTGGGAGCCACGTAAGAGAATTATATATATTAGATTTAGAATAAAGTTAAACCCTTGCTTAATTTCCTTTATTAGCGATATTTTTATTGGCGATATAATGTCATGTGTTTTTATCAAAATTTAATTTTAAGTGACAAATAACAAAATTTTAGGTTTCAAAAAGTAAAATTTAAATTACCAACTTCTTTAAAGTAATATTGCTCAGTAACTGTAGTAGTGTTTATCCACAGACCCAATATCTACTTAGCCTTTGGAATAAATTGTACTTTTAATTTTTAATGGTATTGCGAGCATAAATGTACAATAGAATTCATTAGAGTTAATTTAAGTCAATTTTAATATTAAGCAAATTTTAACACGATTTCGTAGCTATTTAAATTTCATGTTAATAAGATTAGACACATGCAAAATAAAGTCTATTATTTTCATATCTAATGCAAAGCTAGTAACAGTGAAAGATACTTTATGCCATTCGACAGAGATTTGCACAAATTATGGCAAACTTCGTTTTCCTATTACTCAGCATTTTTTTTTACTGGGATCAGTTATCAAATATTTCTTTTTAAAGAAATGGGAAATTTTTTAAAATCTTTTATGTATCTAATTTTTGAACCTATTTTTTGCCACAGAGTCTACAAATGTGTATCCTGGTTGATGATTGTAAAACACCGCTTAAAACTTCTTTCTAACTACCCATATCTACCACCAACTCTAGCACTAATAACCCGGCAATTTCATTATTACATTTATGTAATTCTTTATTTTAAAGTATAAAATTAGTATTAAGTTAATATTAGACTCAGTTCCAATAGACACATCTATTTAATGATACGGAACTTTACTGCGTACTAAAGCATAAATTAAGCATAAATTAAGTTAAATTTTTTGAAAAATAAAGTGTTTTGAAAGACTAGTTGCTCCGCTCTTCCCTCTTGTCAAAAACAGTGATTGATTTTCATTCATTATTGTTTATTTTTCCGTAAACGTCAATAGTTTCTACAGAACATTTTGGTTTCAAAATACAAATATAATTTTGCTTTATGTAAGAACATTTTGTTTATCCTGATGGAGTAGACGATTATCTGGTTTTGAAAAAAAAAACTGTACTTGGAAAGAAAAACTAACCTAAGCAACAATAATGAAACATTTTGGAATAAATATATTATGTTTAAATGATTTGCTTAACCAAGTTAAATGTGAATAATGAAATCATGTTAAAGCCATTAATTTACTTTTTAATAAAAATGCCCCCTCCTCTCACAACAGGGATGACAAAGACACATGTTTCTAGACTTTTTAGTATGTTTTAAAGATATCAATAACCATATAAAAAATATAATTTATTCCCCTCTTACAAAGAAAACTAATCTCACGAAAAACCCGCGCTTATTACCCTGTATCTTAATAAGTTGCTCAAAAGTCTTCATAATACTGGTAATTTTTTTTTTTGTATTTAAAAGAAAAAATATATATATACTAGCTGTACCCTGCGTGCGTTGCAACGCTTTCAGTTTGAATTTAAATTTTGTATTTAAGTGTGTAAATGAGATTTGTGGATTTGTGATTATGATTTGAATAGAGAATTTTATTTAATGGTGAAAAAACCAGTGATAGTCTCAACAGTTAATTCTCCAGGATATCGTTAGAGCATTTTTAAACAGACATGTATGGTGATGCACACCGACCATGAAACATATTTTGGATGATGATTTGAAATAATTCTGGATCAATGGCGTCATGAATATTTCTGCTGATATGAGCTGACCAATTTGTCCTGGTGTGCGTTTTTCAATAAGCCAAATCATGTGGCAATTCTCTTTTTCTGCCGTTCAATAAAATGCATCAAACACCGTGTCTCTCTAAAAACATGACTTTTCGCAATAAAACCAAGTTTAGAGCTTAATATTTGTTTTAACTCACGTGTGATAATGTATCATGAAGATCCGATGATGTTTGCCTAAGTTACTAAAGCTCTTTAATTTTAGCTCAAGCAGGATTGCATGTGAATGTAATAAATAACTCTAGCTGTCCATATGCGCACCGATACTTGTAGCAGCACCGAATGAAGTCATTTGGAAACATGAATGTACTGACCTATATTCGCCAAGAAAAGTTTCTATTGATTTGCTTGACCCGATAACAACGTTGATAATGGCTCGGCTGGCGACGTTAAATCTGGTAGTTACACTTTGCCTCCAGAACAGCAAATTCCAGCTGTTTCATTCTTAAATTTGAGAGCACTACAAAACATACATAATTGATCCATTTTTCCGATGATGACGCTTGGGTGAAAGACTATAGTTGGTTGTCGGATCATAGTGAAATGCACTCAGATTCAAATCAGAGTATTGGCAGCGTCTAAATAGCGAAGTGCGTTCTTGATTGATTTTTATTCTTGCATCCCGTTGCTCTGATGTTTCCGACGAACGGGCTTGATAAGTGCGTAGTTGATTTGTTAACAGTCTTCTTTCCCGTTGCTCTGATGTTTCCAAGGAACAGGCTTGAGTAGTGCGTAGTTGATTTGTTAACAGTCTTCTTTCCTGTTTCTCAGACGTTTCTAAGGAACGGGCTAAAGCATTGTGTTCTCGATTAGTTTCAAGTCTTTCTTCCCGTTGCTCCGATTTTTCTGAAACACGGTTAGTTCTCTTCTTGCGTGCTTGAGATGTTGATCGACTAAGAGCGATTCGTTTAGGCGGCATATTTTTGCAAATATTCTCTTTCAAACAAAAAGAAATGTAGAAGTTGACAGTGGTCGCAAATTTGCTAATTCGAAAATTCACGTATTTATTTTAAATAATAAAAAAGCAATAAAAATGAAATAAATTAAATAAGAAATATAATAATGATAAAATTTAAAACAAAAATCTATTTTTGGTAAAAATATACTTGTGGGTGCCCCTTGACGAAATTGGTAACTTATGTTTATCACCATTCCTGTTTGCGCGGAACACCGCGGTAACAGGAATGGCTGCCGAAACATAATGATATTTTAATAATACATTGGAAAATTTCAGCAAGACATCGGCCAAAACTTTATAAAATTGCAATGAACCCAATGTAAGCAAAATTAATAAACCCAATAAAATGCATTTTGACTCGAAATAAAAATTAATGGAGTAAGCACAGAAAGAAAAGGAAAAAAAAACATCTCACTTATTCATTAAGCTTGAATTTCCTCAGTTTTAGGTGCACAGAATTCTCTAATAGCAGTTAGATACTGTCTAAATTTATCATGAATAGAATCTGTGTTCCTCCATCGCCACATAAATTCGGCGAAATACGAATTGAAAATGGCGTCTGTGGTATCGGAATGGCGAAGACATTTTTTTCTAAAGTCCTTTTTTTATGACTGCCCACATACCTTCGATCCTATTGATCAGAAGCAAAAGTAAGCTAACCAGCCGGTATCCAACATAGAACTAACGGACTTCTGAAATTACATATACCGCTGAACATTTAAAAATAACGCTGAAATTTAAACGAATCAGAATCACGATTGGGATTCAACATCGGCCAGCTTGGAGATCAACCGCTATCACAACTTGGTGAGAGTCAAGGGGCACCCTCAAATATAGTCTACTCCTATTTTTTAAATGAAATAATTAAAATGAATGTGAATTCGCAAACTTTGTAATAATAAACAATCTAATAGTTTTCAAATGACAACTGTCAGCAATGAAAAATTGCATACTGAATTGAGCTAAAATTGCATACTAAATATAAATAATTATTAAAAGCGTGCAAGATGAATAAAATTTGCTTTTGCCTTGATTTTTATTAAACAGTTTTCACAATACTAAATCCGTGATACGACCAATAATTACGAAACTTATTCTCGTTGATTTTACGTGCTTGTGCTCACCTGAAATAAAGAACCGAATTATGATTAAATATTAAAGTATATGTAATTTACTTTTCTAAAAGAATAGAGCTATAAGATAGAAAATATCACTGTTGTTATCTTCAAGATATTTGAAAACTGATTCGTATACAGCAAAATTTAAAACAATGGCTAACTTTTAACCAATCAGAAAATTCCATTTCGATTTTCGCTGATACCGCTGGAACGGTTTGTGGCAGAATGTTCTATTGTGAATCTAAACCATTCTCGAATCCTTCTGAAGGTACACAGAAAATTTCATTTAAATCAGTCCAGCCGTTTAGGAGGAGTTCAGTGACATACACACGAACAGTCGAAATATATATATAAAGATATATATATCAACTTTTTATAGTTTTATACTGGTATATCAAGTATTCAAATTTAAAATTTTTCTTTTTGATGTTTTAACAATGACATAAGTAGCCTATTTTTACGAAACTATTATATATTAGGTTTTATTAAGGCTCCTATACTATCAGAGCTGACCTATCAAGCAATATTGGAGCAAACAAGTTAGCAAGTTAACGTTACTTTAGTATTCGTGATGTTATTACAGAGATGCCAACTGCTGCGGACACGCCAAAATAATTTTAAAAACGGTAAATAACTACCAAGTATATTTTGCAAATAGTTGACAATATTTGCTTGCTTTTAAAAATGTTAAGCATGTTATACGTACTGTAAAGTGGTGAATTATATAAGCCTAGGTATTGTTTAGAAATAGTGGTGGATTAAAATCTACTAAATCGAACTTAAGAAACCAAGAATTACAATTAATAAACTACCACTTGAAAATATTTATTCGATGTGCTTATGTTAGCTCTTTGCTCCAACAATAAATGATAAGTGGCCTGTCTAATTCAGGGGCTCTAGGTTTTATGAATGATAGAGCAAGGATGATTACAGAAACCTACCAATTGACCATCAGGACAAAATATGCTTGCCATAACTTCCATTCAGTTACGATATTACCTGCAAACTCTATTGACTTCAGAAATGATCAAATAAGAAATAACAAGTCGACAGGTTGAAAGCTCCTCGAAAAATAGACTCCCATTTTCAAGACTTGTCGGATGAGAATGTAACGACACAAAAATGATTTTGAACTAAGTTAAAATAAATGTGAAATAAAGTTACCAACTAAAAATGGAAAAATGAAAGTGAGAAACATTACATGAAAACAACAGATGCCTAGAGTGATAAAAATAGAAAACAGAAAATAAAAATCACAGTGGCCGAGAGGTAAATCAGATTAAGAGGCATTTCCATTCGTTATGAAGAGTTGGGGCGGAACTAATGTCGTTATCCTGGGAATTAGCATTCGAATGAATAAAACAAGATGCCTCCTATACCATCTATTTACCATAAATACTTAATTTTTATAATTAATAAAATCAATTAATCGTGTATTTATATGTTTACATTAATTAATTTTTTCTTGTATTAAATAATCCATTTAAATATACAAAATTGGTATAAAAATATGAATTTAACTTACCTCTTTTTTTTATTTCTATTATTATGTTATTATTAAAAATGTTGGAAATAGTCCATTTAAAGCCAGAATATCCTTTATTTATTATTTCAATATCTTACTTTCTTTTTTACGAATGTTAGTTTTTAACGATTTTTTTGGATTATTCCATTAAAATGTTTCATGATATTATTGTATTAAAAACGCGTCCCTAATCGATTTGACTTTGCCAATATGTTTAAAGCCATTCAAACTCCAACCCTTGATATTTTAATCCAGGAAAAAATAGAATTATTCCACTGTATCATTTACTACATCTTACAACTTAAGATTTCTGAAGAACGAGGGCGTTACTTGATACTTCAGGAAATCCGAAACTTTTTCAAGTCAGCTTCCCCCTCAGTTCGTCATATTTGTCTACACTATATTTCATATGAATATGTGAAATGTCTTACATAAGGAAAAAACAATGGTAATTAATTCATACAGTTAAATAAATTCGCAAAAGTTAATATATTTTTACACTTTAAATCCACTAAGTTACAATTCTAATTTATGAAGAGGTATCATTATTAAAATTAGAAGTATAAACAATGTAGAAGAAAAATTGAAAATACCATTGAAACTAGAAGCCGTTGAGTCCTTTTAGGTATAATTTGTGAGCTTAATCTAATGCCCGTTACTTAACTTTTTAAATAATGTAACATATATGTTTTTTAAATCACCACTTTTTTTAAGAAAAAACTATTTATTTAATATTTCAAATACAATCGGATGTATCTAAATAAACATACGTTAATGGATTTTGAAAAAGCTTCTTCTCCGTTATAAACGTTTGAGAAGAGGCTAGCTAGGCGTAGGTCAATGCGATAATTTTTCAATCACCGGTAGTAGGCAGTGCAGTGTAGTTCCATGAGAAAACACGAATCTGTCTGAAAATTCATTGTCGCAAAAATGGTGTGGACTGCTTTTTCATGGCGTGAACTGAGTCCGATTGTACCGATCATTGATGGAAATATTTATATTGAACTACTTGGAGACTACTGCAGCCATTTATGGGTTTTATGCAACCAAGTAAAGATGTCAATTTTATCGATGATAATGCGTCATGTCACTGGGTCTTAATTGTTCGCGATTTGTACGAAGAACATTCTAGACAATTCCAGGGAATGACTTGGTCGTGATGTTAGTTCGTGCACAAAATAGTGTTCTTGCATCGCTTTCGCAATTGCGGACATCTTTAGAAGCTTTCCGGCTGAATGCTACTGCAAGACTGAAAATTTCAACTTTTCTATACTTTTTCGTAATTTCAAAGTCTTATATAGAGTTTGTGAAGCAATATAAAACTGAGAACCTAAAATAACGGCACAAACGCTTCCTTATTGTAGAAAGCTACTTGTAACAAATATATTTAAAAAATGTAACAATTATTTCATATAAATTTGAGAAACATTATTAAAATATTGGAAACTTACAAAGTTATTTTTTTAATTTTAAAATTGGAATAGATTACTTGCATTGGAATAGAATGCTAAAAGCACCGGTTTCTGAATGGTGTTCCGTAGAAAGTTACAGAAGCTCGTTAAGTTAGGATTTTTTTTTTTTTTTTTTAAATCTGTCATACGTTTGTATTTAACCAATTTTCCATTACTTATTTAGGTTAGTTTTATGAAATTGAAATAGAAGTTTTAATAAATGTTTTTTTATCAATAATAATGCATTGCACAAATTGAAAAACGATGTTCATTTACAAATTACTGCATCAAAATTTCTCACCAAGCATTAAAATTCATAACGAACTAGCCAAATTCAAGAAGGACGAATTTTTTTTTTCTGATAGCATTTCTCACAGTTCTATATCAAAAATTGTTATTCAGTTTATTTTATCCTATTTCAACTTAAATGGCCGAAACTAAACTTCTTAACAATCAGAAACGAAGCTTCAATTGTATTCAAGAATATTTAGCTTTCAAAGAAATTTTGCTCAATTGATGCTTATAATTTAATATTTGAATAAGTGCGAGTTTTCAAAAATTAACTTGCAGTGACATACTGACCTGAATCCAATATTAAATTAATTTATTACTAATTTTATATTTTAATATAGCTCTGCTTTAACCCTGTCCCGCCTCCCCCATACGAAAAATCCAGGGTTAGAATACTAATGAAGGATCTGTTTTGGCCAAATCCTTAATCCTATTCTAAAAAGGCTTTTAAAAATCTCTTCAATTCATTTGTTTATTTTCTTTTGGTTCCAGTTTCTTTTAATGATATCAAAGTTTAAATTTTTCGGGGAAAATATAATTCCTAAATCATTATAAACTAGGTAGACAGTAATTATGTGTTCGATATCTTCATAACTCGTTCAAACTTTACAGTTCGGGTTCTTCCCGAACAATTTTGAACGATAACTACCCTGGGCTCCATTGATACTGATTGGTATAGAAGTTGGAGCAGATTTTTCGATACCTGACTGGATAAATTGGTAAGTGTTGTTCGGTCTAAAGCGAAACGCCATCTGTTGTAATTGTTTCGAACTAGTCAGTTGCTCTTGAATTCTTGTTTGAGCCAGTCGCGGCTACCATTGCAATAGTGCAATGATTTTGGTTTGATTATTTACAATCGTTAATTAAAGTATTGTTTGTTAAACTTCTAGTATTCAATGAACCAGTGCATTGTGTACAATCGTGTACAAGTGTGTCGTCTCTTTGTATTATTGTTATCCCATCTTTGCTACCATGTTGAAAGGTTATTCTTCATAAGTTCTGTTCTTGTTTGTTTTGATGGTACGTCATATAGATCTATTGTTGATTTTTGGCATACCATTTTGGTCTGTCTGTCAGCTTCTTCATTGCCCTCATATCCTTCGTGGTTCAGTGGAATTGAGTAATATTGTTGTAAGTATTTTTAATCATTTGAGCTAGGTAGTCATTCGTGTTTGTGTTGCTAAAGGCTTGAACACTGGAGTGGGAGTCAGAATAGATGTTTGTTTCGTTATTGATATTATTTTGGTGTATCCAGTATAGGGACTGAAGTATAGCCCATAATTCTGCTTTGAAAACTGTTCAATAATCTGTAAGTTTCTGTTCAATAATACTGTAAGTCTGCGAAACTCTGCAAGACGACCATCGACATATATTACGAACGCACATTCTATTTTGTATTCTCCATTATAAATTGGCCTGGAACCGTCAGTGAATATCTCAATTCCATCTTTTGTTGGTAAATTTTAGTCAAAATTTATGGATTGTAATTCTGAGGGATGTATTGGAGCTTTGTCGTTTTATAGCTTAAGGACTGTATGTTCAATTTCTGTAAATGTGAAAGGTTGGCCAAAGTTATTACTTATTGCTTCAGGAGTCCTGTACTGATTTAAAATGATATTTCATTAATGGTTTCAGTTGTGTTGTTTGTAAATGTACCATCACTTCATTTTTGTTTCTATAAGATATTATCGTTTGAATAAAGTGTATAAATGTAAAGTGTCTAGCAGTGACGTAGCTTGTTCCGAAACATTCCGGTGTAGTTTTGTTTTCAAAATAGAAATGTCTTTTCTTTTTCTGTTTTGTTATTTCTTTATTATATTTGGCTTTTTCTTCTTGATATTACACTCCTTTCATCTGTCTTTGTTTACGATCTGTTTCACTTTGATATTTCCGTCTTTTTGCACTTAGCCTTTTTCTAAGTATGAAGAGCACTAATGTCCGCCACTTCAGACTCTGTTTAAATGTCTTGCCCACTTTCATTTCTACAGATCCTAATGATGTTGTTCCTTAAGATATTTACACAAATCTGCAGTGTTTTGAATTCTCTTGTTTCTTGCTTTCCTTAATAGTTGCCTTAATTTTAATAGAAAAACCAAATAAATTTATACCTGAATATCTAATTCTATTAGGTTGTTTAGTTGTTGATCTTTCAAAAGTTAACCCCTTAATGATTAATCGATGGTCACTAAGTGTTTTTCTGTTAACGACTTGCCAATTATGTATCTGAAGATCTCTAGAATAAATATTTAGATCAATCCAGCTTCTGCCCTCAGTAGAGTCATAGGTTGGCGGTGAATTAGGGTCATTTGTAACTTCTAGGTCTATGAAGTTAATAAATTCCATCACTTCCACTGCTCTGTTGTCGTCGATACCACTCCAGAATGAATTTTTAGCCTTGAAGTCTCCATTTATTAAAAATGGGTAAGCTATGAACTTCTGCAGATAAAATTGTATATTGTTTAATGTCGGAGTGAGTTCAGCTGAGGGAGGTACATAGGTGGAAAAGAAATAGAATCTATTTTGTTTGTAGTTACATTCATCCACAACCAAGTTCTATTCAATAGTTACTGGGAAAATGTCAGTCTGGCCCTTTTTAAAAATTACCGCTCTTCTCGGTGTGTCGATTCGGTGGTTCTCGGCGATTACTTGAATATCTGTTTGAAATCTCGTGATATAGTTGTCTGTATTGTAATACGGTTCATTAATTGATCCAATGAGTATATCTATAAAGATAAAGTCTGCTGCATGCAATGAATTAAAGTTTATCGTGTGATAAAAATTTGTTCTTGCTTCTTATCCATAATTAATTCGTTTTTTGACCTGTCCTCGTTCCCATTGATAAGACTGGCAGAATTTATCAAGAGTACTATGGTTAATACATACTTGGAGATAATTTATATTTTTCGCTGGTGTTTCTGCAATTAATGAATCTGATTTTTGACTAACAGTCGTCAATCTTATAACTCTTTTGGCAGCAATTGGCACAGACTTCCTCGTTCTTACAAAATTTCGATATATGACCAAATCGGTAACACTTAAAGCATTGCGTTACTCTGATATCGACTCTGCCCTATGTTGAGTTTACCAAGAAGCATGAGTATACTTTAATATAAACAAATATAAATGATAACATAAAAAAATACTGGGTTGTAAGTACGAGAGTATGTAATAAGTAAATTGGGGAAAAGGCAATTTTAGGCGGTGCTTTATAATCTACGTAATTAACACCTTTGTAGAATTTTTGCAAAAAATGTAGTTCGAAAATTAGACATACTAAAGGGCTAAATAACTTAAACTCTCGATTTTGTTTTCAAAAAATTAACAACTGTACTTTTTAAAAGTGGTTAAGAGACAAGGAAACAAAGTTTTTAATTATTTTATATATTTTTCTACTAAGTAGCAAAGATAACCTTTCTTTTAATAGCATTGAATTATGTTTAAAGGTTATAGGCTTTTGTTTAGTTATTTCTTACATAAAATTTAAATAGTTAAAATTAATAGTAAAATTGAATTGATTTCAATTGAAAATTTACTCTAATGAATTCCATTAACATTATCCAACTAGCAATATCTTACAAAAATCTTTAAAAAAAATTACGTTTAATTCTGAGTGCAAAGCAAAGTAGACATAAGATTGGTAGAAAAAGTAGGTTTTTAGAATCAAAATCTTCAGGTACCGGTTCAATAACTATCAACGATGAGAATAAAATAAAAGCAAACTTAAAAGAAATAATGCACCAAAGCAGGCTTTTTTTCTCTTTTTTTTTTGAAGATTTTATACTGTGCAGTACACGGCCTTTAAAAAAGTGGAAAAAAGATGAAATCCTTAATAACCTTATGTCGGATTTTCCCATAGTCAATGGCTTGAAGGTCTAATATATTCTTAACTTATTACATTCCAAATAATTAGTTTTTTACTTATATTTTTAACTTTTTATGCTGTTTATTACTCTTTATAGGCAAAAGGAATTTCAATCCCAAAAAAGTCAGGAAAGGTTTTTTTTTTCTTCCCTTAAAGGAACATACCTTTGTTTCGGATGATTTGGATACTTGACCTTCGGGCAATGAGAAATAGATACAATCTTTTAAATGTGTCCCAAGTCAAAAATGCGAACCCCTAAATGTTAATTTACTTTTTGCATATTTTGACTAATGTCTGTAACTTGTCGAGTGAATCGTACTTTTAGCTTTTCTGAAAAGAATAATAAAGAAGTTTATTGTTTACCTATCTAAATTTTTTGCATACAAATTTTGATAAATATTGGCTAAACAGTAACTGAGAAAATAATAATTTCAAAATTTTCATTACTCAAAAATAATTTGTCATAAATTCCTATATCTTATAATTTAAAATGAAATTATAAAAAAAAAATTAAAAACGAATACCTTACAATTAAAAATGTCGTAAATAAAGAATATTGAGTAACGATTTAACCTTATTATATTCTAAGTCGTAAATACGCTTTTCAAAATGTTACATTACGCCCACTGCGAAATTTTGTCAAAAAGAGTGTAGCATGCAAAACTAAATTATTAATCAGTAGTACTAATCTGATTTTTTTTAAATTTTTCTTAGAATCACTTTATTGAAAAATCACAGTTCTGTTAAAAATGCCAAAAATGAAAGAATTTTCAAGGAAGGGTCACAACTCATGAGATTGTCTTATCTTGATTGTATCCTTTGTTTATAACTCTGAATATATATTTTTTTAAAAATTAATAAATCAAATATCACTTTTTTGCCTATACCCTTTTTATGAAATTAAAGCAATTACTAACTAAAGAATTGCAATCTTTTCGATCCTGTTATCTACTATACGGAACGTTTTTTTTTTCGGAGGGGAGAATGGTGTGAAAAGCTGAAGAAACATTCAAATAGTCTTGAAATAATATACATATTCAAATTTGGTGCCTCGCAATCTATTAAGAAATTATTCAACTACCTTTTATTCAAAAGGATATTTGCTAAAAATCTCAGAATTACAAATCAAAACCTTCTCCAAAAGACCGAAGTTCAAATAGTTCCATCAAAAGTATCAATGGAAAATAATAAAATTTTGCATACTTATTACTAATGGTATTGAAATCATTTCCGAACTACCACCAAAAGTTTTAAAGACATTCCAAATTTTTTTTCTCCACCAAAATACAATCCAAAAATTTCGCTTGAATCTTCCTTGTGCTACAAACTTGTATAAGAATTATACATGACACTGGGGAACAATTTTTTGTACTACATTTATACAAGTACTAAATCATATACATTTAGGGATTGCAAATCTGTAAATAAGACAAAAAATATATGACATTATCGTATAGCATCATAAAATAAAAAATATTATTCCCTTCTTCCTACCACTCCCTACGTGGTAGAGAAGTGAGGATACTTACTCTTCACTGGAGTGGATTTTAAAAAATTTTGGTAGGGACTGCGGTATTGAGCTGCATAAAAACTGTAGCTTGCAGTGGAAAACCGATGATTCGAAATCAGCGACATTGATATGTCGAAACAAAAATTTCAAGCAACAGAAAATTAAAAGTAACAAAAAAATTGATTCCAATTAAACAAAACTACTACTTATTTAATGTGAAAACTACTTGTTAAAATTAACTACCACTTTGAAAAATAAATATAAGTTTAAATAATATTTCAAAAACCATCGATATAATAATTGTATTTGTATTTCTCAATAATATTAAAAGCAGCTACTTGCATTTTTAAAATATGCTGGTAGATGATATTACTAAGAGGAAATGTCATCCAATTCTGTGGCTTTTAATCGCTGATCTACGTGTTTTTTTAATATTTGAGTTCATTTTTCTTAAAGTTTAGGTAAAAAATTTTAAACGAAATAAAACCTTGCATTATAATTACAACCCAGAGAAAAATCTCCAAAAAAGAGAGCGAGTCTTTTATGGCCGTTGGAGTGTAAATTAGCTTCCGAGGCAGCAAATTTTTAGTCAGAGTGAAAATAAGCAAGCGTTGCCTTGTACAGTCCGAAAAAAAAAAAAAAAAAAAAAAAAAAAACGAATCACCCTGAATAACTTTCGCTCTAATGATCGGATTTTCACGAACTAAGTGTCAATCTTAATGGTTCCTGGGGGTGACCTCAAATATGCTAATTAATTAGTGCTAACTATTTATTAAGTTACGAGATCAGACACAAAAACATACTTTCTCTGAATAAACATGCATTTTTTTTACATATTTGGATTTCTTATCTTCAAAATATAGGGGGTAGCCGCAATCTGGGAAATGTGGTCCCCATAGTTTGGTCAGCATGAAGCAATTCAAAAAAACATTGCACCCACTCATAAAACTCATTTACCCAAAGATAATTTCATGCAAAAAATAATTTTTAATAATTATTTATTATTATTTAATTAAAGTGAGGATGAAAAATATTGAATTATAAGGTATGAATTTCTTTATACCATATTAATCTACATATTTTTCAATTGAAAAATCTAAAGTTTCAACTGTTTTTAATTATTAGAAGCTGAGAAAAATTTAAATTAATTATTTTTAAAAAAATAATTTGGCGACAATAAAGAAATAACTAATCTGGGTGATTAATATTAAAATGTGATAAACTTGGAGGAACTTGACTTCGCGCGCGTAGCGTAAAATTTCATTCATATTTTTTTCGCTAATAATCGTTTGCTAATCTTTTTATTTTTATTTCTTTCACACAATAAAATACGATGTTTCTTTTTTAGTCATTTAATAATTTATTTGCAATTTAGTAAAGAATTTTGAATAAAAAACACTTTATTCAACAAATGTCTAGTTTTAAAAGCGTGCTTCTGATAGAATACACCAGATTGTGCTTATTTAATGTGATTATTTTTTATTTTTTTTATTTTGTTTTTCAATAACTGATACAATTCCAATAATATACATACGTATGCATAGATTTGGAATAATATATTTATCAATTTCTTGAATATATATTTTATAAATATTAATAAAAATACGTAGTTAACATCTTTAAACATCTCTCACAACATCGCGAATTTCTCAACATCTTATAGGGTAAACTAAACAATGAAGGAACACTTAAGCTTAGCTTGCCTTTAAAAATAATTCATAAAAATTTCAAAATTTTTAATTTTGGCTAAATGATGGTGTCGACATATTTGTTATTAAATGCAAATTATGTCAAAAAAAGTTAGATAACTTACATAATATTGTTTTAAGCTTTTGGTGGTTTAAATAATAAGTAGTAAGATGACCAAGTGAAGGAACAGTTCTTACCAGTGAATAAACACTAAATTTTCCAGTGAATGAACACTTAATTTTGAGAATGTTTGATGCTCGTTAGGAATCCGTAGGCCACACAAATGTCTAAAAACAAGATTTTTCTTGGAATTACGACATATAACCATAGTTAACCCTTTGGGGACGGGTGATTCAGAAAAGCATTCGTACAAAATCAGAATCAAGTTGTATTTAAATAAAAAACGGTAACTTAAATGTAGTCGTTTCTAATTTTACATACTTACTTTGCTTTTACTTTAATTATTGTTAGTTTAATCATATATATAATCAATATTAATTCAAAATATAACTAAATAGTTTTATTTTGAACAAAGTAATGGTGAATTAAATAAATCAAACAATTATAACTCCGCCCACAAATAAACTGCTAAAGAAATACTTTGATTACCAGTTTTATCTTTTCAGCCACACAAATGTCTAAAAACAAGATTTTTCTTGGAATTACGACATATAACCATAGTTAATGCAGAAAATATTACTCTTTTTTCAATCATGGAATGGAAAGTAAAATATGTTTGAATACATAATTTAAAAAAAATGTTTTTCTTTTTTTTCTCACAGTTTAATAGTTCGTTCTAAATTATGAATGTTTATCATAGTGTAATCCAATGATGTTTTTATTATTATTATTATAATTCGATCATTTTTTTGTTTACTCTTTTCCCCATATTTTTTAAGCTTTTTTTTAATCTTTTTAAGTATTTTTTTCTCTTCGTCATGAGTAATTTATTTCTTTTTCTTTTTATTTAATCTTCCTCTTTTTTCCAAATTTTTGGCCACTGTAAATGTGTCTTCAAAATTTCTTTTGATTTTCCAGTTCCAATTCCAGAATTCCTCACTGGATAATAAATGAGAAAAAGGAGTTTCGAAGTTTGAGTAAATCCCATCTCTCATTGACTTATATCTAGTAGTTACTTATGAAACCAATTGTTTTTGCAACTAACAATGCCTCAAGAGGACTTATCTCAAAATCAGTTTTCAAGATACTTTCATTATTAATGTTAGTTGTCTCAGCTTCAGAGCCAAAATTTGATTATACAATTGTTCTTTTTGAAATAAATTCTTCAATATTGAGAAAAGCACAGGCTATTGGATATTTGGGAGATTAAAGTTTTCTGTCAATGTTCTTTTAAAAATTTGCAACATAACTTGTGAGATTTCCTTCTCAAGCTTCTGAAGAAATAGCGCATCGTTACTCTCGAAGCACGTGTTTTGTTGATAAGTTGTCTTGCTCATTAACTCTTCGTGTCTGTTTTGCATGCATTTGTTACAGTCAACGTTTTCTACATCGAATGGAAAAATATCGCATTTCATAAAAGCATTTTAACTTCATCAGTTGATGCCTCAAATCTTATTTAATGGATGTAACATTTTCTAGACATATTGTTTTACAATTCTTTTGTTTTCAAAATCTAACGAGAGATTTCCAAGAATTAGGTAGAAAACTAAACCAGAAAATTTGTTTTGAGGAACAAAACTTGCTCAGTTTCAAATTGATATGAGATTTATACCTATCCAGAAGAAGCAAAATATGGAATTTTATTGCATTTTTAATTAGCAATGGGTAGAAACATTTGCAATATATTTGTAAAATGTTGCTGCGGTCATCGTTTCATCTCATGAATAGCTTTTTCCAATGAAATATGTAGCAGGGACTGATTCTGTAATATCTCAACGAATTCTTCTGTAAGGAAAAACTACCAATGGAGGTACTTTTTCTTTCCTAGGTACTTTAGAATATAAATCCTTATAATTTTTATGGCCGAAGATTTTTCCCGTTTAAGGGCAGTATTCAACTCTTGTTTCATTCACATTGTAAATGCAATCACTTTATAAAAGGATGCCAGGGCTACTTCCCTTCTAAAGATTCTTCTGAAGTTCTTAAAACCAGTATTTCAAATTTTATTCTCTAAGGGAAGTTTTGCCTTTTGAAATTATCTTCGCATTGCACTGAGTTATCGGTGGATGTCGCCTTAAAAAAACTTCACCCATTTTTCACCTAGATAATTGTCTTTAAATGGATTTTTCCTACCAGTTACCGTTAGGACATTAAAGACGTCAATAAGATAATAATTTGGCTAATTATTGGCACAAAATCCTGCAAAGAAATTTTCCATTCAAGCTTTTATTATTATATTTAGTTGTTATATTTAGTTAATAAACATGGCTTATTAAGGTGTCTAAGGTATGATGTAATAACTAATCACTACATTTTTAAAGATAAATAATAAATTAATTATTATTATAATTCTTTAAATAAATTTAGCAATTAAATTTGCATATTTAAATGAAATTGTTATAGGAACTGTTCATACAACATTTAACTGAATTTTAGGAGTCCTCTATGTCGCTGAACTACTAATTATCCATGTAAAATCATATTTCACACATACTATTCATTCACTGGGAAATCTATTCTCAGTGAAGGAACATGCCTGTTCCTTCACTGGTTAGAAGTTGTTGTTTTTTTTATTTTTAACATAATTTTGATTTATAATATGACAAAAGGTACAAGAAAATTAAAATTTTTCTTTTATTTTTATTAACTTGAAAAAATCCCAGTAAAGGAACACTTGTTTATTCATTGGTTTTTCATCGCTCTGTAATCCAGCTAATAAACACCCCCTAATCACAGTACTTGTTTATGTTATGATGCTTAAAATAAATAAAACGTAACTTCAATGACCATATTTTGAATTCTTTTTTTCACAATGAGAAAAAAAAAGCATTATTATATGCAATTAATTGTAGTTTAAACGGATAACAACAAACACTGACCTTATAATTTTGTCAAAGAAACAAGGCGTTGAACAGATACTAACAAATTCAAAACTTTTTCCAGAGAAGACTCAAAGACCAGGTAACTAAATGCATTGTTAGATGACTTCCTATTGTTAGGTAGTAAGCTACTGTTACCAATCAATCTAAATTAAAACGTTTAAAATCTTATTTCTAAGAAATATCTATGATATGCTCCATCATTTGTTGGTTTACCCTATATCATCCTAATCTTAAAAGAAATTTCCGGAAGTGTATCGCAGAACTATTTTTCCAACTATTTAATTAAATTTTAACATTTTAAAAATCTTATTCTTTACCATTTTACGTTTATTATTTCTTCATTAATATACTAATTAATTTTTTCAGTTCTTTAATTTAGGTTTTCTTTAAAGTAAAGTTCCTTTCTAAATTATAGTCAAATTTTCTTAAAAAGAATTATTATCTGCTAGTTAAGAATAAAACCTTGTTAAGAAATTAAAAACATTCCGCTGTTTAAAATTAATTAATGCAAAACAGCTGATTATTTACTAAGCATACTATTTTTTTTGAAAAAAGAGTATAAATTATTGATTGTCTTTTTTTTTTGTTTCTCGCGACTTCAACATAGATTATCTAAAATAGTGTTGATGTTTTATAAGTCACTACAAAGAGGATAAAGATACCGAACATGAAAAGCTGTGGAATACGTAGCCAATTTTTTTAGTGTCTTAAAATATCTCAGTATCTTAAATGTCATCCTACTATCTTAGTTGTGAAATTAAATTTTTAATTATCTGACCACGTGTGATTCACTAATTATTTCATTATATCTTTTACTCTTTATGATACCAAGTAGATTTTTTTTCCTGATAATATACTAAACTATTTTGTTTAATTTTTTACTTTAGCATGATTTCCAAGATATTATTGTAGTATAATTTGTTATCAGGAAAATGCCTTATTTTGTTAAGCAGGAAATGCTAAAAATTGAAATTTGTAAGGATTCCGAAGCTGTGCCAATTTTAGAGTCATCTGATTTTTAAAAAAAATGCCATAAAGAAATACACAATTTCCGAACTTATTTTAATAAAAAAAAATTAAAAAAAAAAAACGTGGCAAGTAGGCTAACATACTTTTTACTGAAACTGTGAAAACTAATTTTTCCTATATTTCGTCAAAAGAGGATAAGAATGATATTGCTCCAAGGGACCTACTCAATAATTTCGCTATTTCCAGAATGAAATCTGTTTGATCGAAACATATTATTCCTTGAAGATTAGAACGAGGGAAAAATTAACTTTTATTATTTATCTAAGCTTATTCCATTTATTTAATGATAGCGGTATTAAGGTTAAGGATATGCGTTGGAAGCTCCGTTTATTATTATACTATGAATGCATTAAATCATGTAGCTTGAATAATTTAAAGTAAATTATTTAATAATTTTAAGCAAATAAGGGTGTAAAATTAAACTCGATCGAAATACTCCGAAAGTATACCCTGAAATATATGTAGAATAAACTTTGGAATCGATATATGAAAAATACCTTTTCAAACAACTTCGAGTAGGACGGAAACGCTAACTTGTTTAAAAAAGTTGTCCTCGTAACTATTTAATTTCGACTCCTGGTACTAGGGGACATTCCATTTTCACATTCGACTTTTGAAATTTCAATTGTAAACGGAATTTTTTCATGACCTTAAATTAAAACGTTAAGGCTTGCAGCAAAAAAAAAAATTTTTTTTTTTTACTGCATTGATTTTTTTTACAAAGTAGTGAATTATTATTTTTTCAATCTAAGAACCTGTGCCTATAACATATGTAAAACTTATTTTAATATCGAGTGAAATAACTTAATATGTTGTGTAACTAAATGGATAATCCCAAGAAACTGAATCGAAAATATAAAAACTTCATTGATTTTAAAAAATATTAGATGATAATAAAAATAGACATGTTTTGAGCGTCCAATAATAAAAGTCACAAGTTATCCAAGCCTGACAAGTCTTGAGAATGGGCGATTATATTTGAAATCTCGAAACATGCCGACTTTTACTTCCCTCTTCATATGTTTTGAAGCCAGTTGAGTTTTCATCGTCAATTATACTGTTTTACATTTGGGTCTTGATCATTATTTTGATAAGGATTTTACACTCGTTAAAGTAAACATATGCATTTTAATATTTTATCAGGATTCATGTGGTCTTTAAAAACGTAAGAACATCAATATTGTAAAAGTTATATTTAACTTAAAAATTAACATTTTGACACCAGATATTTTGAGTTAATGAAATTAAATATTTTATCTTTTAAGTTTTTGTGCCCCCAATTCAGTATCTTAAGGATCTTACGAGCTCTGTTTAAAAAGAGAGCATCAGATATATATAAGAAAACAAAAATAACCATAGTAGCAGTATTTGGTGGTAAATGTAGCTTATCGTAATTGAAGAATATGCTGTGCGACATTTTATGGTGAATTTGCGAACGAATAAGTTTCAGAATGTATCGAAACATGAGGATGCTATTTGCTAATCATCTTTATCCAAAGAAAACGATGTAACCTAAATATCTAGTAGAATGAAGCGATTTTTTAAACAATGAATCCTACAATATGCAACACATTATTTCAATATCTTATTCATAAACTTAATATATTTCAATCTTTTTAAAATGCCACTAAACATTCAGCAATTCCTTGAGTTATAGAAAAAAGAAATATCGTAAATTATAGAAAGCCTTGTGAATGTGCATTAGAATTATTATACATTCTACATTTTATTTTTCAAGCACTTTTTTTTTCTTCTTCAAACTTTCTTGCCTAGAAGACTCGATTAAAGCTGTAAAAATGATTATCCCTAAAATTTTGTATATAGCTATAATAAGTTATGTTCATTTGATTTTAGTATAAAATCCTCGAATAAATATAGTAAAAACAGTGTAATCTAAATAATATCAGATAAAAATTTCATGTATTTAAATTCTAAAAACTGTAATAAATAATTTATAAATCGATTCAAATTTACTTTTCAAAGGAGATTAAAATAATTTTTTTTTTTTGCTTTTTGGACAGAAATCCCCTAAAAAAATTGTTTATTGCCTAGAAACTTCGAGATATTTACTATTAACAATAAATTAAACCCCTCCGAGCAATCACTGAACATTATTTCAATTGTTTTACTATCAGAGCTTGGTTGCGTAGCAACCTAGTAAAATTAAGCACTCCTCTTTTGAATTAGTCAATGGGTTATCTTAAAATATTTATTTGCGCAGGCGACTTTTTTTGGCGGTTTTCTGGACTATCGCCAAATATATAAACCTTTATTGCGGCCCAATTTACCATCCAATTTTTTTAAAATTTTGTCTACCCTCCCTAATTCAAGTGTCTAGTTTCCAAATATGTAAAAAAAATTATATGTTTATTCAGAGAAAGTACGTTTTTGTGTCTGATTTCGTAACTTAATTAATAGTTAGCACTAATTAATTAACATATTTGAGGTCACCCCCAGGAACCATTGAGATTGACACTTAGTTCGTGAAAATCCGATCATTAGAACGAAAGTTATTCAGGGTGATTCGTTTTTTTTTTTTTTTTTTTTTTGCGGACTGCACAGTACTTTTTGTTGTTTGAAACATAGCTGTCGCTAAACGTTTTAAAGCATTTATATTCCTAGTGATTTGTAACATTTATTGAATTAGTGTTGACGTACTGTTTACACTAAAAGGTAGACTACGTAAAAAGGTAAAGTACATCGAATTTGCTCTGTCTTCCAGACTGACATAGGAAACATAATACCCCCCAATAACTACGAAATTTCAGCAGTTTCAGAAGTAGATGTACTTCAGTTGTTGTCTCGTATCCAGAGATGCCAACTTGCTTCGCTTTGTAAAATAGTATTTTCTATTGGTAGCGAAATTTAAGTTACTTTTAGTTTAGTATTTTTCCCTTTAAGTAATTTTTTCACCACTAAATATCAAAAATTATAAGCATCATATCAAAAGCAACGTTAAATTGGTTGCTCTATTAAAAAGTAAGCGTACCTCTCCTTCTGTAGCGATTTTACCAAATAATTTGCTACCACTTTCCTAAACCTATTTCAGAACGCGGAGCATTTGGCATCCCTGCGTATCTTCTGGATGGTGAGTTATAAAAATAATCATACAAAATTACAACTGGGATGAAAATAATCTATATATATATAAAAGAGAATGTGTGTCTGTCTGTCCTCTATAGACTCCTAAACCATCCGACAGAAAGCTATGAAACTTAGCATACAGATAGTTCAAAGCATTCTGTCGACATTAGAACATTCTGCGACAAACCGTTCCAGCGATATCAGCGAAAGTCGAAATGGAATTTTCTGATTGGTTAAAAGTTAGCCATTGTTTTAAATTTTGCATTAAACGATTCAGTTTTCAAATTTCTTGAAGATAACAACAGTGATATTTTCTATCTTATAGCTCTATTCTTTTAGAAAAGTAAATTAATTATACTTTAATATTTAATTATAATTCGCGCAAGTTTCTTTATCAGGTGAGCACAAGCACGGAAAATCAACGAGAATAGGTTTCGTAATTATTAGTCGTATCACGGATTTAGTATTCGCGATCGCAACGAACTATAGGGGGCGTTGTTGTATGAGACGCATACCTGCGATTTCTATATGAACCGTCATTCAGTTACTCTGGAGACGTCGTTAATGTAGCGTGTAGCATTGCAACGTTCCTTCTTTAATGTGGCTTATTAAATTTAAAAAAGAAAAATGCTTGATATTCTTTCTTGTACAACCGAAAACAAAATGGTATCTCTTATTATTAGAGAAGGAATATCCAAAACACATCGGAAAAATATTTGTACATTAACAGAAAAAAATATGTATATTCTTATAAGAGTTAAAACCTAATGCCCGAGAAATAGTATTACTAAATTTAATGATATAACATGAAAGGCCCATTTAAACTTTACATTCTATAGTTTTAAGAATCATATTACTTCAAAAATTAAAATGAACAAAAAGTATACATAAGCCTCATAATTTTATGAAATTTAATTTTGTAAACAAAGTTTTTTGACAACAATTTTTGTCAAAAAATTTCAAGTTTCAATAAAAATCATTATTTAGAAACTAAGAAGCGTAAAATAAAGAATGCTGACGAAACAAAAACAAAAAAACAGTTCTTTTTTGTCGCCATTTTTAGTGCTACGAAAATTCGTCTTTGGGATTTGCCAAAAACAAAACAAGATGCAATTTTATTTTTTCAGGAGGGAAATATTTTACCGAAAAAACGAAAATGTACCAATTCCCACAACATGAAACTTTATCTTGGTAAACGTACGTTTTGGAAATGTTATTTCATTTGGAATCTTATTTATCAGATTCATATGGCGATATGATTGTTTTGAATCTATGCTAAACTCTATATCGGCTCATTTTCCACCGAAATCCGATTGACTATTTTGATTTTAAATAAAGTGTTTTATTTTATCAATTGTCGCAAAAATTTTAAGTGTAGATTGGCGGCACTTAAAAACCGCCAAATCTGTAGCGGCGGTGGCGTTAATACGAAAGTACCGAATTTTTATTCCATACTTTTCTGAATCATATTACTTCAAACATTGGAATATACAAGAAGTATACATAAACACATAATGTTGAAATAAAAACTTTCATATTGTTTCTTTTTTTATTATTCTTATAGTTCTTAATCAGACGTAAAAAACCATTCTGTAGAGAACCATCATCAAATGAAAAAAAAATATTTACAAGCAAATTTTTTATTGTAAAAATCATTGCACTTACCTGATTTATAATTCCCGGAGAATTCCAAAATGATAAGTTCCTTGTTTGAAAACTTTATTTTCAAATAATAGATACATAGTTTATCCCTTCATTACTTTTAGATAACATACTGCACAGCAAAATTTTATAATTGATATGAATTTGAATATGTAGCTAAAAACAGAATAGCTGAATTCTAGTTGAACTTATTCTTTCAAAACTAAAAAATACTTACCAAGAAAACAATTGAAATTAATTAAGAATCAGCACAAATGGCACTATTTCAAGTAATTTGGATAATTTTTTATTGTTGTTTTCCGAATTATATGGATACAGAAATATATACTATTCTATAACGAAGAAGAATATGCTATAACTATTACAATTCTGTATGTTCTGAATTCATATTTATTCACTGGAATGACGAAAGCAATGTTGACTTCACTTTAATTCGTAATGAATTGAAGACAGAAGAAATGCATTTTACCTTAATACACACATCTGTAACATTATCCGAAATCGGAAGTCATCAGTTGCAAGTTTGTTGATAATAGAAATTAAAAATTATTGAGGAATTTTTCTTCAAATGTTTGGCGTGTTCTGTTCCTGAAAGATTTACTAATATTCAGGAGATTTTTTTCAAGTTCTTCGGCCTTTTCCTTAGGGAAATTTTGTTTCTTATTTGCTGCTAAAAAATGGCGTCTGATTCTGTCAATGACTTTGATGGAACTAAATGAAAACGTGATAAATTAATGTCTGATATTTACAGGCTCCCGCTAGACGGCGTAGTCGAGCGTTGCGATCGCGAATTGTGAAAACGGCTTAATAAAAATAAAGGTGAAAGCAAATTTCATCCAAAAAATGTCAAAATAACATTTAATTAGTAATGATGTTTGAAATTCAGCTTAGCAGTATGACGTAATGTAATATTTGCTAGATTCCTGCATCTGAGATTATTTGTATTATTGTTATAGTTTGTATTATTCGCGTGATATCATATTCTGTATTATTTCTACTTTACAATGACTGAAGATGGCAACTTCTATTATTTTTTATAGAATGTAATACGTTTGTAAGTTGTTTTTTAAGATGCCAAAGAACTTTTAAGATTATTAATACGAGAAAAATTTTAATATTTTTTGAAAATACGTTTTATTTAACCCCTCAATTATGCCACCAAAGCGAAGTGCCGTTGGTCGATCTACAAATCAAGCGAAAAGGAGAAGAGAAAAACGAGCTTCAGAAACAAGTGAGCAGAGACAAGCTAGACAAGAAAGAGATCGAGATCGCACTGCTCTTGCTCGAACATTAGAGACAAGTCAGCAGAGACAAGATAGGCAAGAAAGAGATCGAGATCACACTGCTTTTGCTCGAACATTAGAAACGAGTGAACAGAGGCAAAAAAGGCGAGAAAGAGATCGAGTTCACATTGCTCTTGCTCGAACATTAGAAACGAGTGAACAGAGGCAAGCAAGGCAGCAAAGGAATCGAATTCGCGGAACGCAGACAAGACGAACGATACATACTGACTTGAATTTATGTGGTTTCAATTACAATCCCCTTTACAAATACAGTCTTCACCCAAGTGTAATTATTGAAAAAATGGATAAAAAGTGTACGTATTGTGAAGCTCAAAAATTTAAAAATGAAGCACCAGGTATGTGCTGTGCAGGTGGAAAAGTAAAGTTACCAGACTTGCTTTCACCACCTGAACCATTATTAACTTTAGTATCAGTTGAAACAAGTCAATCAAAAAAATTTTTGAAAAATATACGCAAGTACAATTCATGCTTCCAAATGACATCGTTCGGAGCAACAAATATCGTTAGCGCAAATTATATGCCAACATTTAAAGTACAAGGGCAAATTTATCACCATGCTGGATCACTACTACACTTGACAAATGCTGATCACAAATATCTTCAGATATATTTTATGGGAAATACCGACGAACAAATCAACAGACGGTGTCAACTGAATATGAGTACTAAACGAGAGATTGTCGCTGAATTACAAAATTTGTTTGAACAACATAATGAATTAATTAAATTATTTAAAACCGCCATTGAACAAATGCCATCTGACGATTACAAAGTAATAATAAAGGCAGATTAAACAGGCAGATTGGTCAGCATCGAAGACAATTCAACGCGCCAACGATCGATGAAGTGGCAATTGTCATAGTTGATGAAGAATTTACTTCTCGCGACATAATTCTTCATCGTAGAAATGGTGACGTCCAGAAAGTATCAGAAACGCATCGTTCATATGATGCATTACAATATCCCATTCTATTTTTGCAAGGAGAGGATGGGTATCATTTTAATATTAATATGAGAATTTCTACAACTAATGTGGACATTAACAAAAAGGTCAGTGCTATGCATTATTATGCATATCGAATGATGATTCGTGAGAATGCTGATAATCATATATTGAAATGCAGACAATTATTTCGTCAATACATTGTTGACATGTATGCAAAAATAGAAAGTGAAAGGCTCCTCTACATACGACTAAATCAAGTCAAATTGCGTTCTGAAGAGTACATCCATTTACGTGATGCAATTGTAAATGATGGCAATCTCAGTGAAATTGGAAAAATAGTCATTTTACCATCCACATATACAGGCAGCCCAAGACACATGCATGAATATGCACAAGATGCAATGACGTATGTTCGTGCATATGGTCGTCCAGATTTTTTCATCACATTTACATGCAACCCAGCATGGGATGAAATAAAGGAGCTTCTATTAACTGGACAATCGCCATCAGATCGTCATGATATTTCTGCACGTGTATTTAAACAAAAGTTAAAATCTTTAATGGATTTTATTGTCAAACACCATGTATTTGGAGAGACGCGCTGTTGGATGTATTCCATTGAATGGCAGAAAAGAGGTTTACCACATGCGCATATTTTAATATGGATTATGGAAAAGATAACACCTAACCGAATTGATGAAATCATCTCTGCAGAAATACCAAACATTGAAATTGATAAAGATTTGCACGATATTGTCTCAAAAAATATGATTCACGGTCCATGTGGCTCCCTAAGTAATAATTCACCATGCATGTCAGATGGAAAGTGCACAAAGCGGTATCCTAGAGACTTACTTGCTGAAACTATTACAGGCAATGATGGATATCCACTCTATCGACGACGATCTACCGAAGATGGTGGAAAATCCATAAAACTAAAAGTACTCAACAATACTATTGATGTTGATAATCGTTGGGTAGTACCATATTCTCCATTACTACTAAAAACGTATAACGCGCACATAAATGTTGAGTACTGCAATTCAGTGAAAGCTATAAGATATATTTGCAAATATGTGAACAAAGGAAGCGATATGGCAGTGTATGCACTGGAAAATACAACTGCTTCTAACGATGAAGCCACTCAATATCAACTGGGACGCTACATAAGTAGCAATGAGGCTGTATTGCGTATTTTATCATTTTCCATTCATGAGCGATATCCAACCGTTGTTCATTTAGCAGTACATCTTGAAAATGGACGTGCAAGAGCAATGTCACCACCGCCAACAACATTAACTGAATTTTTCACATTATGTAGAAATGATACCTTTGCAAGGACACTACTGTACTCTGAAGTACCAACTTATTTTACGTGGAATGCATCATCAAGAAAATTTCAGCGTCGTAAACAAGGTGGAGCAGTACAAGGTCATCTAAATTTATATTCCACCGATGCATTGGGTCGTCTGTACACTGTACATCCAAATAACGCAGAATGCTTTTACCTGAGATTATTATTAATCAATGTTCGTGGACCAACATCTTTCCAAAAATTAAAAACAGTCAATGGCCGTGTGTGTGCTACATTTCGTGAGGCTTGCCAGAAATTAAGTCTCTTAGAAAACGATGCTCATTGGGATATTTCACTCGCTGATGCTTCTAATACAGCTCAACCACCACAGATACGTACACTATTTTCCATCATACTAACTACATGTTTTCCGGCTAATCCAAAGGATCTTTGGGAAAAATATAAAGACTATATGAGTGAAGACATTTTACATCGCATGCGTAGAATAAATGCTAATCCCAACATTCAATTTACATCAAATATATACAATGAAGCATTGATTTTAATTGAGAATGTATGTTTGACAATAGCCAACAAATCACTGACAGAATTGGGAATGATTGCTCCAAATAGATTTGGTAATGACATTTTCGATCGTGATATACAACGATAAACGCACTTCGATGTTAATGAATTACAAACATTTGTTCGAATTAATCTTCTAAAATTGGTATTAGAACAACGAACAGCATATGACACAATTATAAATGCAATATCTAACAAGAGCTGTGGCTTATATTTCTTAGATGCACCTGCAGGTACTGCAAAACTTTTCTTATTTCAATTATTCTGGCAACTATAAGATCACAAAATAATATTGCACTTGCTATTGCATCATCTGGTATTGCAGCAACTCTTTAGGACGGTGGTCGAACAGCACATTCAGCATTGAAATTGCCATTAAATGTGCAGGTAATTGAAACTCCAACATGTAATATTAGAAAAGATTCTGGGATGGGGAAAAGTACTAAGATCATGTCAGCTTATAATATGGGATGAATGCACCATGGCACACAAGAAATCATTAGAAGCACTCAATCGCACATTAAAAGATTTTAGAGGAAGTGAGTAGCTCTTTGGTGGTGCACTCATTTTGCTAGCTGGTGATTTTAGACAAACTCTACCAGTCATACCCCGTTCAACACCAGCAGATGAATTGAATGCATGTCTCAGATCATCAGTGTTATGGCGGTATGTGGAGAAAATATCTTTAAAGACCAATATGCGTATTCAATTACAACAAGATGAATCTTCTGAACGATTTACAAAACAATTGTTAGATATTGGGAATGGTAAAATAGAAATGGACCAATCCACACACTATATTACATTACCAGAAAACTTTTGTCACATTGTAAAATCCACTGATGAATTGATTGCAAAAGTTTTTCCAAATTTATCGCAGAATTATAAAAATAATCAATGGGTTAGTGAGCGTGCTATATTGGCAGCCAAAAACATTGATGTGAATTTAATAAACTGCAAAATTTAAAATGAAATACCTGATGAAGAAACATATAAATCCATAGATACCGTTGTCAATCAAGATGAATCAGTTAATTATCCAATAGAATTTTTAAATTCATTGGATCTCCCAGGAATGCCACCGCATATTTTATCTTTGAAAATTGGTTCCCCAATCATCCTTCTACGAAATATAAATCCACCGCGACTATGCAATGGGGCTAGGTAAAAAAATTAATGAATAACATAATTGAAGCAACAATTTTAAATGGAAAACACCGAGGAGAACATGAACTAATACCACGCATTCCCATGATACCAACGGATACTATATTTGATTTCAAACGTCTACAGTTTCCAGTACGACTAGCCTTTGCAATGACCATTAACAAAGCACAGGAACAATCATTGCAAGTATGTGGATTAAATTTGATAAATCCATGCTTCGCACATGGACAGCTGTACGTTGCGTGTTCACGAGTTGGAAAACCATCAAATTTATTTGTTCTTGCACCAGATAGGAAAAGAAAAAATGTTGTACAAGCACTACTAAGATAAAGTTCACCAATCATCAAATATCATTCATTTCATGATGATATCGTTTGCAATATTGTTTAATATCACAAGTGAAGAAACATGTTTATTCTACCATCAACTATGTATATCTACGTTTCATTATATTCAAATGACATATATGTAGGGATAATTTTATTATTAATTTCCATTTTGATGTATTGTATACATTTGATCATTAATCACAGCAACGTGTGAACGGGTACAGCTAGTATTTAATATAAAGTAGCTTTTAATTCCACTCAAATGTGTCCAATTGATGTTTTGTAGTTCGTCAACGCTTAATATATGGATTAAAAATTAAAATAAGTCGAAATATTAATTCAATTTATAGTGCGCCAAAAAAAGAAGAAAAAAAACGTAGCCTTCTTTTTATGTAAAGTAACTTACTTTAACTTTTTGTTGCTTAAAAAACAGCTGTTACTTAATGTTTTAAAGCAATTAGATTTACATTTCTAGCGGTTTGTAATATTTATATATATATATCATATCAGGGTAACAAATCCCGATATTTTGTTACTGTTTTTAATTTACATTTGTAGAAATAATAAACCGATAGATTTAAACAGGCTTTATTCACTGGAGTATGATGTAAACAGAAATCTCACCCACTCTCCAGCCGGAGGGGGAGAGACACAGATTTCCCGTCAAAACAGACGATGTTTAGATGGTAAACATAGAACACAAAAAGACACGCAAAAACCATCGCTCTTAGGTTTTATACGATACTTACAATGGGTAAACAGAGCAGTCATATTGCATTAACCCCTTGGGGACGGGTGATTCAGAAAAGCATTCGTGCAAAATCAAAATCAAGTTGTAATTAAATAAAAAACGGTAACTTAAATGTAGTCGTTGCTGATTTGACAGACTTACTTTGCTTTTACTTTAATTATTGTTAGTTTAAACATATATATAATCAATGTTAATTCAAAGTATAACTAAATAGTTTTATTTTGAACAAAGTAATGGTGAATTAAATAAATCAAACAATTATAACTCCGCCCACAAATAAACTGCTAAAGAAATACTTTGTTTACCAGTTTTATATTTTTACCCTGATTGATACGGTCTTATGCTGTCACGTATTTGTGACAGTCGGCGCGAAAGGGTTAATTGTATTCCTACGCCTCATTGCAAATCATTTAATACTTTTAATACTATAAACTTTTCAAGTTTTACTATTTAATTCTGTACCAATTTATTATAACTTTACGAAACTTGATAAATTTGAAATCAAAAAGTTCAAGCAACAGAAAATTAAAAGTAACAAAAAATTCATTCCAGTTGCTTATCAATTAAACAAAAATACCTATTAAAATTACCTACCACTTTGATTAATAAATATAAATTTTAATAATATTCCAAAAATCTTGAGCATTAATGCTGTTGATCTACATAACACTGACTAAGAAGACTACTTGCAATTATAAAATTTGCTAGTAGTTGGTGTAAAAAAAGAAGAAATGCCATCTAATTAATTCTAACCATTTTGCGATTCTCCAACTCACTGGCTTTGTACCACTGCGGCAAGTTGATTTTTTAAACAAAGAAAATCATAATATTTGAATTTATTTTTCTTTAAATTTAGGTAACAAATTTTAAACGAAATAAAAGCTGGCATTATAGTTACAACCAAGAGAAAAATCTCCAAAAAAATAGAGCGAGTCTTTTAAGGCCGTTGGAGTGTAAATTAGCTTCCAAGGCAGCAAATTTTTAGTCAGAGAGCAAATATGCAAGTGTTGCCTTGGACAACTTTTTATGTAAAGTAACTTACGTCAACTTTTAGTTGTTTAAAAAGTAGCTGTCACTAAACGTTTTAACCCTTTGACGGTTATGAACGAGTTCAGCTCGCAATCGAATCGTGCCTCATAATGCGTGCAAACGAGTTCCGCTCGGGAGCAAGATTTCTACCGTAATGGTTAGTAACGAGCACTACTCGTGTAGTGAAATTTTTCTCCAGTGCGCGCTGACGTGCTGAGCTCGTTCGCCATTATTATTCTGCATTGACTATCTTAAAAACTAATCCTACTCGAGAAGCATAGTTAGTTTTACTGCCTGCAGATGGCAGAATAGGTTCCACGAATTTCTTTTCATAATGAAGGGGGAATTAATTTTTTTACCTTGTTCTTTTTATGCGTATTTCGGAGCGTTTTTTTTAAATGGTTTTTGTGAAGTCTGAAAAGCGAAAGTCAGATAATTATGATGATTATGATTGTGATACAGAATAGAGCCCCTATAGGAGCCTTAATACAGAAAGCTTATCAAGTTTTGAGTCTGATGAAGACTTTGTTCAGAGTATTTAGGTAATTACTGCATTTAAATTCTTCATAAATTTTACATTAGTTGTATTTATTTAGTCTTTTCAATTTAATATTTGTCTTATATTTATAATTAACTATAAATAATTATCATTTATTATTTTAAAGTATGTAGAAACTACTATTTATGTACTACAAATATTTTTAAAAGGCGTGAGGCGAGCTATCTACCCCATCCAGAGATGCCAACCCTCTCCGCTTTGTAAAATAGTATTTCTTAGTGATAGCAAAATTCAAGTTACTTTCAGTTTAGTATTTTTCCTTTTAAGTATTTTTTTCACCATTAAATATCAAAAATTATAAGTACCATATAAAATGCAACGTTAAAGCAACAATCTACTGGTCACCCACCGACCATTCACCATTCTCTTATCAGACACGGTCGAGCAAGGTTCTCCTGCAAAACCGGTTCCTATCATGAGCGACGAAGAACTTCACGACAGGGCTGTAGCAGTGGGTCAGTCTGAGTGTCGCGGGGGCCAGACCCCCCAGACGGTCGGGCATCCCGGCTACAGATCCTGAGCCTACCCATTCAACCCAGCCCTTTTCAGGGCTCTCCGTAACGGATATGGGAGCCGCGGAACTATACGGAACCCTTGCAGTACCGACGGGGACGGCTACGCCAGAACCGCACGGGCTGCCTGGGAGCTGTATAGGATCCAACACGGTTAGGAAAGGCAATGAGTTTACCTTCCCCAATAAAAACTAGATGAGGAAATCCTAGTTAAAGAAAAAGTCGACAACTTGGAAGAAATGAAAGATGGAGTGGACAGAATAAATAATAGGAATCCCGACAACGAAATGCAAGCAATTGTTTCTATTTTAGCCAGCTACATAGAGCAATTAATAGCTAGAGTCACAACAGATGGAGACAAATTAACCAAGCTCCAACAAATAGAGGGTTATTATAACGAACAGATGAACTGCGAGATAAAAAGTAGTACAGTTAGCAAGATAAATACTAAGAGCGAAGGTCGCTTTGGAAGGCGCAAAACACTTACTCTAAAAGAGCCGATATCTAAAAAACAGTCATTTATTGAGAGGAATGCTTACCCCCCAGTCCCCCCATCAAATAAATTTAGTCCACTAAGTGAAGAACAAAATTCAAATGATAATTATATGGACACGGGAAAATCAAATTGATAACTCTGAGATTACTGTGGACAACAACCACAAAAAGAGAAAAGCTTCGCCAGAAAAACCTAATGCTACTAAAAAAGCAGGAGTTGAGGAAAACATCCAAATAACTCCAGAAAATAACTCAGATGAACCTGATGATAGTGAGGCTAACGAAGCATTCATACAGCCACCCAGAAAAAATATTAGACCACCTCCTATTATAATAAAAGGAGAATTCGAATATAAAACTTTCTATGAATTCACAAAAGAAAATAATATAACAGATTATATAGCTAAAGAATCCTATGGCAACTTTATTATAAAACCAAAAACTGAAAAAGCTCATAGAGATATAAGAAAATATCTTGAAGATAAGGAAATAGGTTTTTACACCTACCTTCTCCCATCTGAGCGCCATCTTAGAATGGTCATAAGAGACATTCCACACGGATATACAAATGAATGTGTCCACGATCTTCTATTAGATCATAACTTTACACAAGTCGTAAACGTTAGACGAATGACTAGAAGAAGGAATGGAGAAACTGTTAATCTCCCACTCTTTATTGTTACATTAAAAAGAGAAGCAAACTACAAAGACATTTATAGTCTCAAATACATGAATAATTTTAAAGTCAGAATAGAAAATTTTAAAAATAGATCAGGCTCAGTATCACAGAGCCACAACTGCCAAAATTTCTATCATTCAGCCTCTGCTTGCCATCTCCCACCGAGATGCGTAAAATGTGGTGGCGATCACATTACCAGTTCATGCTATAAGCTAAAGGAAGAAGAACCAAAATGTTGTAACTGCGGGGAAAATCAATCACCAAGTTACAATTCTAATTTATGTAATGGTAAATTAAAAGTATTAACAATGTAGAAGAAAAATTGAAAATAGCATTCAAATTAGAAGCCGTTGAGTCTTTTTGGGTATAATAAGTGAGTTCGTTACTTAACCTTTTAAATAATTTTAAATCGATGTTTTTTAAATATACCACTATTTTTTTTAAAAAACCGATTTTATCAATATTTCAAATGCAATCGCTTGTAATAAAATAAATATTTGTCAAAGCAGTTATAACGCTTCTTCTCCGTAATATGCGTTTGAGAAGAGGCAAGTCTTAACCGTAGGTCAGCGCGTTAATTTTTCAATCAATGACTGAAGGCAGTGCAGTTGTCTATAAAATCATTATCATCAAGGCACAGTTCAATTATCGCACCATTATGGTTAGGGCTGCTTGTACCTATCATTGATGGAGATATTTATATTCCGCCTACTTGGAGACTAATGCAGCCATTTATGGGTTTCATGTAATCAAGCAACGATGTCAATTTTAGAGACGATAATGCGTCAGGTCACCGGGTCTTATTGTTCGCGATTTGTACGAAGGGCAATTCCAAGGAATGATTTGGTCGAGAGGTCGGCTTGTGCACCAAATAGTGTTCTTGCAACGCTTTCGGAATTACGGATATCTATTGAAGCTTCCCAGGCTGAATGCTACTGCATGACTGAAAATTCCCACTCTTTCAAGTTTCAAAATGTCTTATATAGAGTTTGTGAAGCAGTTTAAAATGGAGCACCAAAAATAACGGCGCGAATGTTTCTGTATAAAATTTAACAGTTATTTCATGTAAATTTACGAAACATTATTAAAATTTTAGAAATTTACAAAGTTATTTTTTTAATTTTAAAATTGGAATAGCTCTTCCATGGCTCTCAAATGATTAAAAAAGTTTTGAAATTTATATAAAAGTTGGATGGTATTCTCATGCTGATAAACTAATTATTAGAACTTTCCAATAAAATATTAATTCAATAAAGCAAAAAATTCAACAAAATCACCTTAAAAATTACTGAAAAAGTTTCAAAAAAATATATTTTTGACTAATTTTGTAGATTTGCAAATGATTCTTCATTTAGTGTTTAAAAGGTCACATTTGTTGATAATTCGTTTTCAGAAGAGTTTTAAAATTATAATTTACAAAACACCAACTTTTAATAAACCATCTCTGTTAAATTTTTTCAGCAGAAAATGTTTTAGAAGATTTTAGATGACAAAGTTGAAAATGGCACGCACCATTTTGAATGATTTGTGTCCTTCTGATCCATGCAAAATGTGTTTCGACCAAAAACATGAACGGGAAAAGGGCTCTTCTGAGACCTGAGATTCCCACCCTTATGAAAAAATCGAGGTATAAATGCTGTATAAACGAGGTATATTTTAAGGGTATAAAGGAGGTTGTTATTTAAATACGTCGTTAAGGTTGAAAAGGGTGCAAATGAATGGCTCAAAATCAACCTCAAATATACCTTAAATATACCTCCAGAGGTATATATGTTTCAACCTGAGGTATTTAATTTTTCATCTGTGGAGAGGTAGATATTTACTACTTTAAAATGTTTCATTTTCAACCTTAGGCCATTACTTATCAGCCTGAAGTATATTTTTTTACACTTGTGGAAGTATTTATTCAACAACCTAAGGTGTGTCATTTTACACTTTAGGTTATAATAAATCAACCTCAGGTGTATTTTGTTCTACCTCAGGTAATTATTTTTCAACCTCAGGTATCTAATTTTATGCTTGTAAAGAGATATATTTATCAACATGTGGCGTGTCGTTTTACACTTCTGGTTGTTATAAATCAACCTCATGTGTATTTTGTTCTACCTCAGGCAATTATTTTTCAACCTCAGGTATATAATTTTATGCTTGTAGAGGTATATATTTTTCAGCCTTAGGTGTGCCATTTCAAACTTCTGGTTGTTATAAATCAACCTGAAGTGTATTTTCAACACTTGGAAAGGTTATTTTTTATTAACGCCATGTGTTCCATGTTCTACCTTAAGTTATTATTTCGTAACCTCAAGTTTATATTTTTGTATTTTTAGAAGTATTAATTTATCAACCAAAGATGCGACATTTTGCACTTCAGGCTCATGCAGCTCAACCTAAATTTTTTTTAGTACTTACGAAGGTGAGGTGTTATACGGACCACCTAGTTTATTAATTTTTAGACTCACTATGTAAAAAATATAATCTATGTAAAGATATTATATATATTATATGAAGAATAATGTATATCATTACATTTTTTTCACCAGTAGAGATCATTTATCAACCTAAAGTTTTTAATATTAAACCTTCGGCAGTAATTGCTTCTTTTGTTAAGCTATAAAAGAAAGTTTCAAATGCATTAATTCTTCTATAATTTTAATAGATTGAATTAAATCATCTAAAAGTAACTCTTATCCAAATTCTACAGTTAGTAAAAATTATTTAAAGGAACTCATACTCGTATTTTTAGAAGATAGTTGTCTAAGGTGCTTGAATTTCTAAAGCTATAAAACTACAAATTTAAATAATTAGTCAGCTGAAATTCAAATTACTTTTATTTAAAACTAAAATTTAATTTTTTTTACAAACCAACAAAATTATTTTAAATACTGTTTTCGTCTACATGTTGAAACTTGTAATTATTGGAACCTAAAAGAAAAAAAATACGAATTAGTAAGAAAGTTATATTTACAATAATAGTGGCAGGTTTTGAAATATTAAAATATTAGAAATTGTTTTTTTTTTAAAAATTTAAATTAACTGGATGAAATTAATTTTCTTTTTTAGCTAAATAGTATTACTCTTCTGCCATTTCAATTCAATCCTCGTAACTAAAAAGCATGACAGATATCACAGCCACAAAATAAAATACACTGAAGACAGTACTATCATTAACAACATTTACAGAAATTCAAATACATAATTCCAATCTTATTTTGCAATTTTAACAGATCAATTCATGCCGGCGTACCTCAGGCCTCAATACTGGGCCCAACCCTCTATCTAATCTACTCTGCCGACTTCCCAAATTTCAATGAGAAAGATAATATTTGCACTGCGTATTACGCTGATGACACAGCGATTCTCAGCAAATCACTGAACCCCAACCACGCTATTAAGAATCTAAAGCAAATCATCCCAAACATTGAAGAATGGTGTGCAAACTGGAAAATCTCCATTAATGCTAGCAAATCCTCCTTACTTATTATGAGAAAAAGCAATAAGAAGAAAATTAAAAACAGTGACCTCCTATCATATAATGAACTAATTCCAGTGGTTAAAAAAGCAACCTACTTAGGAGTGACCCTCACCCATAACATGAAATGGAATTCTCATATCTCGAGAATATCTGCTGAGGCTGAAGGTGCATTCCAATCCCTCAAACCAATTCTGAGTCATAACTCAAAATTAGCCCACAAAACAAAAAGGACCTTATACCTGCAATGTATAAGACCAATAATCAGTTATGCAGCCCCAGCTTGGAGCGCTTTAAAGCCCACACAAAAGCGGCAACTTGAAACCATCCAAAATAAAATGATCAGAAGATTCACGGGAGCTCCCCGCAGACTTAGAATCAGCGATATTAGAAGTGACCTAAAAATTAACTCTATTCAAGAACACATAGTTCTACTATGTGCCACATTTTTCAAAGACGCAACAAGCTGCACAATGAGCAACTACAACCAAATTTTTGACTTCTCAGAGATAACATTAACTACAACGGTATTTTTTCTCTCAGACGGCGTTCTTTCCAAACGCTTCACCACCTAATTGTAATTATTTCTCTTAGACAAATCAGGGCTCTTGTCTGTACACCAATGAAGCCAACAAGGGGGGAGGTGAGGCAGGCAGGAGCTGAGATTCAACTTCAATTTCTTATCCTTGTAAATATCTTTTGTATATATCTTCTCTTTATTTTTAACTCACTATGTATTTTATTCATATACCCCCACTGAATTGAGCTTAGGCTAATCACCATATAACCCCACTGAGATGAATGAGTTAGGGCCCCTGGCGGGGCCGAAACTTAGGTAAATATTTCACATAGGTACATAGGTATTTGCGACAGTTGGCGCGAAAGGGTTAATGCTACCGTTGCCAGAAATACGGTCACACACAGAGGTCTTGTAATGGTGAACCGGCATGCGTGAAATGTGCCAACTCACATTTCACGTACTTGTGTACGAAACCGATATGCGAGCCGGCAAAGTGCATAAATTGTGATGGTGAGCACCCAGCCTGTTTTTCAGGCTGCAGTGCAACTCCCGAAAGAAAACCTAGAGGATACCCAGCCAAGCCCAGGAAAACCTCAAACGCAGCTTCCAGATTTCTGCTCATCTTTAAAGAGATGCAGCAGCTATTTAAGGATCAGGAACTACTAAATCTACTGAGATCTCTTATTGCAGATAAGCCATAGTAGCGGAGATCACACCTTCAAGTCAACAGACTAGCATGACGCCCACAACTCTCTCGTGATTTCAATGTCTTGTGTCTAATTTTGATAAATATTGACTAAAAAGTAACTGAGCAATAATATTTCATAAAAGTAGTGCATTAAATTTTCCTGATTCAAAAATAATTTGTCATGAAATCCTATATTTAATAATTTAAAATGAAACTATAAGAAAAAGAATTAAAAACGAATATCTTACAATTAAAAACGTCGTAAATAATTAATATTGAGCAACGATTTAACCTTATTATATTCAAGGTTGTAAATACGCTTTTCAAAATATTACAAAATATTACATAAATTTTGTCAAAAAGAGTGTAGCATGCTAATCAGTAGTACTAATCTGTTTTTTTTTTAAAAATAAATTTATCTTATTTATTTTTTTACAGAACCACAGAATTAAAAAATCGTAGTTCTGCTAAAAATTCCAAAAATAAAAGAATTTGCAAGGAGACAACTCATGATAATTGTCTTATCTTGATTGTATTCTCTGTTTATAATTTTGAACATTTTTATTTAAAAATTAATAAATCAAATTTCACTTTTTTCATATATCTTTTTTATTAAATTAAAGCAATAACTAGCTAAAGATTTGCAATCTTTTCTTCTCTGTTATCGGCAACGCGAAACGTTTTTTTTTTTTTTTTTTTTTTTTTTTTTTTCGGAGGAGGTAATGGAGTGAATAGCAGAAGAAACATTTAAATAGTCTTGAAATAATATACATATTCAAATTTGGCGCCTCGCAATCTGTTAAAAAATTATTCAACTTGATATTAATATTTTATTTTAACTTAGCGAAGTACAGTTACACATAAATTAAAAGCTATGTGCAAGACATGGAAGGAGTCAGCAACAAATAGAGGAAAATGGAGTGGAATGACAAATGCCTATTTTAAAATTGGGGGCAATATTTGAGGCAAAGAGGAATATTAATGTATGCATTTCATATACATTTAATCGTCCAATCAATGGTGAGCTTTTACTAAACAGTAACGCCTACTTTCTTTTCCACGCTTCCGAAGTACGAACAGCTTGCATGCGGTCATATTCATTTTAAGTTAACTGGCGAGCAACGTAGATAAAATTTAGTATTCAGTAATATAATGGGAGTCCACTAGATTAAAATCTTATGAAGATTAATGAATCCACTGCATTTTGAGAATTCTCCTTTAGAGATTTCCAACCATGAAATGTAACTTTGCTCATGACAGGCAAAGACATGCTCATGCTCACAACAATTGCTCATGAAATGTAACTTTGTTAAAGTTCTTTCAATCATGTTGAGTTCTATACAGATACTACAGGCTATTGTGCTTTCCTTGCATTTTTATAAATAAAATCTAATGGACAATAAGTTCTTAAAAATATGAGAGTTATCGATTTTCATTTAAATTTCATGAATGCAACTTAAAATTTCACTAGCAGAATCTACCAGTATTTAATTATGTTTAATTTTATATACATTTTGCATTTCCTAATTTTTAGGATCCCACAGATCATCGTTCAATACCAAATTTAAGCTTTCTGCACAAATTATCAAATTAATTTGCGCGGAAAGTATGATTATGAATGTGTTAGATATCCTATGCTGGTCGAACCAACGCCTCCTATAACGAAAAGCCTCCACACTTACACGTTTTTTGAAAGGTAGTCCGATCAGACCATTATGAAGGTTTAACAATTTACGAAAGACCCATTTTATACAAAATCTATTAAAAAGTAGTAGCGAATATATGTCTTAAAATTTGTTTGATTTATAAGTAATAAATGGTTTGTCTTATTTACTTGTCAACCACTATAAATTCAATTCTCAAATATATATGATAAACTTCTCCCAAATACTCTTAATTAAAAATTTGTGTTCATGCGCACAGCTGGTTCTCTTTTTAAGCAGTCTGCGCAGACTACCTATCAAAAACCGTGTGGAGGCTCCTAGCATTAAAGTAAAATTTTAAAAAATCCGTGGAGTAAGATTCACACGCATTTTCATTAGATAACAAATGATGTAGATTTTACATCTATTTATAGCCGTTGCTCTTAATTCAATAACTACATGATAAATTCACACTTGCATTATTAAATTACCTTCTCTTTTCAATAGAATCACAATATTTAATAACGTTTTTCTATGGCATAAGTCACAGCCACCAAAGAGTTCTAGACCTTTCGAAGGTTTTAATAATCTCTATCATGTAGAGTTCGTCAAAATTAATTTTATCACATTCGCTCGTAATAAAATAATATTTTATCACATTCGCTCGTGATATTACTTATAGTGAAGTATTTCATTCTTTAGGATTGCCTTTACCATAAGCAAGCTATTCCTGCCTTAGAATAGAAAGTAAGCGTTGCTTTCTTTCATATATAAACCTTTTTCTTTTTTGTATCAAAAGAAATGTCACACAAGGAGATGGCATACAGTGTCTTATGTAAAATGCATTCGTATTCCTCTTCACTCCGGATTAGAGCATAGGGACTCTAACATTCCTCTCCATCATACTCTATTTCTGATTGCCTCCTTCCATATCTTGCCGTCTGTCTTTATTTATGGCTGTTAATCGAGGGCTCCGTCGGTGCATGAAACGATGCTTTTTTGTAAATAATATGCTATTTCCATGACTGCTGTGAGTTCACAACTGTTTCATGACTGTTAGTCAAGTTAAAACTATTTTTAACCAGCTATCTCTATGTTTTTTCTGAAAATTGAGCAAAACATTAGTATTGAGAGAAACCGCAATTTTGAGAAAATGAAAAACGCTTGTGATCAAATTTTTCATTATTGAAAAACTTACTCCTATAATGCTGTATTATCTGGAATCATAAAAATTTTCAAGTTATTGAGAAAAAGTCATTGATTTTGATAATATATATATATATATATATATATATATATATATATATATATATATATATATATATATATATATATATATATATATATATATATATATATATATATATATATATATATATATATATATATATATATATATATCTCTTACACGGCGACAAAAAAAAGCCTCATTACAATTCCTTGAATGGCAACGCTAGAAAATCGACCAATGATTGCCGCTAAAAATGTCACATGCCAAATTTAATTGAAATGGCTCAACATATAACGCTTTTAAAAACGGAAACTGAAATAACCAGAGAGTGCATAAGCTAGGCAGAAGTGAGTAGTCTTTGTCGATAGATCTCTATTTTAGTACATTGACGAAAGTGCTTTTTTCCACGAATTTATATATTACGAATTTATTTGACGATCTTTGATTTATATCAGGAATTTATTTGTCTTACTAGAATTTATTTGTTTATGCAGGTTTTTCCATTGCAATTCACTTGTTTAAATTTTTAATAGACTTAATTATAGCCAAAATATTTACCTTTTTAAGGAGATATCAGTTTTAGAAATTTTATCTTAAGATTTTATACTATAGCACATTTCTAATAGGTTTAACGAATTACGTGTCATTTATTTGAATTCAAATTTATTTTAATGACTTAGTATTTACTAAAAAGATGTAATTTTTTTTTAAAAAAAAGTTGTTATATGGATTTGAATGATTGTTTTGAATTTTTAGAATCTTGTGCATTTGCAATGTACCTAAGTTAGTAGCGAGCGAAGCAAGCTTGGTTTGCGAAGCAAACCATATAAGATTGCGAAGCAATTTTCGGGGGGTTGGCGAGCGTTAGCGGGCAGGGGGCGCAGCGCACTAGTTAGATTTAATTTTTAGAGAAATCGAATTTTGAAAAACTCGTATTTTTAAAATCGGTATGTTTATTCAAAGAAAGTTTGTTTTGAGAACTAATTTTATAACTTAAAATAATGAATGAGCATTTTGATGGTCAATCCCTTGAACCATAATATTGAGTCCTAGATTGTGACGATCCGACCATTAGATCAAAAGTTATTCACGGTAAGGGGAATTTCTTTTCCGGACTGAACATTTAATGTTTTTTAAAAAAAATTTTTGTAGAAAGTGGCACTCACTCATTGTTTAACAGTGTATTACGAGATTTCAGGACTGTATATAATGAAATTAATCTGGATTTAATAGTTGTGGGCGTTTAATTTTTGCGTACTGTACAGACATTTTTTAAATTCTTTTTAATGCTATGAAGCTCTACCCCATTCTCGCTATTCCCCACTATTGATTCGCATTCACCATTTTTAATTAAAAGAAGAAGAAAAACAGAACATTTTGGTTTCGAAATATAGAATTATTTTAGTTTTATGTAAGTACATACTGCAATGTGTTGATCGTAAGGAAATAGACGTTTACCTGGATTTGAAAAGTAATCGCTTGTGCTGTCAAAAAATTTAACTTCAGGAATACAGATTGTAAGATTCTATAAAAGGAAATAAATGAATAGTAATTTTACTCGTTAAAGTGACTTATAACAATCCAAATAGGAAAACGATTTTTTTTTTTTATGTGAACATGCGTGCAATGAAATAAATCCTCATTTAATACCTGTGACCGTTTATTTTTTTGTGTACTCTAAAGACAGTTTTAATATTCTTTTCTTAATGCTGGGAGGCTCTGCCCTATTCTCGCCAATCCCGACTATAAATTCGCATTATATATATATATATATATATATATATATATACAATTTAGTTTTTTATTTTATTCATGTTTTTCACGTTAATTTGTGTATGTGTATATATATATATATATATATATATATATATATATCATATAAATGCCATATTTGAAGCTGCAATTGAAAATTTGAAATTTTCCGATATCAAATCCTGTTTTCTTTTCCTTCTTGGGTTTAATTTTTCATTTTATAGGTATTTTCATAATAAAATCCACAAAAATTAATGCCAATATTTAAACAAACTAACAAAATAGTTGAAAATTACTTGGTAAATGGAAGAAACTAAAAATAAGTCACACAATTGTTTAGTAATTAACCAATCACGTTTACCAATTTATTAAATTGTTCATAATTATTCCGTGATTTGTAAATGAAAATTCAGTAATGAAAACAATGCGACATTTAGTGAATTCTCAGGTTTACTTCATAATGTTAATTGACGAATAGTATGCAATTATGAAATCTATATTAAATATATTTGTTTTGAAATCTCAACACCATATTTTCAGAAAGTTATTTATAACATACATACTTAATAGTATTTAGTAGTGAATTGAAATTTAACGTGCAATATGACCTTTGGAGTTTTGACTATGATTAATATGTAATTTGTCCATTTAATTGTATCTTTAAAATATGATAAAAATATTTTGACAATTCTTTGCATAAATATAAAAAAATGACTTCTACTATGTTATTTTACATAAAACATTGGAGGAAACTATATATTTTTAATTTCTTAAGAAGCTCGTAATTTTTTCCCCAAAAGTCGTTACTCTCTCATGTTCTCTTATTTAAAAATGAGGTATTAAATACCTTGGAAATTTAATCACTTCATTAACCGGTTAACGCCCAGCGTCATATATTTAGGACAGTTCCTGTTTTCAAAGACATTCACTGAGATGGGAAACTTTTTTTCAGCATTTTCATTTATCTGGGCGAATTAAAAGATTCTCAGATACCACAATGATTTAGTTATTTCTGATTAGATCTAGAATTATAAGGAGCAGGTACTTTTTGATGAGTAGGATGTCATGGTCGTTTGAAGGGCGTTCAATTCTCTCCCACCTTTGGTTCACGGCCTTGATGTCATGCTGAAGTATCCGATGTTGCGTTAGGGACAGTCCGAGTACAGAAAGCCATCTGTGAATGATACCCAAGGATGCTGCCAACTGATGCTGTTCATGCTCTACTGATGTCCTCTTCTCCCTTGCGAGGCCGGTCATGCTGATTATCCTGGTGAGTGATACTGATTTTGATCTCGTCAGGTTCCTGAGTCGGGAGAGACAATACTGACAACTGGCCATTTTGATTGTCTAGATTTTGAGCCCGCCATTTTGTTTTTTCAATTCATGCCGTATCATAAAACAGCTCGTGGTGGAAAGGTTTCACTTTCTGGTCGTAATTCACCGTCGTACTGCAAAGAATCCACATCATTAGAAGAAATCATTGCTACCTGTGGGATCTCAAAAAGATATTTTCCATTAGTTGAACATAGACATATTGACGATCTTGTAGAGTTTTACACTCAGTTTGATACAGAGGAACTGATTCGTTTAGACAAATTACTAAGCAAACTGCTCATTCAAATAAGATCAAGTTACCCTGGAGACTATGAATACTCATACTTCCTAAAACTGACAAATGCAGCTTATCACGTCAGATGGAAGAGGAAAAACTTTCAAGCAGAAGAAAACAAGGATATGAATAAGAAATCCATTCAAGTCGAATCAATAATGATTGAAACTAATCCAAGCACTGAAGACATAACAATGGAAAATAAAGATGAAAACCTGATTACAACACCGAATACAGAAACTGACACGGACGTCAATATTAACAATAATACAGAACCACCAGCAAAGAAAAGAAAAAAGAAGAAGAAAAAGCAAAATGCAGTTAAAATAATTGAAGATAATTCTACACTCATGTCTACAAACAGCTGTCCTTCTTCTAGCCAACATAACTCAACAGATGACGCCACTATCTTGCCGACAACAAAACCTAAGGAGGATATCGACAAAGTACGGGATCCCCCCAGCAAATCTGAAATAACACCGCAAGCCAGATTTATTAAGGTTTTGGTCCGGGGCCTGCCTGTGGACTTTGATACAGATGCCATTAATACAGAATTACAGAAAAACAATATTGAAACCTTTAAAATTGTGCAGTTTAAGAAGAGAACGGGAGAGGCCTATCGACTCCTCCCGCTTTTTCTCATAATCCTAACATCAACGGCGAATCACCATAGAGTTTTCGAAGTCACCAACATACAGCAGATCCCGATCAAAATCGAGCGATTTCGAGGAGGTCGAGGATCAATACAATGTTACAACTGCCAAAATACCATATCATGTTTTTAACTGCCCTGCAGTCGCTGCAGGCCTTCACCTCTTAAACTACCCCACAGAAGAGGATTTGTATTCTTTTAATGCCATAGAAATAACAAAAACTATTCAAGCACACCATGAAATATGATTCTATAGAGGATACGACACCAACCAACCAACCAACTGCCAAAATTATGGACATACGCAAAGCCACTGCAATGCACCTGCAAGGTGTGTAAAATGCGCTGAAAACCACAGGTCTCATGAATGCAACAAAGACAGAACAACTACTCCAAAATGCTGTAATTGTTACAAAAACCACACAGCCAACTTTACTGGGTGCGAGACCCGACCCAGCAGAAGGAGCCCTCGAGCAACATCAAATTTGAAGATTAAACCTGCTCATCGATTAGTGTCATTAATCAACGAATTACAGGAATTGCTCAAAAATGAAGAAGTGCTCCGCCTTCTGCGGGGAATCATCGGAGAAACTTCTTAATCCCAGTGAGTTCTATTTTTATTTTCAAGACTCTCAAGTTAAAATCACTGAACTTTTCACAGCAGACTTTTAGTTAAGTTAAATTAAATTACATTAAAATTTATTTTCTGGTAATATAGCCAATTTTTGCATATATATTTATCAACTTATGCACGTTAAATTCTTTGCAAATTCTATTATTGCATATTTCTAATATTTCTCTGATACGATATATTTAATGCATTTTCTCCAAATATGTTATTTTGTCATGTATCAAGGTATGATTTGTCTATATTCATCAATTATGTCTTTCATTTTTCAAAAATCAATTATTGTACATATCAAATCATGTTTTATCTTTATTTTTAATGTAAGTCTAGAATCAACATTTCGAATGTTATGTAAAAGCGCCAATTTGTCATATTGAAAATTTCATTGTTTTATTATTTCACAAGCAAACTGCTTGATTTTTTTTATGGCTACCACAATGTAAATATGTTCCTTTCAAATTATGTTTATATTTATATGTGTCAATTTAGATTTGATATTCAAATGTTATATCTACCATATTTATCTATGTCAGCCTATGTATATATATTTCAAATTATCTTTTTATTTATATGTGTAAATTTAGTTTCGATATTCAAATGTTTATTTACCCATGCAAAGTGCTTGTAATTTTGTATTAGCTACCACATCGACTGCTAAATTCAAAATGTTATTACTTTAAACTTATGTAAATTTCTAGATGTATGGGATAGGGGCCGCTGCGTGGCCCAGGTGCCCAATTTTTTATAAATAAAGTAAAGTAAGTAAGGTACTTTTTGATCTATCAAAGACTTTCTGAATGCCCTAACAGTAGAAAAACCAATTAATTTCGATAATATAATATACCACCTTCTCCATAAAACCACTTCTTGTATCATTTCAATATAATATATTCGGAACAAAACGGGTTAAACTAGATTTTGTGTTTACGACTACTAATGATTAACTCCGTAGCCTTGTAATTTTGAACCAATCCAGAAGATAAGGGAAGTAATGGATTAGTACGCCCAGTGGTATTGATATGTTATGGGAACATGGAGGACATTGCCTCTTGACAGATTTACTGTGCATCAACCACCCTTCACTATACTTCGTCTTCGGTCGGCGGGGATCGAATCCACGAGCTCTTACGCCCGTATTCACCATTGACCCTAACCCTCAGTCAGAGTTCAAAACAGGTTTTATGAGAGCAACTCTAGGTTAGAGTCCAAAATTTCATTTCACCGTGTACGTAACTGCGAGTTACTCTAACCCAGAGTTAAGTAACTTTAACCTGAAGGTATTCCCGGTTAGAGTAACCGGGCATGCGCAGTAAACGAGTGCTTGCTCATTTACTTTGTTTTCTTCGTCGGTATTTTTTATATTTCTGCTCTTTTTCGTTTGATAATTTTAATTGTTTTGAATTTCGATTCTTATTTTGTATTTTTGACCTACAGATTTCCCCGGTTTGAGCAAACGCTGATATGAAGAAGGAGATTTTTTTATTTATTTATGTTTTCAAAAATAGCACTTTTGATGTTCGGTTGCTTATGTTCAATGAGGTCAATTTTTCACTTGATGCAACTATAATTAATTTATATCTTTGCTTTGCCTTCAAAAAAATAGCATACCATAATATTAATAAAATGAAAATATATAAATAAAATGAAAATTAAATAACACTTTATTAATATGCTCGGTTGCTTTTTTTATGCTTAATAAGATCATTTTTTTACTAGATGTAACTATAATTAATTTATATCAAATAAATGATTATTAATAAAATGAAAATTAAATTTTCTTGAGTTAATATCTTCTACAGAAGATACTATATATATTTCTCAAATTATTATTAGCAGTCGTTACAGCACTTAAATAATTTTTCACTCGAAAAAAAAAGTCGTGGATAATAAAGATTGCGGCTACAATAATTCAAATGAATAGTTCAAGTAAGAATATTGTAAATAATTTAACTAACTTTTACTTATTTTTTTAAAGGAAAGAAAACAATCGATACTTGAAATAAATATAAAATTTAAAGAAGAATATAATTCATTAAATGTTTTTTGATTTCGATAATATCAATCGAGATGATAGATCTTGCACAAAAATAAAAATAGTTTAGAGTTGAACTTCCAAAATAATGTGCAATATTCAGATATGAAGATAACGAAAAGAACTTAAAATTTTTTTTTTAATCCATAAAATAAAGCTATTAATTAAATTTAAAAATATATACATTATTTTAAATATATATTAGAAATTATGCTGAAATAAATATTACTTAATCAATGCAAATTCTGATCCGAGGTAACATTTTAACTACACAATAATTTTCATCAAATAACTTTGGAAATCAGGAAATTTAGAATTTTATAAGCATAAAATAATCTGCTGAATATTTCAAAAAAATAGGATCAGTTGGAAGAGATTTATTGCTTAAAACTATATGAAATTAAAATGCCCGTCTTTAGTTATAATTTTTTATATATAGCCTGACTACTTTATAACATATGGGGCATAATATATATATATATATATTATATAACTGATATATTTCCATGTACAATTATCTAAATAATAAAATTTTTAAAGGCATAAAATTTTTTTTAAATTTTAAAATTTCGGAATATTTGTTCCGATTATGACATTTTTCTTTAAAAAAATTGTTATCTTATTCACCATATCACCGACGTCGATTCTCTCTTATCATCAGCAGATGGCAGCACAATAGTAGTCATTTATAACTTCTGAATAATATGAATGTGTTGATTTATGCTTATCTGTACTAAGAAGTTTATTATATACAATTTCATTTAAAATTAAAAAAAAAATTCTTTTCATTGGTTTAAGTTATCGATAATATGTTATGAAGGGGAAGAAAAAAAAAGATTAAAAATACGCGCATAAGGATGATAATGATGTTAGCATAATCCCCTTGATCATAGTGTAAAATAAAAGTATTAAATAATTGTGTGAAATAAAAGTATTTTTAATTGAATTTCAGTTACATTTCTATGGTTGCTAGCGGCTTTATGATATCCATAATAATAAAATATCTAAATTCATAATAATAAAGCTCGGATCATTTTGCTCATCAATACAAGTCAGTTAGGAAAACGAAACTAAACATATTTTTTATTTGACCAGTAAAAGAGAGATTCAAATTTAATTACTCGATGCAATCTTTTTTTCTTCTTCTTTTAATAGAAATTTTTTATAAAAAAATAGCAACGAAAATTGAAAACAAACGCTGTTAATACGGCTATAAATCTACCGCCTGTAACTGCCGGTCAAGTAACCCGCAGTTAAGAAACCGACAGTCAAAAAATAATGGTGGAATCGCTTTTGAACTGTCGGTCAAAGTTTCCGAACCGGGGGTTTCGGAACTGGGAGTTACGCGCTAGGTCAGAGTCAACGGTGAATACGGGGGTTAGACATGAGCCAGGCTATCCTACCAGCCAGACTGTCCCGGCCCAGTGGCCCCCATCCCCCCCCCCAAGCTCTTGGACACATTCTTGGGCAAATTCTAAATCCCCCCCCCCCAAACTATTCGCTTTATTTAGTGTAAAAATTCCCACCCCCAAGCTTTAAGTAAGCGCATCGTGCGCCCACCTCCCCCCCTGGTGGGGGCCCCTGTCCCATATTTTGAAATTTTAACATCTTATATCTCATAATTACTCCTCACAGAACTTGAAAAACTTATTCAAAATGAAGAAGTCTTCAATTTATTGATCGGACTCACAAAATCTAGAGCTCCCGAAACATCTACAAACTCAGCATAGACTTTTTACCATCGGCCAATCAGACGCCAGTTTCCATGAAGCCACGCCCCCTCAACTTTTTGTTTTTTCTAAGATCACAGTTCGCTCTATTCTTTTACTTTTTCTCTATTTTCAGTTTCCTAGTGACTGAAACAACATCTCAGAGCCACTTAATTTCGATGAATGGGTTAAAGCAGCTTCGCGGCTGTGTACCCAGATTTGGACTATATCTACCATTCTTATATCTCATAAAGTATATTAAAATTTCAGGAAAACCAAACAGCTTCATTTTATATATATATGAATCATTTTGCGCGCAGTTTTACTTAGAATTATCAATATCGCACTCGGTTCACATTTCCGAAAAAAAAAGCTTGATTGCAAAGTAGGCGTTTCCTTTCATAGTTTCAGCTTGTGGGGAACTTTCCGGGAAAAGTAGGCTTTACTTAACGAATTTATTTATAGTTAACTTTTTCGCAACTTAACCCTTTCAAGACAGTATGATAAAAATGTCCCACTTTCTTTGACCAGTATTATAATGCACTGCATTTTTTTATCGCTATTTATATTTAAAACTTTACCGTTTTTGATAACTATTGCGTTACGATCAACACAGTAGTAATAAGTACTTACATAAAACTGAAATGATTCTATATTTTGAAACCAAAATGTTGTTTTTTTTCCTCTTCTTTTGATTAAAAATTATGTATGTGAATCAATAGTGGAGATTGGCGAGAATGGGGTAGAGCCTCATAGCATTAAAAAGAATGTAAAAAATGCCTGTACAGTATGCAAAAAAATAAACGATCACGGCTATTAAATCCAGATTCATTTCATTATATACTGTCCTGATATATACTGAATTGATATATACTGAATTCATTATATACTGAATACACTGTTAAACAATGAATGGGTGACACCAACCATAAAAGATATTAAATGTTTAGTGTGGAATAAAGTGAACCTTACTCTAAATAACTTTTGATCTAAGGATCGGATCTTTACGATCTAGGTCTCAATATTATGGTACGAGGGATTGACCTTCAAAATGCTCATTCATTATTTTCAGTTGCAAAATTAGACACAGAAACACACTATCTCTGAATAAACATATCGAATTTTAAAAATACGAGTTTTTCAAAATTTGGTTTCTCAAAAAATTAAATCAATTTATCAAAATCAGCGCCTTTTCTCAATAACTTTATGATTCCAGTTAACACAACATGTGAGCAAGTTTTTAAATATTAGAAAATTAAACCACAAACACTATTCATTTTCTCAAAACTGTGGCTTCTCTCAATATTGATGTTTTGCGCCATTTTCAAAATAAACATAGAGAAAGAGAGCTGGTAAAAGATAGTCTGAACTTGACTAAACAGTCATGAATAACTGTTGCAAACTCACAGCAGTCATGGAAATAGCATATTATTTACAAGAAAGCAACACTTCATGCACCGACGAAGCCTTCGATAAACAGTCATAAATAAAGGCAAAGGGCAAGATAGGGAAGGAGACAATCACAAAAAGAGTATGATGGAGAAGAATGTTAGAGTCCCTATGCTCTAATACGGAGTGAAGAGGAATATGCATGTGTTTTACATAACACACACACACTTAAGTATCTCTTAAGTACTTTCTTAAGAGCACTGGACACTTCAACCCCCTTATATGGTCTTCCTCTAACTACGACCCAGATGACCCTAAGTGCAGGAGACGGCCTAAGGCCATTCTCCATTACTATAATAACCTCCAAGACATCGTTTGATGATTTTTCTATCCCCCTGACTGGCTCCTCTATCATCATTACCCTTTTCCACCTTCTTGGGTTGGCCCAATCCTTCGCGGAATTACTGCGGCTCATTCTGAATCAATTTACTAATGCAACTACTAACAATGCTAATCACTTACTGCTTATTTGACAATAATTTTAAATAAAAAATAATAATTTAACATATTTTTTTTCGTAAAGATTAATGACTTCATTTGTTTGTTTATGTTTTTACCTGTCTGTGTTATCCCTGATTTGTGCTGTCCTTTCTATCTTCTTTTTCCACAATATTATTTAACTACCTAACATTAAGTTTACTAACCCAAATAATTTCAACATCAATGGCCTTTGATTCAGTTTGTAATCATATAATTTACGGAGGGGGCCTTTTTGGCCAGGTACTCCGGTGCACCTATTACTAGTTTCCACACACTTTGTGCTATTTCCTTGTGAAACATTTCTTTTGATACAAAAAAAAAAAAAATAAAGTTTATGAATTAAAGCGAGTAACGCCTACATTCGTTTCTGAGGCAGGAACAGCTTACTTATGGTAATGGCAATCCTAAAGAAAGAAATACTTTACTATAAGTAATATCACGAGCAAATGCGATAAAATGTCATTCTCAAAATTTTGACAAACTCTACATGATAGAGATTATTAAAATCTTCAAAAGGTCCAGAACCATTTGAGCACTATCTGGTTGGTGTGACCTATGCCGCAGAAAAGCATTATAAAATATTGTAATTCTATTGAAACGAGTTCTATACCATCAATCAATCAATATGTGGGGCCTCTCCTAGCATTGTCATTATTAAATCCACATGGAAAATGGGTAATTCTAAATAAGCAAACTGACCTATTATTACAACAAAAAGGAAAGATTGAAATACGGTTATAAGAAAGTACCAGTAATTATTTATTATAAACTTTATTATTTATTAAAAGTGTTCTTCAGCTTAATTAACTAAATTATCATAATCATTAACTGCTGTATAGTAAAGGTAAAGCTTTCTTCGCTTAAAGTGAAAAGTGGAGAAGGTACGAAATCTCTAAAAACTTCTGTAATTCGCAAACCTACCGAGTGCGGAACGGCCTGCAATAAGGGCAACTCAAACTATTTATAACTTACTATCTAATTATCGAATGCTATTTATTACCCATTGGCAAAATGGGTCTTGTTTTGGGTTTGATGGCATGCGCAACTTTTTTGGACGTCATCACACTTTTCAGCTGTGTTCAAGAGTAATAGTAAAGTGTGCGCATGCGTTGCTATGACGACCGCTGCTGTTTTTATTTCCACTAGCAGACATTTTTTATTTACAAATTAATATTTTAAAGTCATTTTGTATTCTTTTTATTATTGACTTATAATCACTGGCTTGGCGGTGATTTCAATATGAATACTGAAGAAGGAAAAGTATTTGAAAATCAATCCGACGACAAGCATCAATTAAGACTGTTTTTGCTATCTATGTTTTGAAATGTTGTGGCTTTTTCTTTTTGGATGTGAGTCAATCCAAAAAGAAAAAGCATTTGACCAATGGGTAACCAGTGACCGTAGTAAGGAGATTGCAACTTTTTTTTGTAATTTCCTGTTTCTTTTTATTTATTTTTGTTTATTCATTTATTATTTTAATTTTCTAACTCACTTGCAGCACATTTTTCTATATGACCTGGAAATAACATGCAGTTAGGACGAGATTTCCACTGTAAAACATAATATAACCTAAAGTTGAACCCAAATTATGAGTGGCATTAATGAGTAAAATTATTTCCTATTTATTACATCTTATTGTGTTACTCTTTCCATGTTCAAAAGTTTAATTATTTTCATAAGTACTGGGATTACACTAGGGAAAAAATTTGTTGTACACTTCAAAGAACTTGATTTTTTTAAATTCAGGTGTGTTAAAACTAGTCTTTTTGGGAAAGCCGCAGAATTTTTTTTTAAATATTCCTTTTTAGTTTAGTTTTTGTCTGAATGTATATGTTTCCCAAGAACGAATAGATTTGCACACATCAGGGAGTAATATAGGGGATAAGGACTTCCCACTTTTCCCGTGGGGGGTTTGAAAAGCCCACGCTATTGACAAACCGGATTCAAGCACAAAAAGTATATTATTTTCTGACATTCCAGCCGTATCTAGACATTGAGAGTAATCTGTGTTGATCATTAAAAAACAGTTTAATTAAAATTCTAAAATATTTTTATTTCTGAAAAACCATTATATCATTTTGTATATTGCTTAAAGATATCTAAGAATCACTTGTAATTTGCTTAAACCAGTCTTAAAACCAGAGATCATTCAAATTACGGGCAATTACATACTTACGTTTCGTTATTGTTAAGTTTTGGCTTTCAGAACTTTAGTTAATTACAATGCAACAGAAGGAAAGATATTTGCGTATTCAACCAAAGTTACCAGTTTGAAGTGTCTTAGAAACACGTTTTGAGACAAATATTATAAACAAAAAAAAAGCGCGTTGTTATCAGACAACTTCAAAAGTATAAGTTAAGTTTTGGCTTTCAGAACTTTAGTTAATTACAATGCAACAGAAGGAAAGATATTTGCGTATTCAACCAAAGTTACCAGTTTGAAGTGTCTTAGAAACACGTTTTGAGACAAATATTATAAACAAAAAAAAAGCGCGTTGTTATCAGACAACTTCAAAAGTATAAGTTAAGTTTTGGCTTTCAGAACTTTAGTTAATTACAATGCAACAGAAGGAAAGATATTTGCGTATTCAACCAAAGTTACCAGTTTGAAGTGTCTTAGAAACACGTTTTGAGACAAATATTATAAACAAAAAAAAAGCGCGTTGTTATCAGACAACTTCAAAAGTATAAGTTAAGTTTTGGCTTTCAGAACTTTAGTTAATTACAATGCAACAGAAGGAAAGATATTTGCGTATTCAACCAAAGTTACCAGTTTGAAGTGTCTTAGAAACACGTTTTGAGACAAATATTATAAACAAAAAAAAAGCGCGTTGTTATCAGACAACTTCAAAAGTATAAGTTAAGTTTTGGCTTTCAGAACTTTAGTTAATTACAATGCAACAGAAGGAAAGATATTTGCGTATTCAACCAAAGTTACCAGTTTGAAGTGTCTTAGAAACACGTTTTGAGACAAATATTATAAACAAAAAAAAAGCGCGTTGTTATCAGACAACTTCAAAAGTATAAGTTAAGTTTTGGCTTTCAGAACTTTAGTTAATTACAATGCAACAGAAGGAAAGATATTTGCGTATTCAACCAAAGTTACCAGTTTGAAGTGTCTTAGAAACACGTTTTGAGACAAATATTATAAACAAAAAAAAAGCGCGTTGTTATCAGACAACTTCAAAAGTATAAGTTAAGTTTTGGCTTTCAGAACTTTAGTTAATTACAATGCAACAGAAGGAAAGATATTTGCGTATTCAACCAAAGTTACCAGTTTGAAGTGTCTTAGAAACACGTTTTGAGACAAATATTATAAACAAAAAAAAAGCGCGTTGTTATCAGACAACTTCAAAAGTATAAGTTAAGTTTTGGCTTTCAGAACTTTAGTTAATTACAATGCAACAGAAGGAAAGATATTTGCGTATTCAACCAAAGTTACCAGTTTGAAGTGTCTTAGAAACACGTTTTGAGACAAATATTATAAACAAAAAAAAAGCGCGTTGTTATCAGACAACTTCAAAAGTATAAGTTAAGTTTTGGCTTTCAGAACTTTAGTTAATTACAATGCAACAGAAGGAAAGATATTTGCGTATTCAACCAAAGTTACCAGTTTGAAGTGTCTTAGAAACACGTTTTGAGACAAATATTATAAACAAAAAAAAAGCGCGTTGTTATCAGACAACTTCAAAAGTATAAGTTAAGTTTTGGCTTTCAGAACTTTAGTTAATTACAATGCAACAGAAGGAAAGATATTTGCGTATTCAACCAAAGTTACCAGTTTGAAGTGTCTTAGAAACACGTTTTGAGACAAATATTATAAACAAAAAAAAAGCGCGTTGTTATCAGACAACTTCAAAAGTATAAGTTAAGTTTTGGCTTTCAGAACTTTAGTTAATTACAATGCAACAGAAGGAAAGATATTTGCGTATTCAACCAAAGTTACTAGTTTGAAGTGTCTTAGAAACACGTTTTGAGACAAATATTATAAACAAAAAAAGCGCGTTGTATCAGACAACTTCTAAAGTATAAATTAATGATGTAGATCACGCGTGGTACCAAGTGATGTTGTTCATTTTACTTATCTGATACAGCAAATAAAAAATAATTAAAGCGAACACAAAATAATTAAATATTTGGATACGTGCAATATTTTTCTGATCAAATAGAACTATGAGCTAGAAATTATTACTTATGTTATCTTCGAAATATTTGATAAGTGAATCATTTATAGTAAAATTTAAAACAATAGCTAACGTTTGACCAATCAGAAAATTCCATTTTGTTTTTCGCTCATCCCGCTTGAACGGTTAGTCATAGAATATTCTAATGACGACAGTGAGCTTCTAACTGTCTGTATGTCGAATTTCACCGCCTTCGTCTGGATGGTTTAGGAATCTATAATGAACACACACACACGCACATTCACAGAAAGACGTTCATTCAGATATATATATGGATATAAATGAACTTTAAGAGTAATTTTCTTTTACTGAAAATATCATATTATCACCCAATTATTGCAGATGATTCATTCGAAAATTCGAATTTGTACACTTAAAACTACCTTACTAATTTTAAAAGTATAATTTTTTATAAATGATTGAGACCCTTTGTTGAGTTGCCAGACTAGCCACACTAAGCCAAAAAGAGTTAACAAATGTGTATCCTCGTATACGGCAGGTTAAGGAAAGCATACTTTTCTTTTTGATAATAAAAATTCAACAGTTCTCTCTTAGTAATGCTTTAATGTAAAAATATTAATTTAGGTTTCTGATTTTCGTCACTTGCCTATTCATCGCAGTTAATTGCCGGGATGCAGCGCAAGAAAACATATTTGAATTAAGCAATCGCTCTTGGACTAGAGACACAATGAATTTTTGCTACGATTTGTGTTATTAATGATGCAACAATGGTTTTTATTATTTTTATTTTTCATGCATTTCCATTTATTTAGACTTCTGTTTGTTTCCTGGAAAATGAAAAAAAAAAAATAAATAAATACAAGACTAAATTCAATATAACACCAGTTTATACAAAGATACATTAAATCTTGAATTTAAAATATTTTAATGAAAAAAATGGTTAATATTTACATATAACTGTAAATGTATTGCTTTACATTTGTAGCTCTTTTTTTAATTTTAATTTTTGATAAGATGTTTCCTTTTTGCATAAAACTCTAAATTTCCAGTTGCACAATTTTGAAGAAAAAAAAAGGAGTTTTTATATATTTTTTATTTTTATTTACTTTTTAATTGACTGAAAAGTAAAAGTTCAGTTAAAACAGGCGCTACTTTAAGTTTCGAAATCAAACACAATAAACGTACTTTCACCGAATATTTTACCTTTTTAGATGGATTATGACTTCTAATCCTTAAAACAAAGGCCGTGGTCAAAATCTGGGGAACATGGTCCAAATAGTTTGGACAGGAGGTCCGAAGATTAGAACTCTTGATGCTAATTTTATATTTTGGGTATTTCGCCATATCTCAAAAACTTTTAAAGCGAATTGAAACATTTTTGTGCACAGAATTCTAAAATTTTTTTATCCAAATATAATTTCATGCAAAAAAATAATTTTTGGGAAATATTTTTTATTTTTATTTTATTAAATAATAGTCGAAAAACGTTTAAACTGTAAGGTATACAGTTTTCGACATCATTTTAACAAATGTAAATTTAAAATGACGAAAATCGAATTTTTAAAAACTATCACGTGTTTTGTAAATCAATTGCACCCGCATAAAAGTGTGCCAAAGTTTCGCCATTCTGCCAAAATTTGCAGAGAAATTTTGATTGCTAATTGCAGAAATATTCTATGCACCCATATCCATACTAGACCCATCTCTTTTGCAAAGTGCGGGGGGAGGGATGGAGCACTGGTTATAAATATCCAAATAAAGCTTTCGTTTAAAACGACTGCATGGTTCACTCACGTTTAAAAAGTAAACAGTTAAAAAAGAATGAAAAGAATTTTGTGTTGTTTTATTCTGATATGAACTTCATTGAAAATGGAGAACAAGCAATTTTAAAGAATGACTGAAATATTACTTAATTCTAATGGGAACTTCATAGAAATAAAAACGAGCATTTAAAAGAAAATCGCTGCTAAAATATTTATTTTATCTCAACTTCATTGCAAATAAAAAACAAGCAATTGAAAATAATGACTAAAATACTACTTAATCCTGATGGGAACTTCATAGCACATTAAAAACTAGCATTTAAATAAAAATGCTGAAATATTACTTTGTCCTGACAGGAACTTCATAGCAATTAAAGAGATGCTCTTGAAAAAAAAAATTAAAATATTTATATATCCTAGTAGGATCTTCAAAGCAAATAAAAAAAAGCAGTTGAAAAGAATGACTAAAATATTACTTTATCCTGATAGGAGCTACTTAGAAAATTAAAAACAAACTGCTAAAAAACTACTAAAATATTTAGTTACCCTGATGGGAACTTCACAGTAAGTAAAAAACAAGCAGTTGAAAAGAATGACAAAATCAATCCTGATAGGAACTTCATAGCACATAAAAAAACAAGCAGTTTAAAAAGAATCCTGATATATTACTTTGTCCTGATGAGATCTTAGAAATTAAAAAGAAGCTTTTTAGGAAGAAAAAAAAAGACTAAAATATTTATTCATCCTGATAGGGATTTCACGGCAAATAATGAACAAGCAGTTGAAAAGAATGATGAAAATGTTAGTTTATCCTGATGGGAACTTTATAGCAAATAAAAGAAGAAGAAAAAAAAACAAGCAGTTAGGAATATTGCTGAAACATTACTTTAAACTGATAGGAATTTCATGGAAAATAAAAACAAGCAATTGAAAAGAATGACTATAAAATATTACTTTATCTTGATGGGAACTTCAAAGCAAAGTTTAATGCTGTTGTCTGTTAATCTGGAACTGTCGAAATACTCTGTTCTAATTCTCATAGATATCTAAAGAAAAACAACTTCTAAGATTATTCATAAAAAATTAGGTTATGCATTAAAAAGTAATAATTAACTAAATAATAAATAAAAATAAGTTTTTAGTGCTGAATTTTAATTTTATAAACTACTTAATTTTTTTTGCCGTTGCGATTTTTTATACTAATCAGTTTAAGTGAGACAATTTTTTATGCAGAAAAATGTGTTGTAAACCAGAAAAAATATACTATTTAATCTTTAGAGAATAATTAATTTCGGCTTACAGTTGCTCGAATTACGCTCTAATTTGTAAATGAAAATATGTAATCATTTAAAGCATTTGATTCAAGACCCGAAGTTTCATCGATTAGAAACGAAGCATGGTGAAAAGTACGGAGATGCGAACTGTTCCAAATTCAGTTAAACATTTGCGAATTAAACATTAAGTTAAACATTAATTCATCTTTTTTAAGGGGCTATGTAACACTTTTACGAAAATATTGCTTCTTGTTGGTTTTGGAATATCAATCACCGATTTCAAATACCGAGTAATTTTCTAGACTACCTCAAGAAGACAATCGAATTTGGAAGCAATTAAAACAATCTTTCCAGAATTCACGTTTTTTTTTTCTGCTTGAAACTTCAGATTTGTAATATACTTCTTTTTAACACTGAAAGCTTCAATTATCATTACAATTCAAAACGTTTCATGGAATACAAGAGTTTCACTACCACTTTGAATATGAAAATGAAATCTTCCTGTTAAACCAAAAGAGTTAGATGTTAAATAATCCTACTGGTGTCGTCCCCAAAAAATATACAGTATGATTAAAACTAGTGTGGTTATTCAACCTGGAATCCTGGGTCACCACTGTAACAGAGCTCATGCCATAATTTTCTCCCATTAATTATTTTCCTATTGTATATATCTATTTTATTTTTATCTTATTTTCTATTAAATTTGCGTTGAGTATTGTGCGTTATAAATACGTATAAATTTTATATTTAACCCAGACCTTCCTTAATATTATCATTATCTACACCATTTATTTTATATTGATTATTATATTGTCGTTTAATTATACCCCATGCCACTCTTCATTTCATGATTGTTCATGTCACACGAACCCCCTCTCGATTATTTTGTGCTGAGCACTCCCTCTTCCTCCCATCTCCATTCCTCCTCATGATCGATTTGTTACCACCGACGAATCGGTTAATGTCGCTTCGTGGCAGCGCACCGAGATTTATACGATTTCTACTATTCTACCTTTTGGAAATCAAATAAAAAACATTATACTTTCACTTCACTTATCAAATAAAGTTGGGTACCTGATACAAATATGGCCTTTTTCCCGGGACCCGGGTACAGAGGAAATTTTAACTCCCTTCTAAGATAACAATTTTTAGCTCAATATTTGGGCATTTAAATTAACTATAAAAAAAAATAATTGATAATTGTTTTGTGTTCGAATTCTAAAAAAAATGTCTACTTCAAGCAAGGTTAGACATTTCCTTGGTGAAAATTGTTACCAAATTATCCTTTATCCATCTCCCCGTAGAAGAAATATACCGCCCTATTGCTGACCGCCGATGGACAAAATTTTTGGTTTCAAATATCTCAGTGAACAGAATAAAATAAAAAATTTAGAAATAAAAACGCCGCTAAATTAGAGATAAATAGTTAACAGGTAAACAATATATTTTATTAGTTTTATTTTAATTTTTAAATTATTCGAATCATGAAGTTAAAATTGCAAATTCGAATTCTTGATTGCCATTTCGTGAGGTTCCGAACCTGGTTAAAGTTTATATATATATATATATATATATATATATATATATATATATATATATATATATATATATATATATATATATATATATATATATATATATATATATATATATATATATATATATATATATATATATATATATATATATATATATATTTGCTTAGTTGTTAATGCTGGGTGTAATAATGGATAAATTTAATTCATAGGTTTGAAGAAGTCTTGTTTTCGCCAAATCAAGAATTTATAAAAAGCATCTACTACTTCAGAGCACTTACTTCGGGAAAGATGTTTCGGACGGGAAGATTCAAGACGTGTGAATATGACTTTCCTTTTTGAAATCCGATTTGTGGGTCACAGTTTTCTCCGTCCTCTGTGGTCACTTCCGAGCACACAGGCTTGTCCTTCGTGTATGGCATCCTAACGCGACCCATCACACCCGAAACTCGAACAAGCATGTTCTTTACATTTTCTTGTAAAGCTTTAAAAGAAATATCCATATTACTGTTAAAAGAACAATTCATATTGTCATGAGAAGAAACATTCATATTGCTATGAAAAGAACCATATTTTTTACTATGAAAAGAAATATGCATATTACTTCGAAAAAAAACATGCATATTGTTAAGAAAATAAATAAATATACATATTACTATGAAAATAAATCTTCACAACATCCAACCTCCACTGAACATTATAGCCTTGTTACCACGACTACTCTACTCAGTTTATTGAAAGGAAATGTTCTAAAAAAATTTTCCCCGACATAATATTTTTTGAATTTAACTGTCAAAAATGTCTTTAGAAATTTCCACTATGCTTTATTTAAGAACTATGTTTAGCACAGTTTTGAGTTCCATGAAGAATCCTAATTTTTAAAAAAATTAATCTGTTTGAAAATTAAGTAATTAACTAACGTACTTCCTTCTCCTATGACTATCCACACATTAATGGGGAAAGCATGCAAAGTGTTGTTATAGGTTATGAGTTCTGCTCTATGCCACCTGCAGCCAACCCATTTCTTTCACAAGTTGTAAAACTTTTTTTTTAATTAACTGGAAGTTGACAACTTATCCGCAAAGCAATTTAAGTTATTCCACCGAGAGCCGAGTCGGTACTTCATTATTTCAATTCATATCGGCTGTTCCTCACTAAGCCGAAGTGTTTTTTTTAAATTGAATCGATGTAGTAGAGCCGCGAAGGCTCAGGGGATGGAGCGTTCGCCTTCCAATGCGGCGAACCGGGTTCGAATCCCAGTCGTTACGATTTCCGCATCCGGCTTACACCACCCACAGTGATGACGTGAAATATCCTCAGTGGTAGACGGATCATGGGTTAGAGTCCCCTTGCCGTTAGGCTAGCCGTGGGAGGTTCTCGTGGTCTTCCTCTCCATGTAACGCAGATGCGTGTTAGCTACATCAAAAAGTCCTCCACGAAGGCAAATTTCTCCTAATACTCGAACCAGTATTTCCCTTGTCTTCTGGATTGGGTTCAAAATTACAAGGCAACGGAGTTGAACATTAGTAGTCGTAAACCCATGAAATTGGGTCGGCTGTTCAACGACGGTTATAAAATAAAATAAAATTGATGCAGTAATCAAAGAATGAGTTATTTAAATTATTTCTTTGTTGCATTTAAGCCAGTATTTGATCTTACCTACTTCGCGTATGGGAATTTCAAATCTTAAATAATTTTTGCTTTGAAGGTTATACTGATTTCCCTTAAAACAAATTTTTTTTTTATTTATTTATTTTTGTTTGTTTGAATGCGCCAGTTTATAAAGAACGTATAAGATTGTATAAGTTTATATTAAGAACATATAAGGCTTTACAATACTCGAACATTAGAAAAAAAATGCTTCCCAGGTGTTTTCGGGATTAATAAAAACGTTTTCAACTCCAGGTAAAGGGATATACTTACTAAATTTTGTGGTCATGTAATATGTGTAACCTTTCACCAAAGTACAGTTGCTACCACTAGGACAATCAGACATTTCTAGGGTAACATTGCTCGAGCTATTTGTAATCCCTGTAAGAAATTGTAATAAAAATTAATAAATAAATAAAATTTTCAGCAACGCGTTAAGGCCTGGTTTCTTAGGACAGGACGCCGTCAGCTGGAAATCAGTGCTAACCTTTGATTGGTCCATTTGTGAGTTTGATAGTATACGTCATCGAACGCTCATCTTGAACTACAATTGACGTCCAACTCAACTGCATTTGGATTACAACGTGACGTTAACCACAGAAGCAATGGCGGACAACATCCAACAGTACATTGAAATCAGCCAAGACTTTGATTTTGACATTAAACATAGCTTCTTCATTAAACATAGCTCTCTTCATTTAGCTCAGCTATAATATGTTTTTTCTTGGACAAAGTCATTATTTGTTCTCTAAAACACTGGTCGACAATAACAAAATCAATACAAATTCAAAATAAATATTTGTTTACGTTATTAACGCATGCGCAATGAGAGATAATGTCTGCGTTGAACCGACTGCTCACGCTGATCTAACAAAAAAGTATTTTTTTGGCGTTAGCTCTACGTCAACTTTCCGCTGACGCCCAGATAAGGCGCTAGTTCTAAGAAACCAGGCCTTGAGCTAACAAACCAGTATTTCGTTGGCGTCCCGCTGACGCCCAGATAAGGCGCTTGTCCTAAGAAACCAGACCTTTAGCACGAGTGAGTGAATGAATTAAGCAATCGTTTGGTTTAAATTATTGCATAATATTTGAATGACTCGGTTAAACTGGGAATGAAGACACTGATAAAAAATTCAAAAGCTGTAGCCAATTTTATTCAAACTATCAAACAAAAATTTCAATTTCAATTAAAGCTTCACTTAATATTTTAAGTTAATATTAATAAGATGAAATTTCCACTCAATTCAAAGGTATATATATAACTTTACAATTATATTGTACTGTTTTTATTATATAATTTTAAAATATGAATAATGTATGATATTTGGGAAATTATAAATGTAGATAGTAAGAGTAAAATAGAGTAAAATATAGATACTATATAGAGTAAAATAAGAGGTGACAAGAGTTAATAAAATTGTCCAGATTGATTAAATTGGTTCATTTCTAAAAAAAGGAGTAATAATTTCGGAATACATTTTAAGTTAAAAATACTCACTTGGAAATGATTAATGATACACAATTTATCAATAAACTCATTGTATAAAGAACAGGAAAAAATATCCATAAAAGTTTAGCAACTCAAGTATTATTTTGTAATTAAATTTCAAATATTCAGTCTAAAAAATCAACTGGACGCAAAATATACTTTTGGATAAGAGGGAGGAAAAAGAATGGTGACAGAATTCGGTAATATAATTTTATTTAGTATTTCTATATTGCTAAATAAATATAAACTGCTGTTTGTAGAAAATGCAACACCATGAAGGAATCATCAGAATCAAATGAAATTCGCAGCAAATGTCAATTATAGGATATTATGCAAATTAATAAAGTTTCAGAGCCATCGCGTGTGCGTGGCGCGCGCAGCGCCCTCTGAATTGATGCTGAAAGCGTATAAATAAAGTGCTGTAGCGGGACGTTGAAAATAGTCTATGATTATTTGTTAGTGGCAAACGTTTAGTGAGACCTGAGTATGCCTCCACGACGGAAGAATAAGAAATTCAAGCAACTTACGGAGTTTGAACGAGGGAGGATAATCGGCCTTCGAGAAGGAGGATTTTCCTATCGCGCAATAGCAGCTCGTATGCAGCGGAACAGTTCCACAGTGATGCGAGTTTGGAAGCAGTGGACCGACGAGCACCGAACAACTCGAAAAACAGGCACTGGACGACAGAAGGTGACGTCAGAGCGCGATGATCGACACCTGCTCCGCATGGCGGTGAATGATCGCACAGCTTCCTCCAGGCAGCTGGCAGCACATTGGTCTACTGCTACAGGTGTACAATTGTCGGCTTCGTCAATTCGTCGTCGTCTGCTGCGCCGTGGATTGCGTGCAAGGGTGCCATTATACAGGATTCCCCTCACGGCGGATCATCGACGGCTGCGTCGGCAGTGGGCTCTTGAGCACAGAGACTGGCGAGCTGATTGGCACCAAGTTGTCTTTTCAGATGAATCACGCTTCAATTTGTGGACCCATGATGGCCGTGTTCGTGTTAGACGTTATGCCGGTCAACGCTGCCTTCCTGAGTGTATTATTGAACGACATAGTGGTCGAACACCCGGAGTTATGGTCTGGGGTGCGATTTCGTATCATGGACGATCCAATTTGATACGAATTGAGGGTAATCTCAATAGCAACAGATACGTCCGTGAAGTGCTACAGCCCGAAGTCGTTCCTTTCCTTCAAGGCATCCCTGGAGCTATCTTTCAGCAGGATAATGCACGCCCACATGTTGCGCGGACTGTTAGAGACTTCTGTTCAGCACAACGCATGCAACTTCTTCCTTGGCCTGCTTATTCGCCGGATATGTCGCCTATTGAGCACGTGTGGGATATGGTTGGTCGGCGTCTCACTCGTGATCCGCGTCCTGCAGTTTCCAAAGACGAACTTTGGTTGCGCATACAAGCGATATGGAATTCTCTTCCTCAAGCAGATATTCAACATCTGTTTGACTCCATGCCACGTCGTATAGCAGCACTTATTGCAGCGCGTGGTGGCTGCACCAAATACTGATTTCGGACGCTTAATTTGTTTCTTTTGTTTTGAAAATTTCATCATTTATTTGTATCAGTACAAGTCGTTTCTGCATTAAATTTCATTTGATTCTGATGATTCTTTCATGGTGTTGCATTTTCTACAAACAGCAGTTTAGCTTGGAATGACATTATAAAACTATTGTTCCATGTTTTACTGTTTCACAACAATTCAGGAAATTAAATAAAATTATATCGCCGAATTAGTCGACTACCATACAAATCTACTCTCCCCCTTGCTTACTCCAAAAATTAAATGCAACGCAAGAGAATTTTAAAAGTACAAAATCTAATATTATATAGATTCAAAACCATTGTAAAATAATGTTAAGGCGGACTCTAGATAATATTAGTTTGTACAGAAACTAATGCTATATGATGCAGAGAAAACAGCGACGTTTTGTATCTTTTTACTTATCAGAAAGTTGTGCAAGATAATGTTATCTAAAATTAGGTGCTACTTGGGTTCTTATTTTAATTTAAAAATAGCATCGCAATTAATTTTAGAACTAAATATTATCACTTATATTATTAACATAACGTGATTGTTAAAATATCGCGCTTCATTCAAAGACAAACAAAAAATGTCATTGCTCTGTAAATTATACTAAGAATTTTGCCACGCAAAATCTTCATTCAAAGACATTTGTTTCCAAAAGACAGATTGTTTACATAAAGTTTGTATATAAATGTTTCCTTAATTTTGATGAACTTACGTATCATTTTATATACTTTATAATTTGATTTCTAAATTCATTTCAATGCTGCTTATTAAATAAAAAATGCACAGAATTTTTTTTTACAGTTTGAAGTCTTTTATTCAAATGTAAATTCTTAAGATCTATGAAACCAATATAAGTTAAGAAAAGGAAAAACAAGCAAAAAAACAAAACGAATCTGATAAATTTTTTTTGTTGAGGAATGATATCACTGCGTCATAAAAGCTAAGATATAAAGCAGTATGCTCACTTAATTTACTAAATTCATAAAACTAACTCAACTTATAAATTTTTATTTTTCATTAGTTGTTCGCTTTAACTCCTAAATTTTCCTAATTTTAAAAATCCTAAATTTTCATTCCACGATCATATCCGCAAAAAGGATGTGGGCTGATGAAGAGATCTTTTCTTTGTTTCGTTTACCGGATTTAATTTTTTTTTTTTTTTTTTTTTTTTTTTAAGATATCAAAAATTATATTTTTTTTTAAAAATAATTTTGAAAAATATTTTTAATAATTTTCTTTTCTTGTCATTATTTTTTCCATATTTTCTCAGTATTTTAACTTATTTTATGCGTTCTATATATTTGCAGCTTATGCGCAGTTAATAAAACTTATTAATTTTCTTCATTTTTTCTCTTTGTTTTTATTGTGCTATATATATATATATTTTTTTCTTCTTTTTTGCGTTATCTTTTGTTTTGATGCATAATAACTATAAAAGTTAGGAACTTGAAATTACACCAGTGTTATTTCGGAACTTAAAATATCATCTTCACTAATTAATTAGCATATTTGAGGTCATCCTTCAAATCATTAAGACTGATTCTTAGTACGTAAAGTTCACACACTAGCTCAAAAGTTATTCAATTATTATATATTGTTTTGTATGCTCACTGTACATCATTTAAAATTAAAAAAACACGAAAGAAAATAATCATAAAGAACATTCTAAGTTTTAGTTACATGAGAAGTTAAGCACGCTGAAAACGATTTTAATCTCGTCTTGCCTCCTAATTACGATTAAAAAAAATCAATTAAATACTGAAAAATAGTAAACAATTGTATTGTTTTAAATAAAAATTAAAAAATTTCAATTTTCAAAGACAAAGTTTTTAGCTTTTATTTCTGTTAATATATTTACAAAAGTTAAGACATTATTATCGATGATTCGAGATCATACCAAAACATAACATGAATCAATTACCTTCACAGTCTTGGTATTCGATTCGTCCAGCAAAGACCCAATGCACAACAGCAAAATAATAAACCAAAAGAACAAAATTATTGGCCATTTCCCTTCCTAATATAAATTTCTCTCCCTACCAGTTAAGAGTTGAGCGACTGAATGCATGGTGGTCAATATATATTTTTCCGCTGAATCTCCATTGTATCGTCATAAAAAAAGGTTTTTATTAAAGCCATTGTCCGAAAATAGGATAGAGGCCGTTAAATGGCCATTTTATTTTATTTTATTTATTATGAACCGTTTCATATTGTTTGATTTATGTCTTTCGTAAAAATGTGATTCTAGGTGACATTTACGAATCAATCGGTTGTCTTCTAAGAGTGATCCTCTTTTTATTGAAAAAAAAAATTGGATAATTATTTAATAGAAGATTTTAATGCCACACAATTTGACGCATTAAATTTTTTGGATAAAAATGCATGCAACTGTGCGAGAATGTATACAAGTGTTGCACAATACAATCAAATAAAAAATTAACAATTATTGTACAACAGGTTAATAATGTATAAAATTATTTAACTGTAAACTTTAATGTATAAGAAGGCCACTTTTTTAACAATTTTCATGCTTCTTTTACAATATCGAATACAATTGTGGCCCAAAACATTTAAAAATCAATGTTACAGTTGGTTAAGATACATTTGAATAATGTATACATTTCTTTGTACAATCCAATTAAATTACATAGTGTACAAAGCAAATGAATAAATATCAATACCATTGTTACGTAATTAAACTTATTAACACTGCATAGAATAGTTATACAGTACAATCAAATAAGAAATGAACAAATATTGTACATTACAATCGGTTAACAATGTATAAAATATTTCAACAGTAAACCTTAATGTGAAAGAAGGATAAGCTATATTTTTAACAATCTTATATTTCTTTTACAATAATGAATACAATTGTTACACAAAACATTTAAAAATCAATGTTACAGTTGGTTAAGACACATTTGAACTAGGTATACATTTCTTTGCACAATCCAATTAAATTACAAAGTGTATAAAGCAAATAAATAAATATCAATACCATTGTAACATAATTAAACTTATTAACACTGCATAGAAAAGTTATACAGTACAATCAAATAAGAAATGAACAAATATTGCACATTACAATCGGTTAACAATGTATAAAATATTTTAACTGTAAACCTTAATGTGAAAGAAGGATAAGCTTCATTTTTAACAATTTTATGTTTCTTTTACAATAATGAATACAATTGTTACACAAAACATTTAAAAATCAATGTATACTGTTAGTTAAGATACATTTGAGTAATGTATACTTTTGTTTGTACAATGTAACTAAATAACAATGTGTACTAAACAATGGAATAAATATCAGTATCATTATTGGGCATTTAAACTTAATAACACTGCATACAATAGTTATACAATACAATTGAAGAAAAATTTACATAAGTTTCGTTAGAATAGAATAACAATGTAGATTATTGTGTTATAATACTATTGAATAACAATTGTACGTTGCTCTAATATAGAATTATTGACTTCAAAACGGAAATTACAGTTTTTGAGTTCGCATATTAGGATTCAGATAATGGGAAATTTAAAAATGGAATGGAAAATTTCGTATAATATTGGTAAATTAGTATATTAAGTTAAGTAAAAAAATAATCATAAAGCCGGAAATTATTAAAAACCCATGGTTATGCCTAACCGGAAAATTCACCTGAATATATTGATTAATTATTTGTGTTGAATTGCGAAAAAACAAAACACAAAGTTCCTTATGTTGATGGTACAAATTTGGTTCAATTCTCACATAGCCTGTTTAAATATAGAATTCTCAAGGCTGCTTTAATATAGAAATATGAACATTTTTATAAAAACTAATTTTTCAATGTAACGTTTCTTTTTTTTTTTACTGTAACTTTAAAAATATTCAATAAAATTAAACAAAATTTTTATCGCAATATAAAGTCAATTATAAAGCTTTTGTTCATATAATTATAAAGCTTCTGTTCAAAACTGCGAAAGTGGAATAATTAAAGTAGTTCTTTTATACTGCGCATACGTGGAAAATTTTCATATATCTTTTGCTTAATTTCGTTAATTGTATTTGGCAATTAATGAAAAAAGTTTGAATATCTCAAAAATTTAAATTTTCTCATTATATTTTTAAATTAATCTTATCAAATTTTTTTGTTTTATCTTAAAATAGTTTTGTTTTTTTCTTCTTTTTTTTTTAAATCTCTGGTTGGTACACGCTGAAATTAAAACACAAATGTTTATAGCGTTTTACTATAGATCATCTTATTAAAATACAATTTTATAATAGATAATATTGAATTTTTTTGTTTTTTATATTTCTCTTACCTGCTAACAACTTTTATTCTACCTACCTTTGCTAACAATAGTGAGCTTTAGAATGAAATAAAATTCTGTATAATTATTTTTATATAGAATTAGGTGCGATATTATTTTAACTACTAGATACTCATATTTTTATTGTTTATACTTACCTGTTTCTATTAAAATAAAGTAGTGTTCAATGTTATAGCTTTTTCTTCGATAGATTTAACAAATTTTTTTCATAGAAGACGAAAGTCTTAAAAAACTGTACCATTAGAAACTTAAAATTTCTTTCCGATTATTTTTATTTGAAAAGTTCCGAAACACAATAATACAATCGGGATGTACAAAATGCCGGTCATATAGAAATATGACTTGCACTTTTGGGTTCCTTCAAATTATTTTTTATTTTAAAAATTTCCAAAATATAATAATAATACAATCGGGATGTACAAAATGCCGGTCATATAGAAATATGACTTGCACTTTTGTATTCTTTCAAATTATTTTTAATTTAAAAATTTCCTATATGTAATAATAATGCAGTATTCTAGAAGAGAAACTCCTTGATCTCTAGGACAGTGGAGTATATTCAGAGGACTTCAGACAAACGCCTCCCCCTTTTTTTTTCTTCTTTTATAAAAATGAGTAGAGACGTTCGTCTTTTTTAAAAATTGGTTAAAATGTTTGCGAGACAGGAAGTTAGATGAATAAAATAAGGTTCTGTTTAAAATTCCATACTTCATTAACATATACATTTTAAAATGAAATGAAATTCGATAAAAGTATTTTAACATAAAGGTACGTGCAATATTGCGTGTTTAATACTTATATCTTTATTGTTACCTGTTTTTATTAAAATAACATGAAATTTAAATACATAATTTAATTCGATGTCATGGATTTATTTTTCGATAGAATTAATTCCATTGCTTTACGTTGAAAGATGAAATTTAACACGAACAATTGCAAAGAAACCCTTAACAAACTATAATTTCTTCGAATTATGTTTCTTAAAAATTTCCTAGATTCTATAATAATTTACAGAGTCCAGATATACCAAGTGATATAGAAAGGACTACCTGTCCATGACATTCGAGTCAGAACATCTCAGATGTATAGTTTATCTGAAGTAAGAACTCCCCTAGCCATTGGTCTGGACCTTTGACGGTGACTATGGCAACGAGGTATAACTATCTCAATGGTCATTGTTCAGGAGGGTCATTGTTCAGGACAGGTTTTGGCTCTAGCCGCCGAGGAAAATTTTTATATTTTTCTTGTGTATGGATGGTGTTTTCAGTAGAAATGTAAACAATAACAATCTCGAGCTCGGCACCTACTCTATTTCCGGTAAAAAGTTTGCAGCTGCTTACTACATGTTATTCTGATAGGCGATGTTTTCAAACGGATAATTTTGTTTTCAATAAAAGAAATAAATTAGATAATTTCTGAGCTCAAATCTGCCGTATTTCATAAGATATTAATATTATTATGTAATTCCGGGGAGTTTGGAGTGAGAATTTGCTTTAGTTATTTTGTTATTTATTATTAAAAAAGGTGACATGGTTGCTAGATTTTGAATTACTCGCTTTTTTGGCAGTCTTGATTTTGCCTATTTCCAAAAGTTTATTACTGTTTGTTCTTGTTGCAAGCTGTGCACCATCTTACGTTAGTGTTAACACTTTCAGCATTGCAAACACAAGTATTGTTAGCATTGTAAACACAAGTAATAAGTAATCAAATACATTGTTCGCAAGAATCTCAAAGCACAACGATGCCAAATGGCTTTAAAATACAACGGAAACAGTAACCCGGAAATTTAGGCGGTACCGAGCTTGCAGCGTTCCCTAGTGTAGAAAACACCATCCATTGATTCATTATGTTAGGATTTTCGTATATTTTCTTTGTTTCGTTTTCGCTGATGCAGCGTTGCACACTCATTTTAGAAAACGGAAAAAACAGAAATCTTTTTCACAGAATCATCTTTTGTTAAGCAAAAAAGATTGTCTGTGTGCTTTTGCTATTGATCAAATGGATTTCTTGACGCTGTATCGGTCAAAGAAAATTAAAGTAAAAAAATCGTGCTATTTATACACGGAAGCCAGCTTTATACGTTTTGCAAGAATTTTTCTTCTAGTAGTAGCAAAGTTTAGGTATTAATATTTATCATTCAGTAAATTTGATTTTAAGTTATTTTCGTCAAGATTAAATGCAAATGATTCACAAGTGATCTTGATACAAAATCTGTTATGAATAACCTTTTAAAATGTTTCTGATTGTTTACCATTCTAAACAATAATTTGTTAAAAGCGCAGCTTTTTGCATCACTGCTGACTGATATTTTGTTCGCATTATAATGAATTTTCAAAAATAGGTTAAATAGAATATTTAGTTATAATCTTATTAAGTTGGCTTTCTGGTCTAGAGGTCATCGCCAATTAATAGGCAATATCGACCACATTATTGCCAGAATGGATGTGTTTTTTAGAAAATGTCCAAATAGCGAATGAAAATGTAGACCTTTGAATGTAGGCCTGGTTGTCTCTTGTTCGGCCTTTGAGCCTACAGCTCCGTGGAACGGTAGGTCCGATGATCACATTTTTCTTCTATATCGAATAGTATCCAGGCAAAATAGTTTTGCTGACATATACTGCATACTATATGGTATCGAAATATGCAATAAAAAATAATCGATATTTCGAAATTTTAAAACCAGTAAACCTTTAAAGCGTCTTGGAATAAAATTAAAGTGGGAATAAAAATCTTAATACCATAATAGCCTTAATACCATAAAACTTAAAATACCATAATAGTGGGACAGCAGAATTTAATTATTTTCTAGAAGTGATCACCTTTACATTTAAAATGAGAGCGAAATCCTTACTTTCTTTTTACCTTGGTTTAACGAAATTGATTTACGATGTATTTGACAGCCACTACAAATAAAAAAATCCAAATAAATAATTCAAAGAAATATATAAAAGTTTTAACTATAATTTTTGAAATACTTTTTGCCAATTTGAAATAACTATAGCTTCAATAATAACTAAATTGACTACTCCTTCGTTACCACTTCAGTGAATCTTAAGCATCAGTGAATTTTAAGCATCAACTTTTCTGAAAATAACGTTTACTCATGCTGATACAATTCTGAACAACTCCAAAATCAAACAAACACAGTTTAGAGCAAGCTGCTCAATTTATTTTTGATTCCTTTTTAGTTATTCAAGCAAAGAGCTTGAAACATTCATAAAAGCAACTCCATTGCCTGCTCACATCATTGCTCAACCAAAACTGTTATAAAATTCCAGATGAATGGGATAGGGGCCGCTTCGCGGCCCAGGTGCCCAATAAAATCAAAACACTAGGACTAGGAAATTTTAAGTAGCCATCAGCACACTTCTTACTATTACAATATCAGTAGAAACGATAACTGCAATTAAATATCACGGATTTAAAAATTGTTTTAGCGTTTTTTTCTCCTTCTCACACGCACACGGAATAATACTTGAAAAGTTTTAAAATTTACTTTATTTCTAAAATATAAGTTATTTTTTATCCAGTTTTAAACACAACCCAATTCTATTCTGAATATCCAGGTACTTCCTATAAAAAATTTATATCTAATGAGATTAATCAGATGAAGAGAAAAGTAGCGACAATTTTCTACTGAAATCCTTTTTTCGGTAAGCGAACAAAGGCAAGTGACACATTTGCAAAAGTAAATTTTAATGACAGATTTTGACAAACTAGCAAACATGATCTATATTATATAAAACGCTAATACGTACGTATGTAGGTATGTATCAATAAAACCGATGATATTTCTTTTCTCGCGCTGGCAACAGTTTTCATTTTTAATTGATTGGATTCGGCGCGCAAGAGCACGTAGTGAGCAACCAGATAACAATAACCAGAGTGAGCATTATCAGGTTGTTCAATTCAGATTCATGCACTAAAAACATGACAATATTTAATTTAAACTCAATTAGGAATTAATTAATTAATTGAAGTGAGAATGCTTTAAAAGGCCGCTGTTGAATTGATACTTTTCTACTGGGAGCTACCTAAACGTCTAAAAAACGTTTAAGTGTTTGTATTGTATGCATTGAATTTTTTTATATTTCGCGTTTATTTATGCATTGAATTTTCACGCTTTAATATGCAGAATATTAGTGAAGCAATATTTGATAATTTATTTTGCTAATATGCTTCTTATTTAGCTAATGATTAGATTTTTTCACCATGTACAATCTAAATAGCTAATATACTTTTTTAAAAGCCAATAAGAACATTGGTAGAATTCTTCCAAATAAGTATAATACTATGTCTTTGATGATAAAATACTATGTCTTTAATGATAAAATACTAGGTCTTTGATGATAATATATTATGTCTTTGTACTAGAGCATTGTGTTCATTGGCGAGCGAGCGCAGCGAGCCATGGTTCACGGCGTGAACCACATAGGATTGCGTAGCAATTCTCGGGGGTTGGCGAGCGTTAGCGAGCAGGGGGCGGAGCCTCCTAGTAAACTCTTAAAATACAGAAATTTGTGGAATGCTCTTTCAAGAATGCTAACAGAAAGAACTAGGTGAACATTCATTTGAAGAGTCCCTTAAAAAAGAAAAAAGTGCATACCTGTCAACTTTTAATCCCTTCCATTATCGTTTTTCCCAGTGGTATTAAAATGGAATTAAAACTTCAATTTTAAGCAAACAAGTACACTGTATTTGAGAAAACTTAAGTTGACAACCATGAACTTGAACTGGAGTAGTGAACAAGGTGCCTGTCCGCGAAGCGGACAGTTGACTTCTTCATCTGAGGTAATGCCCGAGGCAGTGGCGTAGTGAGGGGTGGGCAAGGGGGGGCATCATGCCCCGGGCGCTACTCACAATGGGGCGCCAAATGGTCCGCAAAACAAAAAATTGCTGGATAATTTTTTTAGTTATAATTGATCTCTGGAAAATATATTTTAAATTAGTGCCAGTGTAATATAATAAATGTTAATTCATAAATATTATTCATAATATTTAATTCATATTAAATATTATATTAAATTCATATTCATATTAAATATATTTCAATATTTAATTCACGTCCTTGTCATTGCGCTCTGCTAAGAATAAAAATGAAATGTTATTAAATGTTATATATAAGTTTAATGTCAGCATAAATTATATTGTATATTTCTCTATGTTACTACCTTTCACGTTCAAGGCATTCTTGGTAAGTAATAAATCAAATAAGATTACTTACTACATCTACTCGACGATTCTATTATTAAGTGAATAGAGTATGAAAAAATTTGTAAACAGAGAAATTTGTTGTTCTCATATTTGTCACCACAGATTCAAAGTGAATTCATTCATCTTCTGGCATCTACAGTTCGAAATCAACTAATAAACGACATCAAAAGAAATAAATATTATGGACTTTTGTTTGATTCAACTCCTGATATCTCTCATCGAGAACAAATGTCCCTAGTCGCTAGGTATGTAGATGCTGATTTCATCCATAAAAAAGTTTCCATCAAAGAATCTTTTTTGAGTTTTATTGAAATACATGCTAAAGATGCAGCTTCGATCGAAAATACAATTTTAGAGAAATTAAATTACGATGAAATTTCATTAACAAACTGCAGATCACAATGTTACGATAATGCTGCCGTGATGGCAGGTCACACATCTGAAACGCGATGGAGCGCCAGAATACAAGCTGTTATCGTTATCATCTATGGGTTAGAGAATATAAAAGAACTAATAGAAAAATTAGCAGAGCACACTACCACTACAAGTGACAACAGAAGAGAAGCTACAATTCTGTTGCAAAATATACTAACCTTTAGTTTTATAACTTTAGTTCATTTCTGGTATGAAATCTTAAGGATTGATCGTGTGCAGCTCAGATTACAGGATCCTAGAATGAATTTTAGAGAAGTGTTCCATGATCGTGAATCATTAGCGACTGAACTAGCCGAAATTTCAGACAAGCTCTGTAAAGAGGCAATAGAAAAAGCAGAGTCTCTTTGTGAAAAATGGGATATGGATACAACAATACGTGCCTGGAGAATTGGCTATGGTGGTCTTTCCGCAGAAAGTGACATTTCTCGCGTTATGAAAAGCACTCTTGATCGTCTCCAACAGGAAATGTGTACACGATTTACACGATTAAGTGCCTTAATTTCAAATTTGGATTTCTACTAGACCAGGGATGGGCAAACTTTTTTGGTCAAGGGGCCAAAAATCAAGAAAAAAAATGTTTGGTGGGCCAAGTAAAAACTTCAAAATTTCAGAAAAAAAGGTGATATACAAGTTTTAATTTAAATATTTAGTGAGATGAAGAATATTGCGATTTCATTTTTAAAAGTTCCTTACATTAAGGTTGGAAGTGAGATGTGCTTATTTTAAGGAACAAGGCTAAATGCTTTGCTGTTAGTCTACTTCTGAAATGATTTTTTCTAAGGTTCATAGTTGAAAACTCTTGCTCATATATATAAGATTAAGCAAACATGCACTGATTTTCTGAGCATGAAATATTAAATTTCGGAAACTAGCTTTTGGTAATGATTTGTAAAACTTTCGAATATTTAGAAACGACTCCTTCAGATGATTGTTAGATTGTCCTCTCTTTGGAGCGTAAAATGCGCAGTCTGCCAAATGGGAAGTGCAATTTAACTATATTAGATTCCATAAGTCAGCAGAGATGCCAACTGCTCCGGACAGTTCAAAATAATTAAAAAAGCGGTAAATTACTACAAAGTAAATTTTGCGAATATTTAACTTCTTTTGCTACTTTCTTAAAGGGCATAGCATGACATAAGTATCATAAAATGGTGAATTATATAAGCCTACGAATTATTTAGAATTAGAAGTGGGTAAAAATTTGCTAAATTGAATTTATTAAACCAAGAATCACAATTGATAAACTACCACTTTAAAATATATATTTGCTGTCCGGAGCAAGTTGGCATCTCTGAGTCAGCTCCTCGAGGGAGACAAGCGCTAGTTGGAGCCAATCTACGGCTATTCTATAAAGAACTTTTGCTTTCAACATTTTACCAATTGAAGCTGTCTGAGCTATTTCCATCAATTTATGTTTTGTAGAACAAAAATAGAGAAAGCAAAAACTTCATCAGTACTTTGTTGAAAAAGGAAAAACAGAAATAGTTTTAAACATAGTCGACAATAAAATGGATGTATATTGTTTATATTTGCCACTGATCGGCAAATAAAAATTCTATCCGCGGGCCGGATAAAATCTTCCAGAGGGCCACAGTTGGTCCGCGGGCCGCAGTTTGCCCATCCCTGTACTAGACGTTGAAAATTTATTAAACAACTTTCAACCTTTTTCAACAAATTAAACGACCTTGAAAAAAATTTTAAAAATCTGGGTGAATTTTATAATACAGATTTCAATGTAATAGAACTTTTTATCAAAATATGTGACAGCAAAATGTTACTCCGCAGTAGAAAAGAAATTAAACCTAAAACTCCATTAGAATTTCTTACTTTTATAATCAATCTCGAATGGAAAAGATGTTTTTCCAAATCTGAGAGCGGCATTTCAAATACTCCTGACTATCTCAGTATCAGTTGCTAGCTGCGAACGTTCATTCAGCAAATTAAAATTAATTTTGACAGATCGCCTAAGTGACCTAGCATTTTTAAGTGTGGAAAGAGAAAAATTTTAAATGATCAATTTATATTATATTATTGATACATTTGCTGCAGCAAAAGCACGGAAAATTTAGGCATAGTAATTAGTTTTATTAATGTATTATAATCATATGATTATTAAACATATGTATCTCCTTAGAGGTAATAAATATTTACTTTTTAATTGTTTTAAAACTGCGTGTTTTTAAAATATTTCTTTATAAATATGTAAAATAAATAATAGGTATCTTTTGAACTAATTCTACATTTTAAAATCTAGTCTTGTTCTCTCAACTACATTTTTTGACTCAAATTTAAAGCCTAGCTTGAATCTATGACTTTATTTATTTTACTTTATTTATTTATTAAATTGCTAGTATATTTTACATATAATATTGCATGGTTTTCGAATGGGGGGCGCTAAAAGGATATTGTGCCCCGGGCGCGAGTTAAGCTCGCTACGCCACTGGCCCGAGGACACTTGGAATAATGTCTTTGGAAAATTGACAACCATGATAAGAAACAGTATATAATTACTACCACTTTAAATATGAAAATAAAATCTTCGGGAAAATCCGAAAAAGTTGTCCGATTGTCTTTTGTCAACTAGTCTTCAATTCAGGAGTATTCGCTATGCTCTATTGTTGCATTGGTGAATATAGTTAGTAATCAAAATCGTTAATTATTTTTTTAAATGTAAAATAAACAAGTTTTTAAGGATTTTACATTTTGTTTCAATTTCAGTGTAGCGGGGAAACTAAACGCAGAGGGTAGGACAGCGTCTTCTGGTAACAGCTCTGAAGGTTGTGAGCTGCGAGACTATAAAGGGATTTAGTTCCACAAAAGGGCAAGACCCCCTTCCTCTAGCGTCCACCATGTAAAAGGGGGCGACCGCAAACGATTTGTAGCTTACAAATTATCAATTTGTAATTGTGGGATATCTATTTCACTGAGGAAAGCAAAAGCACCTTGCTCTCAGCCTTATATTCTGCGCTCATTAAGACTTCGATGAGTTTATGTTGGTTGATACCCTGATCAATTTCTAAGAGAAATTTCGTAGGACTCACTCTGATTGCCGCAGCTATAATACAGTTGCGATATTTCATAGTATCCTTTTGATAGTAGATATTCATTTTATATACACTCGGTCTCCATTTCCTTGAAACTTAAGTCACTGAACTTACGTTAGATAGTAACCCCTACTTTCTCCTTAAAACGCAGTACGGAGATTTTACGTATGGTAATCACCACCGTAAGTTAAACAGAGAGCAACGTGAATAAATTTTAATTTTCAAAATTATGATGAAGTCTACATAGATAAATTGTTATCATATTTTTGAAAATCCTTAACATTTTTAGAATTCTCTCCTTTACAGGCATTTCCAAGGAAAAAGATACCAGGAAATTCTCTAACTTGGCAATCGTAGTGAGTTCTATACCATCACTAAAGGCTATTGTTTTCCTTTTATTCTCATCGAATAAACTAAACAGACAATAGTCTCTCAAAAATAGGATAGTTATAGATTTTCCTTGAAATAACACTCACGCAAATATAATATTACACTATCGATAAATAACTACCAGTATTAAACTATTACAAATTTCATTTATATTTATTTATAAAAACTATTTATTGCTTTATAACCGTATAGTATAAATAAAGCTTTCTGTGCAACTTACTATGCGCGGAAGGTAAGGAAAAAATTTAATTGAGATTTTTAATTTTAATAGGGTAAAAAGTGCTAGTATTCTGTGACTTCGGCTACTGTGTTTATTTCAATATAAGGTTAATCGATATTTTCCATCAATCAATTAGCTTAATCGTTGTAATTAATTAAATTTGATATAAAGTTACTGATTATGCATTTTATAAGTACACGATATAATTAGTTTTCAGCAAAGTTATGGATATCATCAATATTTTATGTGATCAATCAAAATAATCAATCGTTATACTTAGTAGTCCTTTTTATGTTAAGTAATGATTTTTAAAAACCCATCCATCAATTAGCTTAATCGTTGTAATTAATTAAATTTGATATAAAGTTATTGATTATGCATTTTAAAAGTACACGATATAATTAGTTTTCAGCAAGGTTATGGATATCATCAATATTTTATGTGATAAATCAAAATAATCAATCGTTATACTTAGTAGTCCTTTTTATGTTAAGTAATGATTTTTAAAAACCCATGTATATGTATGTATATAGTAGTATGGTTTTTAATAACGAGTATGAAACCTTTTTCTATTCTTGTAATATGTTAAAATAACGCAAGAAAAGATTTTATCTCAGATAAAATAATAAATTATAACTTTTAATTCTTCGAGCTACTTATGTTTTCGTAATGTTGTTACAGTAAAAATATTATCTCTTAATTTTAGTAGTCATTATTGGTATCAAAAGCGATGAATGATGACATTAATACGATGTATTGTTTTAAAGAATATTGATTTCTTAATTAAATGTACAGTAAAGTGCAAGCTTAATCATAAGTACATTTTTAGCTATTTTGTCAGACAAATAAATATCACCGTATTGAAATTCTTCTTAGCTTTTCTATATTTTATGAATATTTTTTTCCTTTTATAAAAGAAAAGAAGGCTTGGTATGAAAACATAAGTTTATTTAAATTTTGTTGGAGAAATTTCGATGTTTTCATAATTATGCATTTATTTTATTATGGTCTGGTGAGCATTACTTTTGTACACCTAGGTATAAATCATGGGGACCTTCAGTATAGTAGGAGCCAACAGATGGGGCCACTAAGGAAAAAAAAAAATTCTCCTAATTTTGTTGTTCAGAGGAGAAAAAACAAAAACTTTGTTTTAATTTTATTAATGCATATAAAAAATTTAACTGTTTTATGCTATTATAATTCTAGCTTATTTCAGTAGTTTACAATTAATCAATATTTTTGTTAGGCACTCATAGATGTGTGATTAAAAATCTATGAGTAATCAAGAAGATGCACAGATTGAACTCTATAGTATTATCGGCGAATGTACTAAAGTTCATTGACATTATGACATAATGCCATTATGACATTCTGTGAGCTCTAAGAATTTCTCTGAATTCATATTTTAGACTTTTCACTTTACTGTATTTTTAATTTCATTCCTAAACTTTCTATCCTCAAAACAGGAGAGGATGGAAATTAAAAACAAAAAAAAGTATTGTTTTAAAACGAAATTACTTTATGTTTCAAAAGGTGTATAAGAAATAAATCTAATCAGATATTAATTTGATATTAAATATAATATGGAACTTGAAAATGGAATTTATTTTTTAAAAAACTATTTATTTTAGTTATTTTAAAACATCAAAAAAATATTTTGATTATCGAATATTTTATTCTCAGTATTATTTCTTCAATAATGATTTTAAAATTTGAGGCTTTTATAGCAGTAAAGCAACGCAAAATTTATTTCTATCAAAATTTTGCTTCAACATGTTGAGACCCAAGCAAAATTTTAATAGAAATAAATTTATAAGCAAAAAATCGACTGTAGACAAGTGACCTGCATGACTCGTACCAGTGAACTCCCGAGTGCAAGGATAGCTTCATAACCACTGCACACTTTCTTTCAAGCACGACAAATTATAGTTAACATTATAAGTAAAGAAAACCTTAAAATATATGAGCATATTGCGTAAACTTTTCATACGTAAATTATTGTTGATGTGTTCATGTTTTCTGATTTCTTAATATATCTGTTTTTATTTTAGTCTGATTTCTTTTTTTTTTTTTATATATACTGTATAGTTTATATTTATAATAAAACATCTAGTCTCATTTAAAGAAAAAATCAATAAAAAATATATTTTGCTTTAAATTTTTATGATAAATAAAAATTTAACTATATTTAAATATATGCGAGAAAAAATATTGTAAAAATATTATTTGAAAGATTCTTCATTATATAACAATTTCATCGGAACACAAATTATGGAAAACCTAACAAATTATTAAAATAATCAAAACAGAGATTCAAGCGGTACGTTCACACTCAAACAGTAAATGGACGCCATTAGCCGTTATGATATTCAATCAAAAAATAAGAGCAGCATTTATCACAGCAGAGCAAGGAAAATGCTTCCAGTGGCAAGGTATGGAGCAACGACTGGCAGTCAATGGAAGTCAAACCGTGAAAAGCAACATTTTCACTGTGATTTTTGGAGCAGCGACAGTAGCAGTGAAGTTTATCACAGTGAAATTTAAAGTGAAAGTAGCTGTGATATATGTCACAATGACAGTAGCAATGAAATTTGTCACAGTGACAGTAGCAGAAATTTTTTCCTTGTGAAAACTTTTTGGCTTGAGCAATTGTGACAGTGACTGGGCCATTCACTGCTCCGTTACTTTTGACATATCTCTAGTCAAAGCTGCTACTTTTCTTTGAACTGATCATTGCATCAACATAGCCTAAACCGAAGAATATAGAGGGGAGAAGAAGTACAGTAAGGGAGAAGTCTCTGGGATGTCAAAGCTTTGCTAGGAAAGCAGTAAGTATGGAGAAGCGACTGGCAGTCAAAGGAAATCAAACTGTGAAAAACAACATTTTCATTGTGATTTTTGGAGCAGCGACAGTAGCAATGAGGTTTATCACAGTGAAATTTCAGAGTGAAAGTAGCTGTGATATTTGTCACAATGACAGTAGCAGTGAAATTTGTCGCAGTGACAGTAGCAAAGAAATTTGTTACAGTGACTATAGCAGTTATTTTTTCCCTGTGACAGCATTTTGGTTGGAGCAGGTTGTCACAGTAACTGGACCAACCACTGCGAATAGTCACTGATCCGTTACTTTTGACTCATCTCTAGTCAAAGCTGCTACTTCTCTTTGAGCTGATCATTGCTCCAACATAGCCTAAACCAAAGAATATAGAGGGGAGAAGTAAAGAAAGGGAGTAGTTTCCGGGATGTCGAAGCTTCGAGCAGTAACATCCTACTCAAAATTGCAAATGCTCAGTAATAAATAAGCAATATTGTTACACAAAGGGTCAATTTAAATATTTTTGATAAAAAAAGTTCGAAATATTTCCTTAAAATCAAAAGTATCCAAAAGACTGTACTTCATACCTGAATTTGTACTATGGTGTATCTATATATGGTATGATCTATACAATTTTTCTGAAGTTATTCGAAATAAAATTTTGTAACAAATGTAACTTTATTTTATGTTACTTGAGTTACCACAATTTTTTTCGTTTATTAAATTGTTTTTGTCACTTGACCTTAAATTTGTGTTTTAATATTACTAAGTAGGGAATTATTTCTGAATTTAATATGAAAAGAAATTTTTACTAGATTAGTATCAGAATCCGAGATCTTAGTTAATAAATGTGTTTATTTAAAAATATATATACTTGAAGTAAATTAAGAATCAGTTTTCATGGAACAGTTTTAAAAAAAATTTAAGATATTTCCTTTCAGATTTGTAAATCATGTAACAAAATCTCCTAAATGTAACATCTCTTGCAATAGAATCATCATTATCAACCTATTGGTTTCAAGTTGGGCACTTGTTTCACTGCACAATTTGGTTAACATACATTTAGCTTGAGGAGATTAAAAAGTAGTTTATCAATATTTTTATCAGTAGCAATGTTACATTGAGCTTTTTGTTACAAATGTTTGGTACATGTTTACTGTACTTGGGTACATATAAATATTTTTAATTGTTTTAAACGTTCTTTTATTTTCTTGTTTTCCATTGTTCAAGAGATTTAACAGAAGCTCTGAAGAAGGGCAAGACATTGCGTTTCTTCACTTGAAATAACATTTCAAGTCCAGTCATGCCTAGGGTTGCAAGTTTGTCGCGGCGCGAATTTTCGCGACCGTTTCCGCGAAATTTCAAGTTTTTTTCAAAAATTCGCGAATTTTTTAAAATTGCGCGATTTGAATGAAAGTTATTCAATTCGCGCGATTTAAATGAAAATTATTCACAATTTGAAGTTATTTTTTTCTGTTTTATCTTATCAATAAAAATATATTTGTGTATTATTTTTCTGAAGTTTAAAAATTGATTTTATTTTTTCAAAGCATTCACAAAAGTATCTAGCAAAATGACATTAGAATTGGGTTAGGCTCTATACAAGCTCCTCGCTTTTGTATTGAAATTGAATACCATGAACAAACCGAAAGATAAGATTTTCTACATTCTAATTCTTCATAAATCTATCAATTCTTATCTCCCCCTCCATTGACCAGAGGGACAGTCCTCTCAACTTGAACTTGAACTGGAGTAGTATACAAAGTGCCTGTCCGCGAAGCGGACAATTGACTTTTTCGTCTGTGGTAGTGCCCGTGGTCGCCTGTAATGGTGTCGATGTAGAGATGAGTAGAGTGGCGAGCGAAAACGCAGAAGCGGAAGTCACAAATTAGTTTATACTAAGAGTGATAAGTCCTAATATATGATGGTTACAATGAAGTGAGTGTGGCAATAAGAAATTTAGGTACAGTACTAGGGGTGGTATGCAAATTATTTGGGGGATTGAATTTCATTGCTGGAATTAGTAGGACTGAAAAGTTGATTGAAGACTGGTGGTCACAAAAAGGGTGGTTTTCTTATCTTTTTGTTGACTGATTGACACCAATGCCTCCCTTTCCTAACAGTCAACTAGAATATAAAAGATAAAGGAAAACAAAAGTAGAAGAAAAATTGACTCTTTCACAGGAAATTTCTAGTAGTGAGAAGGTACATATATTTACACTGATTATTTCAATAGGTACAGAAAGGCATGTGGAAATGCTTGTTAACAATAGAATACTCAAGAGCGGCTCTTTTAATCTTTTGATGGATAACAGGAAAGTGTATTGTAACTTTCATTCCTTCAAAAATACTGCAAAGTCTACTCAAAATATCTCATTTCATTTTCATGTGAGATTAAGGAAAGTTTTCAGTTCTTCTTAGATGGTAAAATGAGCCATACGAGCAAGATAACTGCTCTCGAGCGTTGTAAGCAATATAAAAAAGGAACTTTTGAAGTAAGAAAGAATCTTTTGTTTTGTGCCAATTGCAATGTTCCAGTAGATTTTTCGAGGAAAGATAGCTGTGAAATACATTTAAAAAGTAAACTACATCTAAAAAAGAAAACCAGTGAACCCAGTGTAACTCAAACAGGTATTGAAAAGTTGTTTGGAAAAAAAACCCTTCAAGACCAACACCATGGTGTTCAACTTTCAAAGTTGGTAGGTGTATTTGCAGCTGCAAACATTCCCCTGAACAAGCTAGATAATCCTGCACTGAAGGGTTACCTGGAAAATTCCCTTAAAGATATTGGTGTCATTCCAAGCTCTAGCCACTTACGAAACCACTACCTGCCAAAGATTCACGAATTTCATAAAAATTAAGTTGCCGATATTTTAGCCTCTGCAGCTGGTGTAAGTATTGTGGCGGAAGAAACTACAGACTCTGAAGACAGATATGTATTAAACTTGTTAGCAGTTCCATCTGTGGACATACAAGATGATAGTTCTGACATTTCTTTATCTGCTTTTTTCTTAGAAAGCATACCACTGGAAAGTGTAAATTTTAAAACTGTTAGCGAAGCAGTTATCCAGTGTTGTCAGAAGTACAAGCTTCGTTTTAATACCATTTCATCTTTCGTCACTGACAATGCCTCTTACATGAACAAAGCATAGGAAAAAAGTTTGAAAGCAGTTTTCTTGAATGATGTTCATGTGACTTGCAATGCACATCTTTTAAATCTCCTAGGAGAAATATGGCAAAATCAATTTGAAAAAGTGAATTCTTTTATTGTGCATTTAAAGCGTGCATTCACAGCATGTCCTTCACGTAAGGGTCGATTTCGAGCCTTTTTAGTTGAAAAGGGCAAAAACGCCGCTCTACCACCGGTTCCTGTACAAACCAGATGGAATAGCTGGTTTAAGGCAGCTTTGTTTCACGTAAATTACTGAGCTGAATATGCAGAGTACTTCGATAAAGAGCAACAAAATAGCAGTAGTTCTTTGATCAGCACGATTTCCGAAGAATGTTGTAACGCAGAATTGAGTGAAGATTTAAGAAAGATTGAAAAATATGCATCTTTAATTTTGAATCTATTAAATTTATATGAAAAACAAAGAATAAGTTCGCATGCTATTTTTAATGAAATGTCTGATCTTGCTGAAGATTTAAAAAGCAAATCTATAACCTGCCAGCACTTGAAATCTAAAAAAGCTTTAAAATCATGCCAGAAAAAAATTCAGGCATACTTTTTTGAAGGCAATATTACAACACACAGATTTCGTCAACCAGCATCAAGCTTTTTTAAAGCATGCAGAGCTTTTGATCCTAGTCAATTCAAATACTTAGATGTTTTCCAAGAAGATGATAGTTCTTTTATTTTTAACTCTATCCCCATGTTTGAGGATGAAGAAGAGTTGAAGAACGAATTTAATGCTTACAAAGCGACAGTTAATGAACTACACGTTAAAAGTAGACAATTAATTCAGTTTTGGAAATCGAAGATGGAACGCTATCCAAAACTGTCTAAAGTGGCAATTCGATGTTTGTCAGTACCAACTAATAGCGTGGATGCCGAACGATCTTTTTCAAAATACAAAAATGTATTGAGTGATGAAAGGAGAAACATTAGCGTGAATAACCTAACCATGTATAATATTTTGTATCAAAATTCTGTACATTTAAGTAACGGCATTAATATTGCTTAAAAATAAAATTTTGTAACTTTTTTATTATTTTTAAATTGATTTTCGGTGTAAATATCAGTGCATATGTTATCTGCGAAAATTTCGCGAATTTTTAAAACTTTAGCGCGAATCACCCGCGAATTTATGTCTTTTTTTTCCCGCGACAAACTTGCAACCCTAGTCATGCCTTATGCACTAAGGTCAATAGTTTAAAACTGATCTATAAATTTCTTTTGAAGTTATTCAAAATTTTGTAACAAATGTAACTTTAAGTTATGTTACTTGACCCTAAATTTGTAATTTAATATTACTAAATAGTGAATTACTTCTGAATTTAATAAGAAAAGAAATTTTTACTAGATTAGTATCAGAATCTGAGTTTTTAGTTAATAGATGTGCTTATTTAAATATTGTATCCGGCGTAAAAATGGAACCAGGATTTCCAACTGCTGTACTCAATTCAAATAAACTTATAGCCAGTAAGTTAAAGCCACAAAGAATATACAATAGTATTATATCTTTTGATGAAATGACATGGAAATGTGGGTTGGTTTACAATAAAAAGAAAGATAAAGATTGTGGGATTTGGGTACGTGGGCTTTGTAAAAAATCAAAACAAATTGTTGATCTCTTTTTTTCATAGCAAACAGCCCCAGCTGCCACACTGAAGATTTTACTGACTAATTTGCTGCGTGAACTCATTCAGTGTGGCATGATCCCAATTGCTGTTGTATGTGACTAGGGAGCCTATAATCGTAAACTGTATGCCAAAGAATTAGGCGTGACTATAGACAGTTCTTATTTTACTGTTATTAATGTTGATGTATTTACTTTTTTTGACGTGCCTCACTTATAAAAAAGTTTTCGGAACAACTATAAAAAGTATCCTGTTCATTTCAATGGTTTCAAAAATGCACTTTGGTCATATGTGGCTTCACTGAATTTGATTCGAAACAGGATCATGGAAGTGTTCCCGTATTGACGCTAAAACCCATTGAGCTTGATGGACTGAATGGATGAGAATCTCACTGCACACGTTATAAGTCAATCTGTTGCAGCGGGTATTAGCAATCTTAGTATTTTTGGCAATCTACTTTATAGCTCTTATCATACAGCGGAGTTCTGCTCAACTGTCAATAAATTATTTGACAGCTTAGCCAGTCGCATATTAATTGATGAAACTAATTTAAAATCAGCTGTTACAAAGGCTTCATCCCATTTAAATAGATGGGCAGAATTCTTAGACTCAATATTATTCGGTGTTATTGTTGCGAAGAAAAGAAAGTAAACTCATGTTTGTGAAAATTGCAACACCATGAAGGAATCGTCATAATTGAATGAAATTTAATACACAGTTGAGTGGTAGTGGTACAAATAAATGATTGAACTTTCAATGCAAACAAACAATAACAAGAGATCGAAATCAGTATTTTGTGTAGCCACCAAGCGCCACAATAAGTGCTGCTACACGACGTGGCATGGAGTCAAGCAAATTTTGAATGTCTGTCTGAGGAAGAGCATTCCATATTGTTTGTATGCGTGCCCAAAGTTCGTCTGTAGAAGCAACAGGACGAGGATCACGAGCGAGACGTCGACCAACGAAATCCCACACATGTTAAATCGGCGACATATCCGGTGAATACGCTGGCCAAGGAAGAAGCTGTACCTGCCCCGATGCAAGGAAGGATTGAACAATCCTAGCAATATGAGGGCGGGCATTGTCCTGTTGAAATACAGCTCCTGGCAAGGCTTGAAGGAAGGGAACAGCTTGGGGCTGTAGAACTTCTCTGATGTACCGGTTGCTGTTCAGATTACCCACAATTCGTGGCAATTGAGATTGTCCATGATATGCTATGTCACCCCAGACCATAACTCCTGGTTTTCGTCCACTGTGACGTTCGATAATGTACTCCGGAAGGTCGGCATAACGTCTGACACGAATGCGGCCACCATGGTGCCACAAATTAAAGCGGGATTTGTCAGAGAACACAACACGCTGCCAATAAGCCCGCCAGTCACTATGCTGATTGGCCCGTTGTAGCCGCAGGCGGCGATGGTTTAGCGTGAGGGGGATCCTGAATTAAGGAGTCCTTGCGTGCAGTCTACAGTGCAGCAGACGTCTACGAATTGATGAAGCACACAATGAAACACCTGTAGCTATTGACCACTGTGCTGTCAGTTGTCTAGAGGGAGCCATACGGTTCGTCAGCGCCATGCGGACCAGGCGTCAGTCCTCCCGAGCTGACATGACACTTCGGGGTCCACTCCCGGATTTTCGAGTTGTCCGACACTCGTCCGTCCACTGCTTCCAAACACGCATCACTGTGCTGCTGTTACGCTGCACACGAGCGGCTACTGCACGATAAGACAATCCAGCTCTACGAAGGCCGATGATTCTCCCACGTTCAAACCCCGTAAACTGCTGAAATCTCGCTCTCTTTCGTCGAAGAGGCATAAGTAACAACTAAGCTAACGTTTTCCACTAGCATATAACCACCGATAACCATACCTCGCTACAGCCGTCTATTTATTCAAATTCATCCGCCGTTCAGAGGGCGCTGCTCAGCATACGCATGCGCTACGGGTCTGAAATTCTAATCATTTGCATATCATGCTCTACTTTGCATTTCCTGATAATTTCAGCTCACTCGCGTAAGTCCTTCATGGTGTTGCAATTTTCACAAACATGAGTTTATTAGGCGTCTTCTGGTAACAGCTCAGAATTTTGTGTGCAGCAAGTCTAGAATGGGAATTAGTTCCACTAACGGCAAGACCTTGCGTTTCTTCAATTGAAATAACATTTCAAGTCCAGTCATGCTTTCTGCTTTAAGGTTTTGGGGAGATTTAGCTATTTCATTCATATTAGAGATGGGTCGAAAGTAACGTAACAGTGACTTGTCACAGTGACTGGAGCAGTCACTGTGACAGCCTGTTCCAACCAAAAAGTTGTCACAGTGACTGCTCCAGTCACTGTGACAAGTCACTGCTACTGTCACTGTGACAAAAATCACTGCTACTGTGACTGTGACAAAAATCACTGCTACTGTGACTGTGACAAAAATCACTGCTACTGTTACTGTGACAGATTTCACTGCTACTGTCACTGTGACAATTCCACTCTAGCTGTTCCAAATGCCACAGGTATATTCACTGCTCCAAAAAACATACTGAAATACCAGTGAATATTGCTGGCCGATGCTCCAACTCGTACCCGGCGAATGGAAGCATTTTCGTCGCTTCTAAATTCAAGCTGCTCCACTCTGAAAAATATTGCTGTTATTTTTGATCAAATATCATAACGGAGTTCAGTCTCTATTTCAGTTTGAAGAAAAAAAGAAATTAAAAAAAGCCATGATTTCTATTTTTATTTTGATAATTTTTATAATTTACTATTAGATAAATTGTTCGATAATAAAAAAATCTTAATAGTAATCTTAATACAATATTATATATTTGAACAAGATATAATTCGAATATATAATATTTTTGTATATATTCAACCGTAGCTTAGTTTATATTCATACTTGAAATCTAAAACAAATTATAATTTTTATTGATTTTTCTTCTTTAAAGGGAACTGAATTTTCGGTCATAAATATCAATTATGCAGCATATAAAAAAATAAAATTAATCAAAGTATATAGATATGAAATATGTTCGAAGAAACAGATATTGTTTAAAGACTAGGATTTTTTACATCAAGTTTCCAAACATAGCAAACAGTTTTATTTATATCTTAAGTCGTGAAAAAAAAGGAAAAATTTTATCTTCTTTTTTCCCCCTTAAATCGAAAAGTTAGTACAAGTTACTAAATATCAACAATGTAACAATCAACAATAAGTAAAAATTTCAAGAAATATCTATAAATATTTAAAAGTACAAGATAACAATTTAATTTTTTGTAAGCGATCTTATCCTCGGAAGTAAGGTGTATAGTGGGTACAATGCCGCGCTAGTGTATGAAAGGTCTGAGGTTCGATGCCTCGGGAACGCTCGGAACTATTTTTACATTTTTATTTATAGATTTATACCTATCAAAATTTTGCGGCTAATATTTTCTATTAAATTTATTCAAGCAACTAAATACAAGTCGATATCAGTTGCATACATAAAATTTTAATTTAAATATTTTTTTAATAAATTATTTTATGATTTTTTAAAAAATAAATGGTAAAATGTCAGGTTCAAGAAATCTTTTAAAATGTCTACTTTAATGGATGAAAAGTTTGTTTGAATATTATAAAAGAAAAAATAGATGTCATTTCGAAAATTCTGCCAATAATTGTGCGTAGTTAGTTAATTTCTGTGTAATTTTGATCATAATTTTTTTTCCCTATTTAAATTATTGTAATTCTACCACAACTGGGTGAGAAAGACTGATGACATTTACTTTTTATCTTAATTTTTGTTTAATTTAAGAACTAATTAATCGTCAAGAGAATAAAGACTGCTATCAATAAATGTCAAATTAAAAAATTAATCAACCTCTTTGAAAACAACTAAGTAAATTTAAGCTTAACCCCTGTAAATGTAAATGCAGAACATAGATGGCGCTACGACACTACCTAACTAAAATTCCTATTTATTTTGTGTATAAGTAAACTTAGGCAATAGATGGTGCTGAGATATTTCTTTAAGAGTACTTTTTCCGTCATGAAGAATTATATAATTAAACATGGTTTCCCTGTTTCAAGACCTACATGAAAATATGTGTTTAAAAACAGGCAAATTTTGATGATTTTATTTTCAAAACGGGAGCGATTTTTATTAACTGCCTTGAATTAAATTGAAGATGTTCCATAGATTTAGTATTACAATTGCTTTTGCTCCTTTAGAACAACAATTTATGAAAAAATGCTTGAGAAAATAAATGAAACTACGTAAATAATAGAAGTTTTCACTTATTGTTTAATTCTATTTATGAAATTGATAGATATTTTCCTTTATTTTCGTAAATATTATTTCTGCAAAATTTTATTCCGGAAAATTTTTGTAGTAGCGGGAATGAGCACGAGATTTCTTCAAAGAATTTTCCGCATACAGATTTTCTATGAAAATATAAAATGAAAAAAAAAAATATATTAAAATTAACTCTCAAATTTGCACGACTTGCAAATTTTTAAATAAAATAATTTTTACATTATAAAACGTTCAGATTTGTAACGCACTAAAAATTTATTCATATTCTGCAAAGTTCGAGGGAAAAAATTATTTGAAATTATTTTCTTATAATATTTTATTTTTAAAATACTTTTTTATCTATCTCTTTACCTTCAGATAGAAGCTCCATTTATGCTTATAATATGAATTTTTATAATACTACATAACATAAAACTATGCGTAACCATTACAATATATTTCCAATTTGTTATTATTTTAAAAAGTTCCAGGAAATTTAAAATTATAAATTCGGATTAAAGATACATTCTAAATTTTGAGTTTCAAACTTCTTTTAAGTTTCATGATTTTACGAAGTTTACGGGTACTTATATGTATTTATTTAATTAGAACAATTACGCAAAAGTATAACGTTAAAAGGCTGTTTTTCGAAAGCTTTGTAAACTCTTTGCAAATAATATGCTATTTTCGAAACTAACTGTAAAATTGCAACAGTCACGTTCGGTTAAACTTAACTCATCTTCAGCCAGCATCCTCTATGTTTATTCTAAAAAAGGCATAAAACGTTAATATGAAGAAAAGCAACTATTTCTGGAAAATAAAAAGAGTTTGTGGTCTTGTTTTTTATTTTTTTTTATTTATTTATTTTTCCTCAATATTTAAGAGCTTATTCCAATTCTGCATTATCTGGGCTTTTGAAAAAATTGAGAATAACGCATTAATTTTGATAATTTTAGTTTATCAAGATGTAAAGAACCTGTTAAAAAAATACAGTCCTGACCTCTGTCTAATGAAACTTAATGCCCTTAAATTCTTAAATTTTTTTGAAAATCATGTTTAATTCATCACAAAACATAAGGCAAATTCTCATATCTGAGAAATTCAATTTTATGTGAAGAATGATAATAATATTTTTAAAGTTTCAGTGAATAAATTATGGATTAGAAGTTGCAAGAACTTGTTCAAATTTTCATAATTTCTAGGAATTTTTAACCCCTGTTCGCTGCGCTAGCTAAAATCCAGAGCTGCTTTTGCAGTTTATTTAGGATTGTTTAGGTTTAAAGACTAAAAGAATAAGTATGAAAAAAAAATCGAGAGTAACGAAGTAGAAAAAATTGAAGCAGTATGCAGAAGCTAAAATATTAATAATAACAATTTATATTGACTAAAATAGTAATACATTTCTTGTGGACCTCCACTAGTGAAACGCATCTTTCCCCCGCGTTAATTAATTTTAAATCTAAAATTTAGCTTCAAATTATTATGTTGCCTGGTAAATTATGAAACATAATTAAAACAAAAATCTAAAACAACTTTTTCTTGTTTATAGGAATTCCCCGCTTTGAATTTTTTATTTCTGCCCAATTTATGGTTCAATTTGTATCAGATTTTTGTTACCAGCTTGAGAAAAAGAAATTTAATATGTTTTGTGATAATGTATTAGTATTTTACAGAGACAGATCTAAGCCTTTTTGAATCCAATGCAAGAATTAGTTTTCTCGCCTGCTTTCCCCTGTATAAACTGCATCTACTATAATAATTAAGTGAAGAGTTAGTCTGTGTGCGTTTCTGTTTATTTCTCTTATAACTCCGGTACCGTCTGTTCCATCGTCCTTAAATTTGGACTGTTGATGAAAGGGGCAAATTTTGCCCCAATCCTTAAAATTTTCAAATGATCAAATTTTAATTCTATCGTTGAGGGTAAGAATGGTAAGAACGATTTGGAAAACGGAATTTTTTCATCTTTTCAGCCCTTTCCATTGATAAAAATTAAACTTTAGACTACTAAAAACGTGCTTTTTTAATCTAATCGTAAAACTATCGACAAGAACAAAAAATAATAAAAATAAAATTGAATTATTAATTAACTATTAATTATATCTTTTTTAATTATATTGGTATGTGTCTTTCAGTTTTGTGAAGGATTTTGTATTATTAAGATAAAATTGTTTAGTTTTATATAGATATTTTTTTTGTCACCCCTTACGGAGAACGAATATTCAGCTAGTTTATGATAAATATCAAATATATTTAAAACTGCATTTCTCTAGTGGTTAATATCTAGTGGATCTAAATAGATTATCAGAAGCATCCCTAAGATTTCATCAGTCAAATCAGACATATTTTGATGTTTTCAATCCAGCCTTTCTAAATTGTGATTTGTTTGATTTAAATTATGTTTTTTTCTGCAATTGTGTAAGTATATATTGTAATTTTGATTTCTTTTTTGGCAAGGATTCTAAAAGTATAAATTTAAGGCAGTGATTACAGCAACCCACGGATATATCTTTTTCAGTCTTTGTCCTCAAGTAGGCAAATTATGGAGTTCAATTTTCTTTTCTTATTTTTATGAAAACAAAAGATTAACTTCTTTGAGAAAATAAATACCTTATTAAATTATATATTGTTTGACCAGTACCAATACCTTTTGTCATTTTTCTAGAAGTACTTATTTTACGATTCAGTCAATTCCATCAAGCGTAATTTTAGTGGTCTTTCAAGATTTCCCCATGTTTCAATTAGAATGGTGTAGTTAGAACTTAACTATTTAGGGGAAGAAATATAGAAAATACTACTTAGCTCTTTAGCTGAATAAACCTTCCTTGGATTAAAATAAATACTTAAATGAATACAGTAAATACATTTAATATTCGGATTATAGCTCCGGAAAGTCGTTCCGGTGCGTTCCGACGTTACTACATGTAACTTTCTAACCTTGAAACTTAAATTGTCAGCACGATCGGAGCTGCAGTTGAGTACTTAACACTCTATCCAGTCAGAAAGTGGTTGAAATAACAATTAACGAAGCATTTTATTTGGTGTTAAAATAGCGACATAAATTCTGCTCATAGCTGTCAAGAAATAATTTGAAACTGTTATTGATCATAAACTATATTTTGTAATATTTCGACAATAAATTCTTCTAGTAGCGACGGAAAAGCGATTGCAATTTGTGATATCATCCAGAGCATATAGCTTCAGTTAAAATTTGTGCAATCTAGCTAGTTAAGAAATGGTCGGAAATTTAAATGACAATAAATTCTCTACGGCGATAATATCTGTTTGTAGTGGTAAAAAAATGATAGAAACTTGCACTATCCTCCAGAAATAGCTGCAGTTAAAATTTGGGGGCTTTAGCTAGCCAGAAAGGTGGAGAATTTCGATTGATGATTAATTCGTTCTGATGATAATATGATAAATTTGGATAAAAATGGTCAGATACTGTTGCAGTAGCAGAGTTGCAGTTGAGAGCTCTATGTCGTCGTAAAGCTGTCAAAATTTCAACTCCATCGTATGCACCCACACACACATGAAAGAGATTTAATAAAGCATAGTAAAATAACGATATTTGCTGAAAGGTATTAATCATTACAATAAAGTCGCTGATGATAAATACATTAACTGTTTTTAATTCACATTTTTAATGCAAGCATTATTGCATTATTGAAAAGTAATTAGAATAATGTTAAATCTCTTCATTCTATGTAGTTTAATGTTTGAACATACAATTGCATTTCTTGACTGTTTAAATTAAGAGTTCTTTTAGAGACTGAATTTGATATTGTACCATCAAATAACCAAGTATACTTTTTAGAGCAAGACAAAAGAAAAATCAGCTATATTCTCGCATTTTTTCTATTTCGTAAATTAAAATATCGCTTGAAAGGAATTAAATAGCATATGTGAGGTCAGACCCTCGATCCATTAAGATTGAGTCTAATATCCGATGCTTAGATAAAAAGTTATTCAGGGTGGTCAATTGTTCAAAATTAAAAAAAATCATTAAAACCCGTTTGGTGAGGGAAAGAAAATTGTCATTTTGCTATGTCTCAATATTAAATATCCATATTTCACTTACTTTATCCATTTTAATTCTAGCTATAAGTCTTTTTGCACTGTAAATTTAATTACTAAGTTGTACACATTTGTTGAAAGAATTTCTTAATTTTAACAGTTAAACATATATTTTTAAATAATACAAAACAAGAAGAAAAAAAAAAGAACAAACTAATTTTTACCACTATACAACAAAAACGTATATTCATTAGAAAAAGCTATAATGGGGAATACTAGATTAAAATATAAATAATTTTATTTAAATAAATTTCAAATTAATTACTGAATATTAATTTCTTTTTGTAAAAAATTATCTGATAACATTTAGGTGGATATGCAATTACATTTTATTCAGGCTCACGGGCTCAAATCATATCGTATAGGTTTAAGACTTTTATTTCAGTTTTTTTCCCCATTTTGTTGACGTTGCTTTTAAAATTTTGGTGAACCTAACTGTGATTCTACGTTTCTTAGAGAGTATTGAATAATCAATAATATTTTTAAAGATTTTTTTTTTTTTTAGTTGCTAAAAGATATCTTTCAGAAAACAAAACTAAATTATCTATCTCTTATTCATCCTTAAAAACTATTCCCGTAAACTCACTAAAATAATCTGTTATATGAAATACAATACATATTCCATAAAACACAACAATTCAATAATATAATATATATCACTTTTAAAATAGAGGTTCATTATAGCTTAAATATAAATAGTATTCTTACATTTTATTATAATCGTCTATTATTTAGTTAATTTCATTCAAATTGTAACCTATTGTTACAATTTGGTGAGTACTTCGGAAATATCTTTAATAATTTAATAAAGATTCTTTCTTTTAATTGCACAAGATTTAATGTATATATTTTGTTTCCTTTCATTTATGATTTTCAACACTTATTTCTCATATTATTTTTGTTGCGAATTATCCTTTCATATTTCTTTATGTACAAAATTTTTATTTGTTTTTTATTAACGCGTGAAATAAACGTATCTGATGCACAAAAATTTTAGTAATGTAAGCTTTGTTTCAATTTTAACATGTATATTTTTCTTTCCGAATATAATATAAGGGATTTTGTTTTCAAATTACTGTCTACTGGAGAAATACATTAGAAACTTTCACCAAGATACGATAGCTTTTCTTATTTCTTCAAAATTATCTGATTTCTCTTTGCATTGCAAACTACAGTTCTTCGAATGTGGGGTAGGGAACTTACCAGCCCATCGCCTCCAGCCAATATTTCTAAAGAAAAGGTTAAAAGGTCAAATCCCTTATCTGTATGGGCAACTGGACAATGGACATCCTGTTTCTCTCTCACTCAACTAACATTCTTTACATTATAGTTTTCTCAAAGCTGATGCATTTTTCTTTAAAAACTAAATAAAATTTTACAGAGAATCCTTAACTTTCATAATATAATACTTTTAGAAATTCTTCGTATAAATGAAAAGAAAGAAAATTCTGAATCAACAATATCAAAATTATTCAACCACGATTTTTGAAGATTTATTCAAAGATGATTTTTTAAGGGAAATTGTTAATCTTAATAAGTTAATATTCAGGATGCATAGAGAGCCCTATAATTATATGGTTACTTAATGCTCGGTATTAAAATTTTCATAAAGCAATCATCGTTCTTTCAATACTTTTTTCTATTCAGTTTTTAAATAATTTAGGCTAGCTCACATCACTAATCTGGGAATTTTAAGTTTCACTATTGCGCAAATCGTAATAAAGTAGGGGAAATCAGATGAAAAAACGTAATAGAACGCTTTGAAAACAAAATAAAATCTACCCACAACAAGACCATACTTTAATTTTAACTGTTAAGTCTTATTTAAAACGTTACAAAATTCTGTTATCTTAAGGTTAAGTGTGGACAGTTTTCATAATTTTTTTTCCTAATTAACGGAAATACGAAGATAATTTCAGTGAAAAGAGTTTTAATTCAATTTGTATTCCATTTTTGTTTTGAAATTCAAAATTGTATATAATTTAAAATGTAAATTTGCAATTAGAGATGTTTCTTATTAAACGAAACTTTTTATTTTGAATTGATATGTAATTAGTACTAGAAATTAATTTAAGTAATTTGCAACTTGTTATTTTACCTTTTTTCAATATTTTTTAAAAGTCATATTGGCATATAATGTGATCATTTTTTTCTGCATTTCTCATTCATTCAATTTTGTTTCGAAATTCAAAATTGTATATAATTTAAAATGTAAATTTGCAATTAGAGATGTTTCTTATTAAACAATAATAATTGCTTTTTATTTTGAATTAATGTGTAATTTTGTATTAGAAACCGTTCTATGTGTTTTGCAACTTGATTATTTTTTTCTTTATTTTAGATTTTTTTGAAAGTCATATTAGTTTAATTGCATTAAATATTTCTTAAATTGGAAGGTTGGATCAAATTTTTACTGCAAATATAATTTGCTGTATAATGTTCAGAATGTTTTAATATTTCATATTTCGAATAAAATTATTATTTATTTTTATCATTTAAATTACTTATTTTTGATTGTATTCAAGAGCACATATAATCGAATGGTTTTCAACTGTGTAAAGTATGTCATTGTTTCAGATTTTTGCAAGTTTACAAGATCAGTGGAAAATTTTCTTTAGTACCATAAAGTTATGTTATAGTACATAATAAAAGAAAAAATCATTCGATTCTAATTTTTATTAATACTTTTTTTTTTTTTTTTTTTTTTTAAAGAGAGATTTTAAAGAGAGATTTCAGTGAAACAATTATTCGTCTTTAGGCCATTTTTAATTATTACAGAATGCTTCATTAGTATGAACGTGGTGTTAAAAAATAAAGCATAATATTAACATAATTATGGTTACACTTCTGCGAAAAAGACATAAATAATTGCTTTACAATATATCTTATTATTTATTTCTATAATATTCGTTAAAAAGTTATTGAAATTTTAAGTAATTTTTTTTAAATAATAAGATTTAAAAAAAGAAATTCCGTTCTCGCCCATTTTGTAGAGAGAAAGTCTAAGATCGATATTTATATCGATCTTAGATCCATGGCAACGAAAAAAGTCAAAGTATAAATTCAGTTAAGTTTTGGAGTTTTTAACGCTTTGGTGATAATTCACTTTTGAAGTATTTTATTTGATTTTCTTATCCTTTTTTCTAGGGTATTCGTCTATAATACTCTAGTAGAGTTCAATTATTACTCATAGATTCTTAATCACACATCTATGCATGCCTAGAAACATATTGATAAATTGTAATTTACTGAAATAAATATAAATAACAATTGCATAAAGCAGTTGAATTTTTTATATCTATTAGAAAAATTAAAACATAGTGTTGTCCTTTCCGAACAGCAAAATTTAAAAGAAAATGCTTAGTGGCGCCATCTATTGGCTCTTATAACAGATCCTGGTGTACGAAATTAATGCTACCAGCCAAAGATAAAATAAACGCAAAATTATGAAAATATCTAAATTCATAACAATAATCATAACAAAAAAATTAAAAAATTTTTTGTTTTCATACCACGCATTCTTTTCTTTTATAAAGGAGAAAAAATCTTCATAAGAGTTTGAAAAGCTATGAAGAATTTCATTAATACGGTGATATTTTTTGTTTGACAACATTACTAAAAACTTATTTGCGATTAAGTTTTCATTTTACTGTACATTTAATGAAGAAATCAGTTTTCTATAATATAAAATATTGAATTAATCTCATCATTCATCGTTTTTGAATGCCAATAACTCAACTACAAAAGTTTTGAGATTAGATTTTCACTGTAATATCATTATGAAAATATTAGTAACGAGAAGAATTATGAGTTTTTATTTAATATCTTATCTGAGATAAAAGCTTTGATTTTGTTATTTTAACATTTTACAAGAATTAAATAAGGTCCCATTTTAGTTATTAAAAACCATACTACTAAATTGCGCACTGCGATTTACATTGTTTATTAAAAATTATCTCTTTCCATAAAAATGACTAGTATATGACCATAAAATGTCTCTTTCCATAAAATGACTAGTAAATGACAGTATAAAGATTAATTATTTTAATTGACTACATTAAAAATTGATGATATAGATTAATTTTACTAAAAACTAATTTCATCGATTAATTTTACAATGAAAATATTATATCGATTAAATTAACTAAAAACTAATCATATCGATTATTAACTGAAGCACTTAATCGATTAATTTATACCAAGTTTTTATAAATAAAAACGATTAATCAATATAAAATATCGATTAAATCTCTATCGAAATAATAACAGTCACTGCTATTTGTCACTGTTACTTTTGGGTCCCAGTAGCAGAAGTAACAGTGACTGAAAAGTAGCAGTTTTGCCCATCTCTAATTCATATTCATACCTTCCGCACGTAACTAGAAGCAGTAGCTTCGTGCAGAAGTCTATATAATAAATTTGAACATTTACACAACGGACGAGCATCGTTTTAAGATTTATAAACATTTATGAAATTTGATGTAGTTTGTTACTGGTAGATATGAAAATAGCTTAGTTAGGTAAATGCGCGCTTCATATTTCAATGAAAATCGATTATTATACTATTTTTAAGAGACTCTTGTCCGCTTGGTTTCATTGATAATAATGCAAGGAAAACAATAGCTTTTAGAGATCGTAGAGAAATCATATTGATTCCCAAATTACAGTATTTCTTAGTATCCTTTTCGTTGGAAGTGTCGAGAAAAAAGAGAATTCTCAAACTGCTAAGGATTTCCAAAATTATGTTAATAATTTTATCCTTGTAGACTTCAATATAATTTTGAGAATCAAATTTTATTCACGTTGTTCGTCGTTTAACTTTCGGTTATAATGTAATTTCCATACGTAAGCTCTCTGTATTGCGGAGTGAAGAGTAGAAGAAAAAGTAGGCGTTACTGTCTAAAGTAAGTTCATCATTTTTGAATGATTAACTTTCAAGGAAATGACACTAAGTGTGTAACAAAATGAAGACATAAAATATTCCTCTTTACCCCAATCTGAGCATAAGAGACTGTCACTGTTCTTCATCTTCCTTTATTTGTGGGTCTTTAAGTCCTACCATGTCTAGCAGATTTCTTTTAATTCATGTGTAACTGTCTTATTTATTGGTACAACATACATTTGCAGGCTTATGGGCTCAATTAAGGCTTATAAACCTTTGTCACACATTTGAAGGACAGATAGCACAACACAGAAGAACCCGCCACCTCCACACACGCTTTGGCGGGGGACACCGCTCGGCCCCTGTGTAACTGTCCATCTCGAAGTTGAAATAAAATAATATGAAGTAGAATAATTTTTTTTTTGTGTACATGCATTTTATTTAAAGACAGCTTTAATGGTTCATAACCCTAAAAGCAAAACCTGGGCCTTCATTGGACAAATATTCAAGTATCTAACCTCAATAAGGGTTCGAGGGGCCATTATTTTTCGACATAGACCCTATATGGAATTGTCCAATATTTTACAGCCACTTTTTAACCAATATTGAATTCTTAGATTCATCTGAAATTTTACATTTATTATTCAACCAATATAGACCATATATTGGCCCTCTAAGGCAGTGCTTCCCAGCCTTCTTGCCACCACGGACCTGACAACGTTTGATAATTTTACCGCGGTCAGTTGGAGGGTGGGGGCGTTGATTGTTTATATTTTAGATTATTTTGATTTATTAATTTTAATTTAATTGTATTTAAACATACCTTCAAAACAAAATACAGTTACACCAAAAAATAAATATTAAGTGATTAAACATTTTAACTTACTAGAACGTTAAGTCAATGAGATCCCTGAGCTTGTTTCTTTGCAATGAGACAATGACACCCGAAGTGTGTTGCTTCTGTCCAGTTTATTCCGTTGCTTTGTTTTGGTTGCTGTTCTTCATTAGTTCCAATGTAAGTTTCGCAAAGCGCTTTCGTGTTTAATTTATGATATTTACAGTTATGAAGATTGATTTTTTCATTAAAACAAATTGAAAGAGAAAATAGTTGCGGTGTTTTTTTTTACTTTTTAAAACATTAAAATATTTATGTCACTACCTTCGGGCCCCCTTTTATCGAATAAATAAAATTTTAATGGAACGCAGATATTTTTAATTTGGGGAATAAAACTAGGAATTTAAACTCAGTTTCAATGAAATGGGCGGCTAGCGGGTTGGGGAACACTGCTCTGAAGGACCATTGATAAAAAAATCTAGACATCCAAATATAGGACCGATATTATGCCAATTTTGACGCAACTGGGAACGAGATAAAATTGTTGACAAGGAAGTTCTTCATTTCATACCCCCCCCCCCCAAAAAAAAAAACTTCCATGAATGCAACTCTTCTTTACTTACGGCTTTAATTTAATTAAAAAAAAAACTATACGTAGAAATTAAAATATATTTTATTGAATATTTTTAAAAAAATGTATAATGTGGGAGTTATAAACACTGAGAAGCCAACTTGCTCCGGACAGCGAATTAATATTTTCGGGTGGTAGTTTATTAATTGGTGTTTCTTGGTTTAATAAATTTAATTTATTAGGTTTTTATCCACTACTATTTCAAAATAATTCGAAGGCTTATATAATTCGCCACTTTACTGTATTTAATTCATGCTAATCCTTTTAAAAATTGGTCAAATATTTTCAAATTTTAATTGTATATATTTACCGTTTTTTAAATTATTTTAGCTTGTCCGGAGCAGTTGGCATCTCTGTAAACAGAGGGTAAAATCAAGATAATGCTATTTATAAAATTATGTCTTTTACTTGCAACTTATTTTGTTTTTCCCATTTTTAATAGGAACATGAAATATGATTTTATAATTATGTGGTTCTTAAATCTTTTAATCATTTATATGGTTTCACCTCATTTAATTAAAATGTCTCCTTTGAAATAATGAAGTAATTTGAAAGGTGTATTGACAATATTGAATATAGTAAATGTAAATTGTAGCTAAAATTTCTTTACTAGCGATATCTTTATGTAATAAAATAAATTCGACTTACTGTTATATAGCATAGAGTGGAAATTTGAGAACTTTAGCTAGTTTTAATTTGGTCGAAAAATTTCGGCTGACTATATGAGCAATTCTACTAATAAACGCCAATTAGGCGGTCAAAAAAACAAATTTTTTCTTCGGGGGGGGGGGGGGGGCACGCTATTTCTACGTGAATTTTCTTTTTTACACCCTAAAAAAGCAAGAAAAAAATCGCAAGCATGAAATTTTTTCTTTGTGACATACTTTAAATGACAAAATACCAATTTCAAATTTTTCCCGATTATTTTCAATTTACGAACTTTGATTAAATTGATTTGATTAATTTGACGAAATCTCTATAAATACATTTTAGAGAGACATTATAATATTATTATATTTATGTAAAAATCGTTTTATCTGAGCCATTTATTCAGATAAAACGATAAATGGCTCAGATAAATGGACGTAGAGGACTTTGTGACCCGACAGACTTAACGTGCACCACTCACCATCTACTACACCGGGAATCTTCGGTCGGCTGCAATCGAACTCCCGTTATCACGAGTCCAGTGTCCTGCCAACCAGGTTATTCCGGCAAAAAACTTATTTTTAATTCGTTTAAATAAGGTCTGTGAAGTTGGCAACCACAAGTAAGGATTTTGCCTTCAAACGATAGTCGATTGTTCGAAATCGTTAGTCTACCAAACATTTCCGTTAGCCCATGTACTAAATAAAAGATTAAGGCCAAAACAAATTTTTGGTAAATACTGAAAAAAATAAAAAACAGAATTTTAAATGTAATTAAACAGAACTTTGAACGCAATTTAAAATTTAATTTCGTCGTAAAATAAGTCAAGACAATATTGTTTTAAATGCCGTATCCATTGCTTGTATGAGTAGTCAATTAGCATCATAGTTATGCTAAATAATGAATTAAAACACAAATATATACATAAAATCAAACGCTTCATTTTTCAGTGTCGCATGTTTAAAAACTTATTCATTTTATTTTAAAGCTTTTGTTTCAATAAAACATTTTTAAAAATAACTCCACATAGCTTTTAAATAACTGGAAATCAGTATTTCTAAAGAAGATTTAAAATTCCCCCATATATAAGTAAACCAAAATATTTTTATTTTATAAACTTATGCAATCATTTCCTTTATGTGCTTGAGTAAATTAAACTATGCTATATTATGACGGTATTTATGCATTAATTAAAAAAAAATGTATAACGAGACTTCAGTTTGGAACAAACACTTTAAAAAAACATATCCCACCAGGTCCTCTCATTGATCCCTTACAGAATTAAAACACATTGGGCCACGAACAAAACAAAAAACATTCCTCTTGTATAAACTCTCATGGTATTCCAACAGTGGTTACAGTTTCGAGAACGTATAACGGCAATAACGTGCTTGTAAATGTATGGAAGGGCCCCATCAGCCATTTAAAAGCCTGTTGATCTCTCATAGTAATGAATCAACCCTCTGAACTTTCCAGGGATTTTAAGGTTTTCCCACTCTTACCCCCATAGACATTTACTTAATATGCAAGGTGCCAACGGTCTTAACAGCTCAATCACGGCACTTAACAAGAGCATCTCAATTACTGAATTTTTAAGGGAGACGAAATTAAAATACACTGCAAAAAAATGGATATCAATTTGTATACCACACGTTTCATATTTAAAGTTATTTTTTTAAAAATAATTATAATTACTAGATTCCCTACAAATGATGACTATCACAAGCATAGTAGCGCGATGTTGGACTTTTAAAATCGAGTGAATATGAACCGCGAAATTGGATTTTAAAATCGGAAGAATACGAATCGCGATGTACGATTGTAAAACCACACACGAATACAAATCACGGTGTGTAGCTTTTAAATTCGGTAAATACGAAAATCGATCTTCAAACAACGTGAATAGGAATATTAGCGGATTTAGGCGCTGTTTACAAATAATTCAAAATGGTGAAAACCCGCCAAACCAAAAGAATCAAGTGTATGCTAGAGTCTCGTTAGCGGGAATCGGAGACACTATTAAATTTTGAATTTTAGATTAATTCCGTGAAAATTTCGTCGGATTATAAGTTTTTGATAGATTCCGAAAGACAATTGCCTTTAGAAACTCGGAATTCCCAGAAAAATCATTCGATTTCCTCCTTTCAGACCTGGAAGGATAATACGAAAAATCCAGAATACCCCCGGAAGACAATCACCCCTGATGCAGTTTAAGTTCTCAAAATTTTACGAAAAGAAAAATTGAATTAATCAGCACAATGACTAATTTTCCTCCTTTTAATTTTTCGATTCGTATTGATGCTTAACAGATAATAAATAATGTAACAATTTTATTCATTTGATACAACAGGGGAGGGGAGAATTTTTAAAATTTCAATTAATGAGGAGGGGAGATATATCTAAAATCCAAGCAAATTAAGAATTCTGACAAATATTAATGCTTTATTTTTTCACAGTGAACATCAAAATTTAGGTAAACACGAACCAGAAAATGAAATAATGAAAGGCCAGTTTAAAATATGCACTGGCACTTAGCAGAAATGACCACAATGATTGGGAACATGGTTTCCACAGCAATGAGGTTTTGAAGCAGCAAGACAATGGGAAGTCTTCTGATTCTAAAAATAAATAAAATTGAAATTGGTAAGTTAAATGAATGAAAGAAACCTGGATGTTTAGTGTCAAATATTAAATACATATACTAAATACATATACTACAAGCACTACTGAATGGCCATTTAATAATTATATTTGAAATAAGAAGGACAAACACTGTGAAATTTCTTTCAGCAGGTGGATTGTATAGTCCTACATCAATAACTTTCCATCTAGGATTATTTCCATTAGCATTTCCATTATTTCAACTTGACGTACTTAGTTATAACAATTTGTAGCATTAAGTACAACTCAAACTACTACTATGAACGTAACTATTCTTTACTTAAAAAATTACATTTCAAGAATGACATTGATAAATTAAGAGCTAAGTGGATGAAAGAGGTGACATTTTCAGAGTAGTTACTATCAGAGTAGACAGAAAAAGAATTCGTTTCCAAAGTACATAATTATAAATTAATTAGAAGGAATGGCTATTAATTCTTTGTCTTATTTTATTTACTACTACCTAACTTAAAATAAAAATCAAGCTAGCATATTTAAAACTAATTTAGATTAATTTATGTAAAAATGAAAGAGAAAGCAAAAACAATTCTACTACATTAAACATATCTATATTAATGTGACGGCTTCATGTTATTTTCCCTGATTAAAGAATAACCCGATTGAAAGAATCACTTATCTGCTTCGTCCCCCCCTTTTTTTGCAGAGTATTACATATTTTTCATTATTTGGTAGTTGAATTATGAAATAATTTATTCAGCACAATTTTTTAATTTTACCCATTTGTGCCCAGGCACAAAAAGATGACTACATATGAAAAACTACTATCTGAAAAGACAGGTAGTACATATTAGTTTATATCTAGCGGATTTTTCTTTCTGTCGTGTACAACTTTAACTAAAAAAGTAACAAGCCTAATTTCAGAACCAATTTAGCAACATTTATATTACTGTAGACAGAAAAACCTTGTTCCTGCAAAATTATTTTTAGCAATGAACCACTTTCATCTTTTAAAAAAATAGTAAATGTCCTTTTATCGAGGACACTTGGCACAAATGTTTTATATAAACCCTGAGGTTTATAACCAATTTTATGTTACGTTTAATAAATCACTGTAAAAAGAATTACAATAATTTTAGAGAAGTTAAAAGTGTGTACGCTTACAGAATTGCAGTTGCAAAAAACTTTAATTTTGGCAAATTTCAACCATAAGATTTAAAAAAAATAATAAATAAATAAAGAGAATTATGTGAAATAAAATAGAAAGTTGTGCTTGAAAAAAATTATTTTGTGTCCAGCAAATTTATTAATTAAAGCAGTTAGTGGAAACATTTATTTCATTTGAGACAGTTGCAAAAAATATTGACCAGACTATTAATGAAGACAAAATAAAATTTATAGAAGTAACAGATAAACTTTCTCCAAAGACAGATTTCTCTTAGGTTCATAAATATGTTTAATTTATTGAAAATAAAATAAAAAATTCATCATTAAAAAGTATAAGGTCAGAAAAATTTAAAACAGCGAAACCTCTCTGAGGCGACCACTGTCTACTCCACAGTAAAATGGTCGTTAATGAAGGTTGGTCTTTCTTAGGGGTTAACTCTATTGACTTCAAAATGCTATCGAAGGCACACAATTTTAATTAGCGTCATTTTCTTGGTATGAAGTGCCACGCATGTAGGCTTCATTCACGTATCAATTAATAATTCTTAACCTCAATTAAAATGCCCCCTAATTATTTGTAAAAGCCAATTATGAATGATAGAACTATCTGAAACGAATAATGTTTTCATTTTTTAAGTTAGCATTTAATTTTATTTAATAAAAATTAGTTAAGTTTATTTGAAATGCTTGATAATAATACTTTGAAATAAATCATAATAATCTAAATATAAATAATTCATAGCATCACCTTTAGTGCACTCTGACAACAACATGCTGAGGAGGTAATAGATCTTTTTCAGAGATCGTCAAAAAGAGCTCTCTAAATAACAACTGCACAAAAATATTTTAAATAAATTTTAATTTACTTGTTCTGTTAAAATTTTTTTATTTGATATAGTTTTGTGTTTCCTTATATGACCTTTTCCATTTTTAGTGCAGAGGTTCGCCTAGTTGCTGGGAGATAGATGATCTCTCCTAAAGGTTTTCTTCAAAATAAAGACTACGAAAAAAATTCGGTGCCTCCCAAAAGTTATCTTAAATAGAGGAGATCCCCACACAGAGGAGGTCTTTTCTGGAGGTTTCACTGTATTTCAGGTGAAAACCAGAGACAAAGAAGGAAAATTTAGTAGAGCTGGTAGATTTTTATGCAAGCAGAGATACATATACAGGAAGAGCTAAGTAACTATGAATAAATACTTTATTCAACACAAAAATGGAGGAATATAAAAAATGAAGAAAATAATAAAGCTCATAAAAGAGTGCTATATAAGCAGGGTTGTAAAATATTTTATTGATAGTACACAATTAAAAGCTAAAGCCTTCAGAATTTTTAATAATTTTAGCAGCATTTTTAAGACTTCACTTTGACAGAGCTGAAATGAAGTGTCTTATTATAAAAACTTTTGAAACATTTGCATGCCGTGGTGTGGAAAATAAACAACTTTAAAATAATTTTAAATTAAATTTACAAAACAGAAAATCATACATTAAAATATACCACAAGAAGAAATTTTTCCCATAAAGCTTAGAAAGTTGGTAGCTTTGATTAAGTAAAGTGATTCAAATAATTATTTTCATTGGAGAGGATTAATTATTTAAAGAAATATAGAAAAAATAGAAAATCACAGATTCGAGGAAGATTTTCACCCCTTATATTTGGATTACATTTAGAAAACTGCAACTCCTTATCTTAGCATTTATACACAATTTTGTGATGCTCTATGTATAGAAAGTCACCTTATAATTAAACTAATTGTAAGGTGAATAATAAATATGTTTGTTGAAAAATTTTCACAATTTGAACAAGATAAACATTAGCTGAGGCAAGAAATGCACATAAATATGAGGATATAGAACAGTGATTTTTAACTGCCACCCTCGTTTTTTTTCTTATCTTGCAACCTGCACAGCAAAATATTGAATCTTTTTTTGTAATGACTCATATAGATTTAACGAGATTTCCTTAAGGGATAAATTTGATTTATCTTATCCGTAAAAATTAAAACTATTATCTGTACTCTTTTTTTTTCTATTCCTCGAACCCAAACACGAAAAATAAAGTTAATAAAAAATTCAAACTGTGAGATTTTCAGGCTTTAAAAATTTATCAAGTACAGTACAGAACCCGTTATCCCGAAAACAGAAAACCAGAACGAAATTCGATAAATTTTCCTGCCATTTTTTAAAAAAAAATTTTTTTTCCTCATAAGATTTTAGGATTTTTCTTTCTATTTTGTAAGATGTTTACCTTACCATCATTTTGGAAATAATCATCAGTGTATTACTCAATCGTTTTTTCTTCTTTTTAAGTTTATTTCGAAATATATTTTTTTTAGTTGGGTTTAACAATGAAAAAGACTGTTTTTTGTAGCGATTCAGAAGACCGGAAAAATCAGTTACCAGGAATAGCGATGGTCCTGATCATTCCGGATAATCGGTTCCCTACTGTACTACAATATCAGGTTGAAAATTTTTCTCCCCTCTATCTCTTTGAAAAACAACCTTAAAGTGGACATATAGGTATCCCTTCTCTGTGAAATGATTTTTTTAACTAGATATTCATTCTTTAATCCTTTTACTGAACATTTTGCAAGCTTTTACACAAGTTCCCTTATCCATTTTCAGGGATGAGAGTAGTCAGAATGTAAAAAAGAGGAAATCCAAAAAAGAAAAAAAAAAAAAAAAAGAAAGAAAGAAAAAAAAAGGAAAAATATATATATATATAAACAAAAATTTGACAGAAAAGTGCGATTTTTAAACTTGTAAACCATGTGAATATAAATCCCGATATGAGACTTTTAAATCACGTAAATATGAAACTCTACATCGAATTTATTTTCTGTGCGTGAAATCGGAGAAAATAGCTAAAATAAGTAAAAATGCGGAAGGGTTAGCAGCTAGGGCGTAGATTGAATTTTCTGTTTATCCTTGAAAATCGTAAATAAATATAATTATTTTACTTCAATGACTGAATTTTAAAAAAACGGGATATTTATTTAAAAAAAAAACGAAACTTTTAGAGAATCGGAGTTTTTGATAAAAAGGCTGAAATTCGAGAGACAAAAAAAATCTCATCCCTGTATAAAGGTCAACCAGTTTTATCCCAAGGAAATGATTTTTAGAGAAACTTCAGAGGGAGGAAAAGGGACTTCAACAATTTCCCTCCGCGGAAAATTAAATTCCTCATAAAACATTTTAACTTGGGCAAAAAAATTTTTAGCGGAAATTAGCGGGAAAAATGGAAAAATCTGAAAAAAAGCGGAAATCCGCGAATCCGCGGAAGAATCTCATCCCTGCATTTTACAGTTTGATATCGCTTGTTGAGATAAATTTACATAGATAAAATATAAGGGAAGCATGTGCGTTTACACATGATGTATCCAAGATACAAGAAACAAGCTGGGATTAACTCGAGAGAGTTAATAATTAAGTGATAAATAAATCACTATATTATAAATTACATATCTTACTTTCTTACCTAAATCAAGCAGGTAACTGAAAAGAAATAATTCAATCAAGAAAAATGAATTAAGCTATAAGATAATTACTGCCGGCACATGGGCATAAGACCGGCGCGTGATCTAAAAAAGATATATAGTGGAAGCTAAAAAAGAATAGTGAATCCTAGTGAAAGAGAATATTTTAGAAAAAAATAACATGGCTCTAGAAAGAAAGAAAGAAAGACAGAATCAAAATTATAGACAACTTACATAATTTATTGGAGGAATCAAACAACACTAAATACAGTGGTGCAAACACCACATCTTGAAGAAAAGAATTTTACAATTCTGTATAAGTGGTTTTAAACTTTCACAACGATGCATAAGGATATAAGACACAAACCACCTGAGTAGAAATTCTTATCTTGCCTACCACATTCAGGCAAGGACAAAAACTCTCTCTGAAGGAATTAGGGGGGCAAGCCCCCTAATCCTCGTGAAAAACTACCAAAGAATATCACCCACACATTCTTTGTTCAAAAACAATCAATCTCTCCCAGCCGCAGTTGCCACACCTGAAAAACAGTTCTAGAAAAAGTCTTTCTACTTGTCTTAGGGCTCTTTTCCACTGCTCCGCCTCTCTCACAAGGCAGTTCTCACTGATTGAGATTCAAGTCAAAGGCAGTTCTCACTGATCGAAATTCATGTCACCCTTCAGGTGCTTAAAGATTAATGTACACTTTAAAGAGCTGAATAGTAAGAATGAAATAAAAAAAATTTATTTTTATCTGGAAACAAGCAATTAAAAGTCTTATCTTTTAATGTGCAATTAAAAGTACATGCCAACACACACATACTTCTCATTTGTTGGTAGTTTAAAACTTGTTTTTGTTTTGCATAATTTGATGAAGGTTAGCCAATTCTGATGAAGATTGTAAATGCTTCCCACTCTTAAAAAAGAAAAGGCTCTTAGTATGAGTTAGGTTAATATTTTGTACATCATTAAATAAGTGTTCATCAGGCATTTATACCCTTGATACAGAAGGTTTCAGGATTAATTTTTATGTAAGAACTACTTCCAGAGATTTTAACTGTTCTCTTACCAATTTTATTTTTTAAAAAGTACATGTTTTTATTGTTAAATATAAGGATCTGAAACAAAACATAATATATGAGTTTTAATCATTTCTGATACTGCATGCCCAGCCTGAGACCAGCTATTTCAAAAATATAACAAACCACTAAAAATTAAAAACATTAGTAAAACATGCAAAGTAAATCTGCAATTTCTGGTTATTCTTAAATTTTCCTGATATAATAATGAATTGCTATGCATACAATCCCAAGATAATCAGGGAAGAAGTTAATAGTTCATTGAAAACTTATTTTATAATTACAATAAAAAAAAACTTTAAGTCATTAAAAATAACAGGATTCAAATACATACTTGATGCAATCCAGTGTAATAACCAGCCATGTACCATGACACAAGCATAGCCGAAAGTGAAGGGTCATTTGATGCAGATGCGCATGGAGGCATGGGTGGGGGTGGAGGAGGGGGGAGACAATGAGCAGCTCCTCCCATATTCTGCAAGAAACATTTTTTTAATCTCATGAATCATTCAACAAAAAAAATAAAAATTTTAAACATGAGTAATAACACTTTTTATTATTAGATCAGGAATGCAAATTTCAAAGCTACTTACTACCAAATAAGCATTTTGAAAATTCCTATTAAAACAAATTTAAGCTTAAGTTAAAGATCATGTTGGAAAATCTTGAATAGAGCAGAAATTAGCCACCAGAACTGTTGCTATGGTGAAATGTGCCTCAGTTAAGTTTCAGTTCATTTACTCCATACCAAATAAAAGCCTTAGAGTTGATGTGGATTTTGGATATCATTTAGGTTTCTAGCAGGATTTTTCCAGGTTCTGGCAAAAATTTCTCTCTTTTTTTTTTTCTTTCTTCCCCGTATCAGATTCTTTTAATCAATGAGAACCCTGCAGCAACTCCATTTCGAAATACAATGCAAAACAAATAAAGTCAATAAATAAAGCAATTTGAATAACGTTTGGAGTAATTTATTTTCACAGCAATTTTTAATAACTTTTATAAGTTAAAATATATTTAAAAATTTAAAAACTTAGTAACATAATCTATTACACCTGTAACTGTCAGATTATTATTATAATAATAAAAAAATAAAAAAAAACTTAAATTCTGAAAGTTACTAAAAGTTCTAGATAAAAATAAAAAAATTATTTAAACAAAAACTATTGGAGCAGCTTAATTTTTTATTTATTTTATTAAATGAGTTATATGCTTTTGAAATCTACAAATATCGCATTTGTAAATGGTAGAATTGCCTTAATGACAAACACTAAAAAATACATGAGAAATATTTATATAAGTCTTTCAAAAAAAGTAAGTCAGTGGCTTACTTGATTTGGGACAGATACCATAGGAGTATGCACAGCGTGATTACAGCCAAGTTGAGGAGGAGCGGAATGTGGCTGCATGTGTGTTTGAGGATGATGCTGAGCATATCCAGCTGCTGCATAACGGTCACAGTGCTCAGCAGTTGCGTTACCATTAGGAAGATGTCCCGATTTAACAACTTTACTCACATCTTTAGATTCAATCATGCAACTGTAGTCAGTATCACTCTGATGAAGAATAGTACATTTCATTAGTCTTGAGGTTAAATTCAGAGGCATTTTTCTACAGCATTTTAGACTCTAGGTTAAAAACTAAGTACATAGGTTTTTTTTTCTCGAACAAACAAAGCAATAAAATTATATGGTTAGTAAGTTTATGAAGGTACATAATATGATAGTGTACATCTGTTGTTTTTAAGTTTTAAAATTTACACTTCTTTTTGCTTAAAATGTAAAAACAGGGCTGCTACGAAAAATATATCAAAAATAGTTCCCTCTAGTGGTCAAAAATTGTTTCCTAGCAAACTAAACCTATGGAATAGCCTAAAAGTACCAAAATAACAGTCAAATCACTAAATTTGTAGTCTAAATGCAATATACACTACATAAATAAATAACACACAATTACATTAGTAAAAATATAACTTTTTCTGAACAGATATTGCTAGTTATATGTATAATTTACTTAATTACGCAAGGCTTTATATTAAATAGAAAAATTACCTGGTATTAAATATTAGTAACTGAATAATTTTCAAGTGTGTAAAAAAGGTTACACACACAGAATTTCAAAATAAAAAATAACCAGGAAAGCATATGTTAATCTACAAATAAAAATACCAGGAAAACACAATCTAAATAATTTTTTGAAATTCAAATGCCTATACTAGTAATCTTTTAGCAATACAAAAAGAAAAAGGAGGTTAAAAAATTATTTAATTACCAATGTGAATATTAAAATTGAAAAAAAAAATATTAATAGGTTTTACAAAAAGATTAGACACCAAACTTACTTTTCTTTTTTATTTGTGAATTGGTATAATAAACTCCTAAAAACGAATTGTGTGAATATGAATAATGAATTTAGATTTTAAAATATCTTTAATGCGGATCACAATATTTGTTTTTTCAATCAAGTGAACATAAATCATACGGAATACAAGTCCCAATGAAAAATTTATAAATTCTGCTAATATCAGGTGATAGTAGTAGCATGATGTGAAAAACCCTGAAAATTTTATATGCAAAAAATGGACAACAACTTATATATCATAAATGTTTCAAATTTAACATAATTTTTTGAACTTTTACCTACTAATGCAAAATATATCACATCTTCAGATTAACTAATTCAAGAAAAAACTTATTTCTTACATGAATTGCGATATTGGATTTTAATATAGCATGAATATGAAGTGATATTGGATGTAAAAAACCCAAAAATACAAATTGGGATAGTAAATTTTTGAATCATTCAAATATGAATCACTGTGTGTAATTTTTATATCATATGAACATGAATCGCAATGCGTAGTTTTTAAATCATAAAAATTCAAAAATTGATGTTTGATATTTCAAACGTTTGAATATGAATTGCAATATTGGATTTTAAAAACACATGAACACGAATGAGGGTATTGGATTTTAAACTCACTTGAGCTTGAATCGCAATATTGGGGTTTAAAAATCCATGAATACGAATCGCGGTATTGAATATTAAACTCGGGTGAGTAAGAATTGTAATATTGGGCTCTTAAAATGCATAAATACAAATTATTGCGATATAGGATTTTTAGGTCCATAGAAATTAATAGCCAATTACAACAATAGAAATTGCTATGTACAATTTTTAAATCATGCGAATACGAATCGCAAGGAATAGTTTTTAAATCGGAATACGAGGATCGATGTCTGATATTAAAAAACACATGAATAAGAATCGTGATATTAGCAGATTCCGGCGTTGTTCCAATTATGCACAAATCTAACAGACCATAGCAACCAATTCGACAGAAGAATAATTTAGGACGTAATTCTTTACGTAATTGGTAGAAGAATGTATGTTTCTTTTAATAACGGTAGGCAATGAACTTCTGTTAGAAGAACCTTAGAAGATGCCAGAAGTGTTGCTTATTTATCGTTACGCAGTGGACACCTGTGAACCAGTCAAGTAGGCAGCTAAATTACCCACATCACACTGCCACAGATACCTGTCGTAGGGTGGGTCAAATTCACACAGAGAAACATCGGTGCCCTGAGTAGGATTTGAACTCGCAACCATTTCGTATGCTTTGCAAAGATGCAAGAATTCAGAGATTGCATGAGAACACCAGATTAAATTGAGATATGTAATTAGTAAATGGAGCTATTAACAAACAAAACAAAACATTAGATCAAAAAATAAAAAAAAATAAAAAAAATTCTTATGGACATCCAGAATATCGGGCTATCAACAATAAGAAAGACACTAATTATCAATAAGAAAAAGGGAATTTTACATCTAAGGAGCTGAATTTTTAATTTTTCCTAAAAATTTAGAAGTGGAAAAAACTGGATATTCGGTATGAAACACAATGATCTCTACACTTTGACTAAAAATATAAAGGAAAGTAAGTTCAGCAAAAGAGGTTACGCAAAATTTCCAGGGTTCAGTTTGTTTCGTTCTTGGAGTTTTTTTCCTTCCAATTTCGTTAGACATTTTTGCAGTTTTACCACAAGAGGTCGCAAGAAATACAATTTTCAACACTTAGCTATGACTGTATAATCTTGGTTTTTCATGAAATTAGGTAGAGACTTGCACAGTGACATCCTATGCTAGGTGATGGTGACATACAATAGGTAAGTGCCAGTGCACTTACCTATTTTCGTATGTTAAAGGTATGTATACACGAATTTTTGGTATGTTAAACATATCATAGAAGGAACTTTGTTAGATATGAAGAAAAAAAGTTGCATTATAATTGCTTTATAGCAAAAATAATTGCTTTTTCAGCCTATGCAAAAAAGTCACTTAAGACTGAAAATTGGTATATCTAGTGGCATTTAAGTCGCCAGTTGCAACCACGTGGAAACAAACTTTGCCTAAAATCTTCTTTTAATGTAGAATATGCAAAATTATAGATATTTATCAAAAATTACAGAACAGATATTAAGGAATTCAGGTAGATGGCAGAAAAGAGAATAAAGGACGCCCCATTTTTTAGTTGTTGCTTATTAAACATATCAAAGCAACATTTACTGTTAGATTAACTGAGAGCTCACAAATTATTGGAAAATTATCTCACATTTCCAAGAGAAAATATTGTTTTTTAATTACAAGAAAAGATAAATAATATCGACTATGCAATAACTTCTAATAAACATAGCATAGACCAATAAAATTTCTTAATTATTTACTAGTTAAAAAATATCAACTTTCTGTCTTAAAATACTTCTAAAATTATTTTAAAAAAATACATAAATTTATAAATCTAATATGTAACTTCGTAAAAATTAAGCATAAAATATTACATTACTAAGACAATTTTCTTTGTAGACATCTATGCGTTTAATATACAATGAACTAAAATAACGATAAGAAAATTCCTTTCACAGCTTGCAACTATTTCTAGGGGGGGAATTTTGAACTTTTCGTACTTTTAACGAAATTAAACACTTTCTCATAATTTTTGGGTATTCGGATAAAAATTTCACATTTTTCCAGCTTCATAAAATTAAACAATATTCCTCAGCTCTGTGGCCACTTTGGTAATTTCACAATTTATCAAAACTTTTTACAAGTATTTACTAATGTTCTAGATTTCTCTAGGATTTAAAAATAATAACTATGTTATCTATTGAAGTTTTTTTTTTCTTCCTCTAAAGCATAGGTCGACTAACTTTTTTGATCATCGACCCCTATATAATTTTTCGAAATCTCCATCGACCCCCATAAAAGTAATTTTCTGTTAATTAAGATAAAACTATTAGATACTGTGTTGGTACATGTATTTTATGATTTAAACATTTATTAAAGTAATAGTACATTGTGTAACAATAGTTTTATGAAAAATACATTTATGTTGAAATTTAAATACCTTAATATTTATTAAATAATAAGTAATTATAAATAAATAGAAATAATAATTAAAGTAACTACAGATTTATTGCTTCTTAATCAGTGAGATGAGTGTGCCTGGTGTTTTTTTGAAAGGTTCGCTATATTGGGTTCAAAATTGGTCAATTTTAATTTTAAATCCCCTCGTAACTCCACATTTAATTTATTTTTGTACTTAGTTAAGATTGAATTTACGTGACTGAAACCGGCTTCAACCATAAAGGAACTTGGAAAAGCTAGCATAAAAAGGTTGAGCTATTTCATAAAGTTCTACATATTTTTGCATTATATTTATATTTGTTCAAAATTTACTCATTGTTAAATTTTTAAGAAGCGTCTTTGCTTCAAGATCCGATAATAATTCAGCAAACTCATCTTGCAGGTTGATGTCCATGTTTTTGATGATGCGTTTATTAATTTATGTTCTATAAAGAAACTGATATTAAGTCAATTATAAAAAAAATTCACAAATTTTACATACTCAATTAGATATGTGTGATTTACTTATTAAGAACTGTTTTTTCTTTGACCCCCAATTGAACCCTTCCGATTCGGATCGACCCCCAGGCTCAGATCGACCCCCACTTTTGTTAACTAGACCCCTGGGGGTCTATATAGACCACTTTGGCGACCTCTGCTCTAAAGCATAAGAAAATAACAATGAAATGTTGATTTTAACAAATTATTTTTTTCTAATTTTGCATTTTCATTCAGACAGAAATATTAAATCTTATTATTTTGAAGTGTATGAAGTTAAAGTTTTGAAACATATTAGAATATCATAAATAAAATATATTACTTTAAATATCCTTTTTGTACTTAAAAGAAAAGAACAAAATAAGAAAAAACTTACAGTGCAGGTAGAAACTCCTGATTTCTTAACACTCTTGCGCTGTTTCTGCCTAGCTTTTTTCCCAAGACTCTCCAGCAAGCCATCAAGAGGTACTTCATGATAATCACCATAGCCCAAGAACTCAACTGCGCATAACTTGTCTTGAACATCAAGAATAATTGCCTCATAATATGATCCATCTTCAGGGAATATGGCACGGCAATAATTTCCAATTCGCCACTATTATAAAAAGTTACGAAAAACTATTACAAAATATCATTAAAATGTGTTTAAACATGTATTAATTATTTTTAATGTGCATAAATGTAAACACGACAAAAATAATAAAAATCAGATATAAGTTAAATTAGAAAATACACTATTAAAACTTGATCCACACTTTAAAGCATTTATGCTCATATGAATTTAAATTGCACTAAATAATAATATAAATAAGGAACAAATAATCAGTAAAAAAAGCTACACTAATTATCAACATAACCGGATATAAGTTAAATTATTAACTATTATACGACAATGTGCAAAATTTTTGCATGAGGTTAAAATTTAAGATGTGAGAAACTTGGTTTATGATAATTAAAAAACTGTTATACAGGGTATCTGTTACATTTTAGATATTCAAATCCATGACTAATTCCAAGAATTTTTCATGACTTAATGAAGTTACTATTTTCCCCGACAAAAGCAATTTAAAAAAGCATTATAATAATATTAATTGAAATGATATGTATAACTTAAACTGTTATACTATGCACTATATATTTATAGACTTTAAATTTAAATAAACAGAGTAAAGAAAGAGTTGAAGCAATAAAATAGCTGTAAAAAATGCATAGCAAATAATTTCTTTTCCTTTTTTTCTTTCTGTAGAATTACTTCTAAAGATACTTTTCTTGTTCCATCATCGGAAAGGAAAGAAATACTCCTGATTTTTCTGTACTCATTTCGGAATTAAAAGTTCGCCAATGACTGGCTTGCTGCAACTAGAATTTTAAATTGATAAAATGAAAAAAAAAAAAGAATAAAAATTCTGAAATCACTGAAGCTTGTAATATATAAATTACAAAATTAACATTTAATTAATTAGAGTAGAATTCAAACTAAAAGTAAACTCGTACTTGAATATAAATGGCACATGTTAATTCATTACAGCAAGTTCTGAAATGCACTAAAATTATTAAATAAAAAATATAGCAACTTTCCTTTGAGCAATTATGATAACTCTACTTGCTTACATCTTAAATTTAAAAGGAAAAAAAATCTTTGTTTCTCTTAATTGAACATAACATATCATTACTTTGGAAATTAGTTTTGTCTAAACAGACAATTCTTTTTAATGACAACTTTTTTTCTTCAATATATTAAAAAACAGAAAAAACATTACCATGCTGTATTAATAATTTTTTTAAAATTTTATTTCATTAGTGAGTTTTAATTTTTTAAAGGAATTAGGTTAGAGATCTTAAAGCCAAGTCTGTTGAGCTATGATATTGTCCCACAAAACTACTTCATACAGTGTAAAAGAATAGTTTGTTGAAAAGAAGAAAAAAAAAACTAATGTAATGAAAATTATTTCAGATTACTAAACTGCTGATACTAAATTTGTAAACTGTAATTACAAAAAAGATTGTCAATTAGTCTGTTTAGTACTTCATTAAAAAATAAATAATAAAATATTAAGCAGATTAAATTATCAAAGAGCATAAAATCAGAAGAGGTATAGCACAGATGCAAAGAACAAATAAATCAGTTGATTTTACAAAATACAAAGTTCATCATAGCTATTGCATTATGTACTACATATTTTTGCAGCAAACAAAGTACAACTTTATTACACTAATAACTATCAATTTAAATTGATTAAAATATTCTACAATTAGTATAGACATCAATTAAACTTAATTACACAATGTTTTTCTTATGTTAACTTCATTTTTGAACACACAACTGTGAAAAGTAATAGATTTTTAATTCAATAAAGATAGTAATAATTTTTTTTTTTTTTTTAAACTTATTGAAAATTTTGCCAAAACTGATCATTTAAGAACATTAAAAAAAAAAAAAGAAGCTTTAAACTGATTATTCAATAAGGTTTGCTTATTGGTTAACAGTAACAATAAATTTAAAAGCACAAGTAAATAAAGGAATTTTCTAACATACAAAAGCCAGAAGAATTTGATTAAATTAGTAGAAAAGAAGAAACTAATAAAATTCAGTAGTCTACTGAAAAATGCTGTAGAGTAGGCAACTGTGATTATGTACGACATATTTGCTTTTGGAAAATACTTTGAAAATTGCAGCAACAAATATTTCACTTTAATAACAATATCAAATTTTACAAGATTAAATTCTCCATTATGTATTATGAATTCACCATTAAGATTGAATTCCTCATTATGTATTTTCGATTTTTGTTTCTTTGGCCTGTAGCACGATTGTTATGAACTTGTAGATTTGCATTAATATTGGAAATTTTTTTTTTTCATGAAATCATTTAGTTACTTATAGATTTTGCAGCTTAGAATTTTCATGAACAAATACAAATATAATTGTAAAAGGTATTAAATTATCAACATTTGTTTAATTTCTGACACCACTTTTTGAAATTTTATAAATTCTTAGAGAGACTTAAATAAAATGAAAATCTTACTGTGAACACAAAACCTTAGTTAAAAATCTTTCGTCAAGCAATTCCTTAACTCTTGTAATTAGTTTAAACCTTTTCATCACCATCGACCAAATTTATTTGAAAATCATTTTAAAAAATCTATATTGATATAGTATATATGCAATAAACACATCAGCCTATTTTTTTCTTATACATTACCAGTTTTATGGAGATAAAAGAAAAAAAAGAGTTGATTTATTTTGTTTTCTTTCATCTTGACTTTTCTTTGTAAGAGAAATGTTTACTCAAAAGCATTTGAATGAAAAATTAAGAATTTATTTTATAACAATCACTTATCAATTCTTCTACACTTAAATAATCTTGCCTTCTCTTGAGCTACTCATTTTACAATAGATAATAATACAAAAATAAAGAGTATTGAAATTGAATTATTTCAATATATTTTATCACAGAAAAATATTATAACCAAACTCAAAATGCCCTTTGCAAAGAGGAAGCCGTCTGCCTTCTTTCATTCTTAAGGAGAACTCTGTATAAATTTCTTCCATTATGGTAACTAATTTTCTGTGAATGGTATTTGCACGGTCTCACATATTATGCACATCCACCCATAATACAATATCTTATTATGACTAAACTATATCTAGTGTGTGAGACCATTTCTAGCATCAAAAATACTATGTGAAAATATTCAATTTGAAAAAATCTTGTAGAAATGGGGGTAAAAAACCTATCTGCTGGAAGAGCCGTCGTAAGCGAAGTATATCAAAAATAAAGAATAGGAAATCAGTTGTGCCATAAAGTGATTATTATAATTCCAGATTCAACGACAAAATAAATTAAAATCAAGAGAATTAAAAAAAAAACTATGTGGAAGTGATTAGAAAACATTCTGATTTACAAAGTAATTGTCCCAATTTGAGTATGTTAATAAGTCATTGCTCTAATTGGAAGTTCAAGAAACACAATATTAAACTAATAATATGAAAACTTAAAAAAAGAAAGAAAACAAATTGAAAAATGGTAAACCTCGGAATTGTCTACTTAAATTCAAATTCCTTTGAAGTATAACATAGCTTTAAAAATATTGAAAATTGCAAATCCATGTATAAATTGCCAAAAAATGACAGCTGACAAAAATTAAATTTAAGTTTACAATGAAATCAGCAAAAATTGAGCTCACGAAAATGTGATTAAATAAAATAATGTTTAGAATTAGAATTATAAGAAATGGTACCCAATGTTATCTGGGATGAAGTGGAAACTGGCTAAAAAGCAAAAAGGCATCAATGAAAACTTAAAATCAATGTAATTTACTTTATTAATGGAATCATATAAGTCATTATATTAGTGATTAAAAACCAACATCGATTCACGTAAAATGCTCTATTATCAGCTTAGAGAATTAGTATTAGTACATTTAGTTTGTGAGTACAGATAAAAAAATTAAAATAAAACGAGACAAAATTATGAAAAGTAATTAAGTTGTAAATATTTTAGAATGTGGCTAGTTTTTTCCAATTTAAACGAAGGAAAAAAATGATAAAAAGAGAAAAATGCCCAGTTTCAATATTATAGCAAACACAATTTATTACTACAAAAACTCATTTGAATAAATATTTTAAAGATATGGAGGTTAGTTTATTAAACTATTAATAATTTATTTCACTAAGAAAATTCCTTTTCCATTTTTATTACCATTATAACATGCTTACTTTTTTCCCTGCAATTTCCTCTTTCACATTCTCTTTATTAGCCTTCTTGTTCTTGCCCTTTTTAGCCTTAGCTGCTTTTTCCTAAAATCAAAACTTTGTTTTAAAACAAAACTAAATTAAGAGAACAAACTAGATACAGGCAAATGTTAAAAAATATATAAAATTTAATCAAGTACAATACTTAAAAAAAAATGACAAACTGGTAATAAGAAGAATACAGAATGAAAGGCTAATGCAAAAAAATAAAAAATCAGCATCTTGAGAAACCAGATAGACAAACACGACAGGAAAAAAATCAGAACCTTAACAGTTAAAACACTTATAAAATAAGGGTCTTTTAAAATAAATTAGACAAATGTAAATAAGATTATTATAATAAAATTTAAATTTATCAACTATTAAATTTAGATTGAAGCACAACTCTATTTAAAAAAATTTCTAGCAATTTGTCAAAAGTTTATTACTACCCCCTCTGGTTTAAACCATTTTTTTTATAATAAAAAAGTAAATTTAAATGAAAATTTCAATACAAGGATGTGAGCCGTAATGGCTCAGGGGATAGAGCGTTCGCTTTCCAATGAGGTGAACCGGGTTCGAATTCCACCGATCATTGGCCGATACGAATATGTATCCGGCTGGCACCAACCACAGTGTTAATGTGAAATGTCCTCAGTGGTAGATGGATCATGAGTTAGAGTTTTACAGTCAGGCTAACCGAGGGAGGTTCTCGTGGTCTTCCTCTCCATGTAATGTAAATGTGGGTAAATTCCATCAAAAAGTGCTCCACAAAGGCAAATTTCCTAAGGCAATACCTGATCCAGGAGTTTCCTTGTCCTCTGGATTGGGTTCAAAATTACAAGGCTATGGAGTTGAACATTAGTAGTCTTCATTATTACACATTACATTAGTTTACATGAAGATATATACATATAGATGCAAAACTTCTGATACAGTGAAACCTGTGTATAACGATACTGTCTATAACGATAAACCTGTCTATAGCGATATTTGCTTGAGGTCCCGGTGAAATTCCTATTTACTCAATGTATTTTTAGCCTGTTTATAGCGATAACCACTTTTCAGTTAAACATGTCTACAACGATAATTTTTCCTCTTTTGATAGTTGATAGTTCTATTCCGATTTTTCTGCCGTTGGAAAACGACTCCCCATCGAGCCTAAATGTGAGATAACAAAATGTTTTTTTTTTTCAATCCCCTTTGTATGTAATATTCTTTCGTTGTTTCTGAGAAAAAAAGCCACTTTTAGGGAAAATTAGAGCTGTAGAAATGGGTGAAGGGGTATTGTAGGAGGGAGAGAGCTTCGTCAGAAAAACGGGTGACACACTGACGAGACATCGATGCGCCAGCGACACGCATCGATGTCTCGTCAATGTGTGGTCCGCCTTAGGTGGGGGGGAGAGGGAGTTTCTCGCCAATGATGATATCCCTGCTTTAAAAAGAACACTTCGAAGGTCAATCGTCTTGCTTTCCTCACCATTCATTAGCTGAGGAAAGGAGACAAGTTGCAAGGGGGCGCTCTTTTTTCAGAATGGTCACTTTCAAATCGTCTCATTCATAAGTAAGTCCTTATCGTTACTCACTACGGACTGGCATGTTTTCCTTGCAATAAAGTTAATTTTAATTTTGAAGTGATGGCTCGGCGTAAAGCATTATCTTTTGAAGAAAAATTAAATATCATATCGGAAATTGATCAAGGATTGAAGCAAGTTGACGCTGCTAAGAAATATGGGATTTCACAATCAACAATAGCTACTTTTTTGAAGAAAAGAAAAGATATCGAAGATGCTGTGGAAGGAAGCAAAATTGATGGTAAAAGGAAAAGATTTAAAGGTGCAGTTAATGAGGATGTAGACAAAGCTACCCTAAGATGGTTCCATGAAATGAGACAACAAAATGTGCCAATTAGTGGTCCAATGATTGCAGAAAAAGCAAGAACATTTGCGTCTTTGCTAGGCAACAATGAGTTCAAAGCCAGCAATGGGTGGATTACATCATTTCGAGAACGTCATAGTATTGTTTTTAGAACCATCTCAGGTGAAGAAAAGTCAGCTCCAGTCAATGATGTTGCATCCTGGAAGCAACGAGAAAAAGAGACTATTGAAAAAACTTATTCTCCAGAAAACGTGTACAATGCTGATGAAACTGGCTTATTTTATCAGCTCATGCCAGATAAAACAATGGCATTTAAGGGAGAAAATTGTAAAGGCGGTAAAAAATCAAAACAGAGGTTAACTGTTCTACTTTGTGCAAACAGTACTCGAACCGATAAACTGAAGCCGTTCGTTATAGGCAACTACGCTAAACCTAGATGTTTTAAGAATGTGAAAAGCTTACCAGTTGACTACAAGGCAAACAAAAGAGCCTGGATAACAGAAGAAATATTTAACAACTGGCTGCTTGATGTGGATAAGGAGATGAAAAGAAAAAAGAAAACAATAGCTCTCTTAGTTGACAACTGCACTCCTCACAACAATCCTCCAAGTTTGAAAAATATAAAATTGTTTTATTTTCCTCCAAATTGCACGTCGATTCTACAGCCATTAGATTTGGGAATAATAAAATGTTTCAAAGGATACTATCGAAAAAGATTAGTTCAGAACGTTGTTTATAATCTGGATAATAAACTCCCAAATCCTTATGCAGTTGACGTAAAAAATGCATGTGATTGGATTTCCGGAGGGTGGAATTCATTGACACAATCCACCATCCAAAATTGTTGGAAGAAAGGTTCTTTCTTTGAGGATAAAAGCAACGGAAACGCAGAAACTGAGCTTACTGAAATCACTGATGAAGAAGAAAAATGTGTGGCAGGCTTAAATTCGATTGTCAGTGATTTCCAAAGATCATCTAATACATCATTTCTATTTAACGCAGATGAATTTTTAAATTTGGATAATGATGTGTTGGTTTTCAGTGGTGCAAGTGATGAAGAGATTTTAGCAGAAGTTATCCCTGGTGATCAAAGTGATGAGGAAGAAGCAGCTGACTGTTCTCAAAACAGGACTCAAACTTCACCCGAGAATGCCATATTGCTAATTAACACTTTGTAAGATTTTGTTGCAACATTACCAAATGTAACTGATGTTCATTTGAATTCATTAGATGGACTGAAATCTATGTGCATGGAAATGGCAATTGCTTCCAAAAATAAGCAAACAAAACTAACCGATTATTTTTCTAAATAATTTCTGTTTTGATTCATAAAATTGTAAGTAAATTTTTCGTGTGTGCTGTTTCATGATTCTAAGTAAAATTTTCATTTGGAGCCTATAAAAGAAATTTAATTTATCATTAGTTTTAAACGTATGCTTTTAAATTTCAAACCTGTCTATAACGATAACCTGCCTATAACAATATTTTATTTAGGTCCCTACAGTATCGTTATAGACAGGTTTTACTGTATTATCTTCTTTAATAATGACATTGTATTTCAAAAATTATCATAACATAAAGTTGGTAATGGATGTAATATTTGGCTGACATTTCTATCTAATTATAACAGTCAACTTATATATTTGACAAATATGATTAACTTGCACAATAATTGCATTTCCAGTCACTGAAAAAAAGAAAAATAGCCAGTTTCTTGCTTTCATGTTCGTGCTTGAATTGTAAAATCGATTTGCTGGTCTTATGAACAATTGATGAAACAAAGCTTTGGCCTGACTGGATAATAAGCTATGATTCGGTCTAGAGCAATTTGTGTTCTGAATATTCTTTAAATGAATTACTGTTATTATTACATAAAATAATGTTTCTTAAATTATTTTTTAGTTTATAAGTATTAATATTGAAACCTTGGAATCAGAAACCTTTCAAAAAAATTAATATAATTTCTATTTCATTTGAATGTTGCAAAAAAACAACAAGAGTTACATTACATTGTATTTAGCTGATAACTATATAAACAACCTAGGTTGTTTTAAAATTAAGCTATAAGTATTACACGAAACACATTGTTTAATGATTTTTATCTATGAAACTTAGAAAAAGTTGAAAACAAGCATATAATTTTTATGCTTGTTTTCAACTTTTAACATGCTTATTTTCAACTTCAAGTATGCTTATAATTTTTATTATATACTAGAGCAGATGTTCCAGTAGTGGGCATCCTTTAGAGATTTCTTAAATTATTGTTTATAAAATAACTATATTAAAGTGTTCTCATTGCAATGTTTGAGGATGATGGCCCATCCTTTTAACAGAGATAAATGCCCTTTTTGTAAAGAATTTTGTCTCCCATTTTACTTTTCTTAATGAAATGCTCTTTTTATTGCAGTAACAGGAACTAGTCATAACTTCTGAAAATTATTTTTAGACCAAACTTATTTCTCATATTTGAGTATTTTGAAAGTTACTGTAATCTATCTCAATGTAATTTTCAAGATTAGTGCCCTTCAAAAACTGAAGGTACCCTGGTTTTTGAAAAAGTACCATTTTTTATTTTAGGGAGATATCTGTATACTCATAATATTTCAGTTTTTTAAAAAACATATACATAAATCTAGCAAATTTTAAGCAAATTTCAACTAATTTCTTAGGAATTGGTAAGATTATAAACATGCAGAGAATTATCAAAATCTTTTAACATTTTATATTAAATATCTGCATTTAAAGCAATACGAGTGCAAAGCAAAAATAAATATAATTGATATAAAATGAAAAAAATACAGTAAAACTGTAATATAAAGCTGAAAATGTTGCACAAAACTAAGGATAGTAAAAAATATTAAGTGCAATATTATATAAAAGACACATTAAGCATTCAACGCTAAAGCTCAATATGTGCAACAGCCAAAGCTTCAGCTTCCAACATTTCATGCCTTCAATCATTAAAGATTATTTTCTGGCAATACTAAGTGGTCTCCAACTTGTCGATCCTTTTATAATTTTGTGTGATCGTGTGAACACTATAATAAAAATATAAATTGAAATAAAATCAGCAATAATATAAATGAGCTAATAAAAGTTTCTTACAGACTCCTCCATAGCTTTATCGTATGCTTCAATTAATTCAGAATCATCCCAATCAAATGCTAAAACATCCTATAGGAAGGGGGGAAAAATCACAAAAATAATTTAAATTTTGATCAACTATGTAAAATACATTATATCAAATTCTTTCCTGAGTGTCTTTAACTAAAATTCATAAGTTAGTCAAACAAAGAAAACTAAAAAGCAAATTAAAAACTATTGTTAGCATGTAAATCATTATGTTAATTCTAACATTTCTTTGCACTACTTCAGTAGTAATTGGGGTTTAAAAACCCATGCTTTTAAAAATAAAAGCTCTGACTTTTTAAAATTTATTTTCAGGTTTGGGTATTTGCAGGGTATCTGCTACACTTTAGATTTTCAAATTCATGATTTCCCATGATTAATTCTTCAGAAAAAACAATAATAAATTTGAAAAAGCATTATAATAACATTATGATAGGTTTAACCAATGTTATATTGTGCATCTTCATACTTAGAAAACAGAGTAATAAGAGAGTAAAAGCAATAAAATAGCTGAAAAAAGTACAAAAGCGAATAAATTTTTTTCTCTTTTTTTTTGGCAGAATTATATTCTAAAGATACTTTTCTTGTTTATCGGAAGGGAAAGAAAAACTACCAATTGTTCTGTTCTCATTTCCGAATAAAAGAAATTTCGCCAATGACTGGTTTGCCTCAGCTATATTTTTAAATTGATAAAAAAATAATAACAAAAATTCTGAAATCACAGAAGTTTAAAAGAGAATTTGCTCCAGAAATTATGTTTTTCTTTCATTTTTTGAGAGAACACCATAATTTTTGAAGAACACTATAAAAACATTTTATATTTTAATCAAATATGACAGTGAGTGGGGATTTTGTTACAAATTCAGATATTCAGAACACCAGGAAATTGGGAAGGGGGGGGTGAGTTACATTTTTATAATTAGATTTTTTCGTGACTTAAATCAATGACTTTCCATGAATTTTTTTAACAAAAATACTTAAAATCAAGACATTTCATAACAAATTTTGTTTAATACTGAAATTCATGACTTTCCAGGTGTGCAGATTTTGATGTGGTACCAGTTGTCAGCTAGATAACCCTATGGCAGAATTTTTTCAAGCTATCTGCGACAAAACTCTCTAGCACTAATATCTTCAACTTAACTCTAACATTCTGCGACAATGTCGCTGTGATTCTGCCACAGGGTTGGGTAAAACAGTAAAGAAAATAAATAAAGAAAATTTAAATATAGTAGTCTTGTGATAGCTTAGGGACACAATGATTTTAACAATACTACCACTTGGACATCAATAACATAGAATTAGAAAAACTTACAAATTTAAACCATATAGACTGAGTTTGAAACAAGAAGAAATTACTAATCTAATATTAGTGTAATGAATATTTCTTTTAAAATGTGAAAGATATATGTAATTTTAAAAAAAAAATTCATAAATTTTTGATTGTACAGGATTTTATTCTGAGAAGTTGAGCTATAAATTGTTTGTAGTTGTAATTCTTTTTAAAAGTCAACAGAGTGGTATTGTATTCCATAATTTAATATTTTTATTTCAGCATTTGTAGGATGTAGCTCAACACCTTGGTCTGACTCTGCTCCATCAGTTTTCCTATAACAATATAGTAAACTTTAGATTCTGTTAATATGGGAACTACAGGAGCACTCCAGTCTTGCAGTTAGTTAAAGTACGACATTATCGTGAAGCTAAAATTCCTCTCCTTGACTGTGGTATGGAAGTTTGGACAGAGAGGCATCACTGTCCATGTCACCTGACCAGGGTTGAAATTACACGCTATTCATACCATGACAGTTCAATGATAAAGCCCTGAAAAATCTGGCTAGGTTCTTGGCCATGGTTGCATGGTGTGTGAAGCTGTGGGGTTAGGGAAACAAAAAAATAAGTAATATATAAAAAAAATGAAAAATATTTTCTGTAATTGGGGAGATTTCCATAGTGCTCAGTGGCAGGATAATTGCCAAGTCTTGGCAACTTCCCAGCAATGACCTGCGAGAAACTAAAAAGAACATCACAGAAAGGGACCACTCAAAGGGTATGACTCATAGCCACCCCCTGGCAAAGATTTACTTGTTATTAGGTAAAATATTTTGAAAATCAATTTGGCACCTTGACGATTGTAGATGGGGTGGTAGATCACGATAAGGAATGTAATTCTAGTTTATATAATTATTAACGACACCAGATCTGTTTATAATGTGAGTTCTTTATTCACAAATTTTAATAACGTTTAAATTTATTCTTAATCTTTTTCTCAACTGTTAAAATATTTGAGACATTTTGCAAAAAAAAATCAAAAGAAGGCTCTTTAGTATTAATTAGATGATTAGACATACTCATTTAACTTGATCATTAAAAACACAATAACTTTCATTTTGTTTCATATTAAATGTTTACTTTACATTACTCTACTCAATGAAAAAAAAACTAGCTAAAAGAAAAAAATGGTTTATATATGGTTTAGCTAAAATACAAATAAGTATTGGTTAATATATGGTTTAGTTAAAATACAAATAAGTATATTTAAAAAGTAAAGTATGAGTTCTCAAAATATGGTAATCAATAAAATAATTTTTCTCCTGTTTATATGACAAGAAGCCACAGGTTTTATTTCCTTGAGTATTGTTAATGAAAACATTTAACAATTTAAGCAGCTTTTATATTTATAAATAGAAGGATGGAACTGAAAAATGAACTAGTAAAAACAAAAGAAATTCTAATGCATATTTAGACTCGGTTGTCTCAATGTTTAAAACAAACAGATACTTTACCACTGGTTTATTAAAATCCATCGTGCTTAATAATAATAATTCCAATTCTTCTGGTTGTTCAACAATACAATATGTTGTAAGTTCAGGGCAAAATTAAAACGTTTTCTGTTAACCCGGGAACAGACTGTAGGCAAAAATGTTGCTTAGAGCTCTCTGACAACTTGGAACGTTTTTGACTGCCTATGCCTGTCATAATTGAAATAATTTATAATAAATAAATAAGAAAACCTTTGGTCGTCGGCTACCGAAGCGGGGGTGCCATCCCCTCTGCAGAGGATCAAAATTGTGATGGCATGTCTTCGGATCATCCTCAGAGATGTAAATGAACTACAACTACAACAAGAAAACCTTCTCTTGGCGTCAAAAATGCTATTTCGCTAATTGCGATTCAGACAACTTCGACCGGCTCCTTTTATATCCATGACCATAATCAGAGATACTTGTCTCGCATTGTTGTATACTAACCAGAGGTGACCAAAGAGGAGGGTCACACAGAGGAGCACAGATAGCGTTAGCATTTAAATTCGCTAAAAGACTTCTGTGTTACTACTTTCGATTGATTTTTACGCCGGAGTTGGTAAAAACGGGAAATCCAATATTATTATAATTGTAGTGCTTTACATTATAACGCATTCTTCCAATTTAAATTTTAACGAAACAAACAACAAATGGATTTAGAAAACTCCACAAGCATGCTACAATTCTATCCAAAAGATGACAAACAATGACATTGTACAGTCAGCAAAAAAAAAAAGATATCACCCTGAATAACTTTTGTTATAATGATCGGATTTTCACGATCTAAGTGTCAATCTTAATGGTTCCCGGGGGTGACCTCAAATATGCTAATTAATTAGTGCTAACTATTAATTAAGTTACGAAATCTGACACAAAAACGTACTTTCTCTGAATAAACATGTATTTTTTTTAACATATTTGGATTCCTAACCTTCAAAATATAGGGGGTAGCCGCAATCTGGGAAATGTGGTCCCCATAGTTTGGTCAGGAGAGCGATCCAAAGTTCGTACCCCTTAATGTTAATTTCGCTTTTTGCGTTTTCAGTCATATTTTCAAAACTAATGAAGCAATTCAAAAAAAATTGCACCCACTCATAAAACTCATTTACCCAAAGATAATTTCATGAAAAAAATAATTTTTATTAATTATTAATTATTTTTTATTATTTAATTAAATTGAGGATGAAAAAATTTTGAATTATAAGGTATGAATTTTTTTATACCATAATAATCTACATATTTTTCAATAGAAAAATCTAAAGTTTCAACTGTTTTTATTTATTAGAAGCTGAAAAAAATTAAAATTAATTATTTTTAAAAAAATAATTTGGCGACAATAAAAAAATGATTAAATGGGGCGATTAATATTAAAATGTGATAAACTTGCGAGGAACTTGACTTCGCGCGCGTAGTGTAAAATTTCATTCATATTTTTTTCGCTAATAATCGTTTGCTAATCTTTTTATTTTTATTTCTTTCAAACTATAAAATACGATGTTTCTTTTTAGTCATTTAATAATGTATTTGTAATTTAGTAAAGAAATTATGAATAAAACATTTTGAATAAAAAACACTTTATTCAACGAATGTCTAGTTTTATAAAGGCGTGCTTCTGATAGAATATGATTATGCACCAGATTGTGCTTATACTTAATGTGATTATTTTTTAATTTTTGATTTTCTTTTTCAATAACTGATACAATTTCAATAATATACACACGTATGCATAGATTTGGAATAATATATTTATCAATTTCTTGAATATATATTTTATAATTATTAATACGAATGCGTAGTCAACATTTTTAATCATCTTAAAACTTCCCCCGGTGGCTGAGCGGTAGCGCTTCACCCTGTCGTTCCTCGGGCCGGGCAAGGCTGACTCAGCCTTTCATCCCTTCAGTGGGTCGATAAATAAGTACCAAGCATGATTGGGAACTAAACACTGGGGGTTCCGCGTTCGGCTGACCACCTGACCGGAACATCTGCTCCTGCACCCCAGAGCCCTAGGTTCAGAAAACTGAGATGGGCATAGTAGGCCTTGGCCCTCCATGGGCTGTCGTGCAGCTGAGTTTAGAGTAGAGTTTTTTAAAACTTCTTTACATCTTATATATCGCCTTAATCTTAAAATAAATTTGTAAATTACCTGTCTATGCGTGTTTCGCAGAATTATTTTTCTAACTTTTTTATTGAATTTTAATGCAATTTTTTTTAAAATTCTATTATGTATATTTTTTTCCAATAATATGCTAATCAATTGTTTAAGTACTTTAATTTATGTTTTTCTTTAAAATAAAATTGCTTTTTAAATTATTGCTAAGTTCTTATTGAAAGAAAACTTAAAATTATTGCCAGCTATCTGAGAATTAAATCTTGTTAAGAAATTAAAAATATTCTAATGATCACACTCAATATCATTCGAAGCAGAACAGCTGACTATTTACTAAAAATACTATTGTTTACGAAAAATGAAGATAAATTATTAATTTTATTTTTTTTATTACTTCTTATTTATTCGAGTAATGAAAAGTAAATGCGTATGTGCGCACAGGGGAAAAATTTAACAGATTGTTTTGTTTTTTAAATGAACAAAAAACTATGGGCATGCAATTTTAATTCAACATTCAAAGTTAATCTTGTGCGCTAACCCTTTTAAGTTACCCTTTTGTCTTAAAAAGTTGAAAATATTTTCTTTAAAAGTTGTTTGTATAATTTCTCAACTTTTGCACAGTTCAAAAAAATATTGCTATATCAGGAAAATGTTCGATATGCCTTGTTTTGTTAAACAACTACTAAAATAAAAAATTGCAAAAAGATTTGAAAAATGTGCTATTTTTAGAATCATCATCTCAAAAATTGTTCTTTTACTCCATTTGACTTTTTTCTTCTTAAATAACTTATAATCATAGTTTTAACACACGTTTTGAAGAAATTATGTATACAAATTTCTCCTAATATTTCGTAATAAAAAAACAAGAATATTAATGATTTATTTATACAGTGAAACCTACCAAGTTGACCACACTTGTAAGTTTTACACCTGAACAAGTTGACCTCAATTATCAAGAACGGAAATTTTCCTACATAATAAAGAAGCAAAACCTTTGTAACTTGACCACCTGTCTATCTTGTATGTTGACCACTGAAATAAGTTAATTTTGTCTAGGAGTATTATGAAATTCTATTCTAAAACCCTCATAAATTGACCAGAAAAAAAAAATTCAGAAAATTTTCTGACATTTCGCAATGTATGTTAATATTTCACTTGTTTGGTGAAATAGTGTAAAAAGCTAATCTAAACCTTTTTGTGAGTTGACCATCTGGGGAAACTGTAGGGAGTCAGCTTTTGACCATTTCTTTCATTCATTCATTGAAAACAGGTGTGTTAGTTGAAAAGTTGCTCTTCCAGTTGCAATAGAAAGCAAATAGTCTTGTATGCGTAGTAATAACAGAATAAATTTTAAAGTGTTAAAATAATTTTGTTTTGTTAAAGTTTTCAATGTTTTCGTGTTCTGATATTTTAAGAAATTATTTTTATTAAACACTTCACATGCATAACTAACAAAATAATTTTTTTTTAAAAGTTAGTTAAATATTAAAATTATTTCTGTGTAACAAATTGAAGTTCGTTTAGGTTTAAACACATTTCTTGAGATATTCATTTGGCCATTTGCTAAATCAAATTTTTAAGTCAAGTAAAAAAAAAATTTTAATGTGTAGCAACATGTAGGAAACGAAAAAGTAAACAATGTCCCACCCCTTCTATAAGTTGACCACTTGTCTACGTTGGCCACTAAAACAATGCACATGAAGTGGTCAACTTACCCAAGTTTTACTGTCATTGTTTCATTGAACCAGAGTAGTTAATTGTTTTCGTAATAATCGGCCTTACAACTATTTAACTTAGATTCTTTGGACTAGGCGTCACTTCATGCATGTCTTTCGAGATTGAAATTTCAAAGATAAAATGTAAAAATTACAAGAATGCGTAAGCTGGTTTCAACTAACAAAAAAAAAAAAGGGACAAAATCGTTGGCAAAAGAAGTTATCTCATGAAAAGAGTGTCAGAGTTGAAAAATTATTGTAAAAACTGTAACAATTGTTACTCTTGTTTAATTAAGGGTATTATAAACCTAATTTTCGTTTAATCATGTTTTTTAAAGAACTAACGAAAGGAGTGTGTAAATAACATCAACTCTTTTTACTGCAAACTAAGTTTACTTAATATCATTTGCAAATATTAAGAAGTACAAATTCTTGACTTGCTCCTTAAAATAAAGTTTTATTTTAATCGTAGTTGAAGAAGTACGGATATAGTTAAGGGAGGTATGCGACATTCGGAATGCGACATTCGTGTGATAGAGATAGTTTTAAACAGAACGAATTAGTTCTTTTAATTGAAATGCTGACAATATCATTACAGCATTTTGGTTAACAAGTGCCATGAAAAAAGGTTCTGAACTTAAGATATGGATTTTAATATATTTTCCTATTTACATACCTCCTTGATCTCCGCACCGTTTTAATATTCTGTAAAGCATAAAATGAAATAATGTTGAATAAAAAAATAGATTTCAAATGAAATATTTTATTTTCCTTAATAATCTGTTACATTTTAGATTTTCAAATTCATAACTTTTCATGTCTAATTCCAAGAATTTTCATGATTTAACGAAGTTACTATTTTCTCCGATAAAAACAGAATAATAAATTCAAAAAGCATTATAATCACATTATATAAAATAGGTATAACCAAAACACTGCAGTAAGAACGCACTTTAATACAAAACCCCTCTATTTAAGCTTTTAGCTCAATTTCCGCTTTTGGTTTCATATTTTGTAATGTGGCAATCTTTTTCGAAAATATTTTAAATAATTCTTTAAAAATTTCACGTTCATGTAATAAGTTCATTTGAATTCGCAGCTCGCTTTATAGATTTCGTTTCATGTTTTATTCTGTTTCTTCTTTATACTTAATTTTCTGATTTCGCTTGATATTTTTACTTATTGTGTTCCATTATGTTTGTAATTTTTTTGTAAAATTTTTTTGAGTACTTCTCAAACTATTGCATTGATATATTTTACTTTGGCTATATTGATACAATAATAGAAAGTACTATTTTTTTGCTGATATAATCGTGTAAGCTGATGAAAAGATTATATCTTTTATTTTCCGGATATTTTTAGAATTTTTTTTTCCGGTTTCTTGCTGTTTTATTTTTTATTATTATTTTTCTTCCCCCCTTTTTTATTGTTCCGTAATTTTTCCCAAGTTTTTTCCACATTTTGAACTTATTTACTTATTTTATGAGTTCTATTTACTTGCAGCTTATGCGCAATAAATAAAACTTATTATTTTTCGTAATTTTCTTCGTGTTTTTTTTGTTTTTATTTATTATGATATATATATATATATATATATATATATATATATATATATATATATATATCAAAATGCTTTTAAAATGCCTTATAACATTTATTAAGTTTTACAATTTTATCGAAAATAAATACCGTGATTTCTATAAAACTTTGCGATTATGCATCAGAATAGCTATCTTTTTTCAGGTCCACCTTTGCTTGATCACTTTTTTTTCCTTTCCTAAGAAACTCGAAGTGCGGGGCAAAAGCATTTAACCCTACAACTCTTCATAAATTTATGATAACTTATGAAAATTTGGTTTTAATTCAAAACTGTCATACAAATTACATTAAAACAGCTTTACAAAAATAAATAATGTCAGATAAAAATTCAAAGATTCTATAATCTTGGAGAATCAAAAATAATTTATTAATTTATTTAAATTTCCTTTTTAAAAGAGATTTAAAAAAAAAAAAAAAAAAGCCCAGAAAGCAACGTGAAAAATTCTTTTGGTTGCTTAGCAACGAGAAGCACTATCTTTTCCCATCTTGTCATTCATTCAGTTTCTTTATGGTTGTTATAAATTATTTCCCCTTCTATGGCGAGGTAATTTGGCATATTTTTAAACCATCGCCAGATATATAAATCCCTATTGCGACCTAATTTACAACCCATTTTTTTCGAAATTTTGTCTACCCCCCCTATTTTAAGGGTCAGGATTCCAAATATGTAAAAAAAAATACATGTTTATTCAGAGAAAGTACGTTTTTGTGTCTGATTTCGTAACTTAATTAATAGTTAGCACTAATTAATTAGCATATTTGAGGTCACCCCCGGGAACCATTAAGATTGACACTTAGATCGTGAAAATCCGATAATTAGAACAAAAGTTATTCAGGGTGATATCTTTTTTTTTTTGCGGACTGTACACTATTATATCCCGCAGTGGGCTGATCGTCAAGACACGGTTCCTAGCAGATCACCGAAGTCAAGCATCACTGGCTGCGGTCAGTGTGCTGGCGGGTGACCACTTGGATCAGTCTGCGTAGGAACCGAGGGTGTGCGATATTGGTCCTCGTTAAACTGTTCTACCCTGAAGTGCTCGACTCCGCGTGCAGGTCGTCGGGCTATCGAAGCGGGGGTGCCATCCCCTCTGCAGAAGATAAAAATTGTGATGGCATGTCTTCGGATCATCCTCAGGGATGTTTCCCAGACCGACGCTAATAGTCTATTGTGAAGCTCTAGTGCGACGTAAATGAACTACAACAACTAATACAGCAAAATAAAGGATAACTTTCAAAAAATGGTGAACCTTATACTTTATTTATGTTGTGATATTAATTTTCTTAAATTTGCTTTAGGCTCACAACCTTTTAGAATTTATGAATTACGGAAAACTCTTATGAATGGTAAAATTATGCATAAATTTAAACACAAATTGCAATAAGAAAACTTCTTGGAATATTAAGCTTGTTCACACATCACCTCGTAGACGTAACATAAGCGGAGGAATACACCAAAAGTTTTTTTACATTTCGTCCGGTTTTCTGAAGCTTTTGTTGTTGTTTACATTCACTCAACCATCCATAGAATAAAGGCCTGTTTACACGGCCTAAGTTCTTGAACCCGAGAAATTTGAGAAATTTCTATCTCCAAGAAATTGGATGATTCGCCGACACTATTCAAGTTCTTGAATGTTACTGATTGGTCGGATGAAAAACCTGCGCATGCTTATTGTTCATATTCAACATTATAATATCATACTTACATGAATTTAAAATTACTAGAAAAATTTAAATAAAATCATAATAACACAAATAGACAACATGCCCAACTTGTTAAATGCTAATAATAAAATATATGAATAAAAACTGAATAATCGATGTTGGAAATATTTATTCAATTTTTAATTCTTCTAATTGTTGTTGTTGTAGTTCATTTACGTCACACTAGAGCTGCACAATGGGCTATTGGTGACGGTCTGGGAAGCATCCCTGAGGATGATCCGAAGACATGCCATCACATTTTTGATCCTCTGCAGAGGGGATGTTAATAATATTTCTCCTTATTAATTATAATTTCTAAAGCTCAATAGATGGCGCTCTGCGCAGTAATGTAAAATCATTAGTTTCTAATCAGTTTCCTCCATGACACTGTACCATTATCATCATCCTTTTGTTATTAAATATATATTATGTTAAAAGGCGTTTGTTATGATTGAAACCCCGAGATCTGAGATCAATATCACCGTATTTAATATTGGCGCACCAACCTGGAGCTAAGAATTTGATTAAAGGTGAGTGCACTTGATTTAAATAATGGATTCATACGATGATTTGAAAAATAAAAGAAAAATAATTCGCTCTTGAACAACTCGATTGATAACAAAAATTGAAAATTTAATAAATGATGATAATGTGGAATCTAAAGAAAAAATCGAGGAATTAATAGATTGTAAGGAACAGTTAATTGATAAAAATAAAAGTTTAAAAGCAATAAATAATCGAATTGAACCACTAATTGAAAGTGAGGAAATAGAAATTGAAATTACTGGAATTGAAGAATATTCTGAAAAAATAATAAAGTGGCAATCTCGAATCGCAAGATTTTTGAAAGAAAATAATAAAGAAAGTAAAGGAGAAGAATCATTTAATAGCGCACAATATGAAAAATCTAAATTTGTTCCAGAAATAAGTAATGCAGTTAAACTTCCAAAATTAAACATAAATAAATTTTACGGTGAAACAACATTATGGCTTGAATTTTGGAATCAATTTGAAATCGCGATCCATGAAAATGACAGTTTAAGTGAGGTACAAAAATTTACTTATTTAAAAAGCTTACTGGGTGGAATGGCATTAAATGCTATTAAAGGGTTTGCTTTGACTAAAGAAAATTATATGAAAAGTATAGAATTGTTAAAAGATAGATTTGGGCGCGAAGATTTAGTGATTAATAGTCATATGAATCGTCTATTAAATCTTGATCCCGTAAGAAATTCTAGTGATATTAGAGCATTGCGAAATTTATATGATAATTTAGAAGTAAACATTAGATCTTTAGAAAGCTTAAATGTAGTCTCTGGAACATATGGACACTTATTATGCCCTATATTATTAAAGCTAATACCAGAAGATTTAACTTTAGAATACAACCGCAAACGAAAATCAAAATCAGAATTTAATGTTTCGGAATTAATTCAATTTAATAAGGAAGAAATTCAGGTACGCGAATCATCTACATTATTCCATGATAATGTTAAGAAAAATAAACACTATAACTATTATAATCCCAGGGAAGTAATAAATAACAAAAAACAGTTCAGATCGAATATTCCCACAGCTTTAGCATTGGCTACTAATGTAAAATTTAATTGTGTATTTTGTAAATCAGAACATGATTCATTTATTTGTGAAAAAATGTCGGTTTCTGAAAAAAGAGATAGATTAATGAGCGAAGGTCGTTGCTTTAAATGTTTCCGTAAATCACATTTAAGTTCACAATGTAGGAGTAAAATTAGTCCTTGTAAAAAATGTATTAGTAAATCTCATCACGAAATAATTTGCTTTGGAATTAAGAAAACTCAAAACGAAAGTTCACTAGAAACCGCAGAGAAAAATACAGTTGTAGCCAGTGTTTCTCATGTCGAAGAGGGACAAAAAGGGGAATTTCAATCAGTGTTTTTACAAACATGTGTTGCGAATTTACATTTGGCAGACAAAACGCAGGAGATAAATATTTTATTTGATTCCGCATCGATGAGGTCATTCATTACTAGAGAATTAGCTCAAAAGCTTAATCTCCCGATAATAAGAAAGGAAAATTTATTAGTTTATACTTTTGGAAGCCGTGAACCGCAAGAAAAAACATTTGATATAGTAAAGGCGAGTATAAGCAATAAAAAATATCCTACTCGAAGGTCAGAGTTCGAATTATTGGTTACAAGTACCATAACACGTGCTTCTTTCCCACCGCATAATAATAAAATAAAGTTGCTGCTTAAAGATTTTGCGCTTACTGATTTATGTCTTTCGAAAGGAATAAATTCCATTGATATATTAATTGGAGCAGATTATTATTGGAAACTCCACACTGGGTACATAAAGAAGTTGACTAAAGATTTGTTTTATGTCGAAACATTACTCGGAGGAAGCATAACTGGGATTACTCATTCAGATTTAAAAAATGACTCTATCATTGAAAATTTGTGTTATTGTAAGGAAAAATTTAATTTTGAGGAATTAACTAGTGAAAATAATTCTTGTGATGATATAAATTTACAGTTACGGAAATTTTGGGATATTGAAAGCTTAGGCATAAATGATAAAATTCAGAATACACCTTTAGAGGAAGAAACTTTAAAACAGTTTGAACAAAATATAAAACTTCAGGATGGCAGATACGTAGTTAAATTACCATTTAAAGATGAGGTAAACATTTCTGACAATTTTAATTTATCTAAAAGAAGGTTAATTAGTTTAACATCGCGTTTTAATAAAAATTCTTCTTTGCATGATAATTATGCTAGTATTTTTAAAGAACAATTATCGGAAGGAATAATAGAACCTGTTAATGATAAATCAATAGTTCCAAATATGGTTTATTACTTACTTCATCATCCAGTAATTAGAAATGATAAACAAACTACAAAGTTACGGATAGTTTTTGATGCTTCGGCTAAAGAAAAAAATTGCTACTCTCTAAATGATAACTTATTATCGGGTCCCAATCTAAACCCTAATCTTTTAATTTTACTATTAAAATTTCGCGAGTTTAAGATAGGAATAATTGCTGATTGTGAAAAGGCTTTCCTACAATTGTTAATTGATGAACATGATAGGGACTATCTTAGATTTCTTTGGTCAGAGCAATTCCCTCCCAAGAAAATTGAGGTTTTTCGCAATAGAACCGTAACTTTCGGAGTAAAATAATCAACATTTTTACTGGCTGGAACAATAAAGTATCATATCAAAAATTATAAAGAATCTCATCCTTTGGCGTGTAAGGTTTTAAATGAAAATTTGTATGTCGACGATCTTATTACTGGTACAAATACGATTGAAGATGGATTACTATTATCCAGGGACACTAAATTAATATTAAAGGAAGCATCAATAAATCTTAGGAAGTGGAAGAGTGATTCTAAGGAGTTATGCCAAAAATGGCAAGACACAAAATTTGAAAAATATCATAGTGAAGAAACAGTACCTTTAAAGGTTTTAGGATTAATTTGGAATACCTTAAAGGATGAATTTAATTTAGATTTAAGTTCTTTAATTGACTCTTTAGAAAATGTGAAAAATACTAAGAGAAGCGTATTACGCATATCATCGAAATTATTTGATCCAATGGGATATATAACAGCATTCACGATTAGAATTAAAATTCTTCTTCAAGAAATATGGGAACAAGGCTTAGAATGGGATGAGGAATTCGGAGATATTTTAAGACTGAAATGGGAAAAATGGTATAAGGAAGTAAATTTATTAAAGGAACTTTCACTACCAAGATATTATTTTCATGAAGAAGATAGCTGTTCCGAAGTAAGGAATTATAAGATAATTATATTTTGTGACGCAAGTGAGAAGGCGTATGGAGCGATTGCATATATTCGATATGAAAGAAATCAAAATTTTTACGTAAGCTTCGTTACTTCAAAGGCACGCGTTGCACCATTGAAGAAGTTGAGTCTACCAAGATTAGAACTGATGGCCACTCTTATAGGTTCCAGATTATTGGATACTTTAAGGAAGGTGTTTCAAATAAATAACAACTATATTCTATATTCTGACTCAACCATAGCCCTTAGTTGGATTCGAGGAAATGCAAGTCAGTGGAAGACATTTATTTCAAACAGAGTAAGTGAGATCCAAACTTTAACAGATCCTACTAATTGGAAGTACATAAAGGGAAATGATAATCCAGCTGATATCATATCAAGAGGCTGCATTGCTAATGATTTGCTTTCAAGTGCAACTATTTTTTAATGGACCAACATGGTTGACATTAAGCGAAGAAAAATGGCTGAAAAATGAAGAAAATTTTAGAAGAGCAGATGTATATGAAGAAAAGAGATCGAAATTTATTGCAGTTAATTATGCAAGTGAAAATAATGTTCACGATTCAATTTTCGATATCCACAAATTTAGTTCTATTAAGAAGGTTTACCGAATAACAGCCTGGATTAGAAGATTTATAACGAATTTGAGAGTGAAGAAAGAAGATAGAATCAAAAATGTTTTAACTGCAGAAGAATTAGAAGAAGCTGAAAACCTTTGGTTGAGACACGTACAAGCAAAGAACTACAGTAAGGATATAGATTGCTTAAAGGAAGGACAACATTTACAGAAGTGCTCAAAAATCAGAGACTTAAATCAGTTCATTTCTGACAAAGGGATTCTACTTGTGGGTGGAAGACTACAGCACTCCAATTTGAACTATTATGAAAAACATCCTATACTATTACCACCAAAAACTAAATTTACAGAACTGATAGTGAAAGAAGCACACGAAAAGACCCTACACTCTGGTATTTCAGACACGCTAACACAGGTACGAGAGAAATTTTGGATTCCGAAAGGTCGGCAATTTATTAAGTCAATAATTGGAAGATGCGTCTTATGTAAAAGATTCAATGTTCGATCAGGAAGAGAAATCATGGCTCCTCTTCCTAAAGACAGAATAGAACAGTCACCTCCATTCTCAGTTACAGGCCTGGATTTTGCTGGACCCTTATTTGTGAAAGATTCTGACAATAAGTTTTACATCATGCTATGCACCTGTGCAGTTACACGAGCGATACACCTGGAAATTGTTTCCAGTTTAACAACTGAAGCATTTTTACTTGCTTTTCGTCGCTTCATTTCCAGAAGAGGACTTTGTTCTGTTATTTATTCAGACAATGCTCAGACGTTCAAACGAGCAGAGTTTGAATTGAAAAAAATGTGGACTATTTTGAGCAGTTCTGAAGTGAGTGAGTTTTATTCCTCAAAAGGAATAAGGTGGAAATTCATCGTTGAGAGAGCACCCTGGTGGGGTGGATTCTACGAGCGAATGGTTCGTTCAATGAAAATCATTCTTCGGAAATTACTGAGGAAAACATCTTTGACTAGTGAAGAACTCGAAACAGTTCTATGTGAAATAGAAGCTGTGATTAACTCGAGGCCTATTACTTACGTGACTACAGACTCTCCAGATACTTTTCCTCTAACGCCATCCCACATGCTACTTGGAAGACGATTAATAAGTTTACCGTCAGTCAAGTTATCCGGTATTGACTGCATGATTGACAAAAAAATGATAATTAAAAAATTTAAATATCGAGAAAGACTTATAAATCAATTTTGGAAGAAACGGAAAAGGGATTATCTTTTAAATTTAAGAGCTGTCAATTATGTAAATTTAGATAAAGGTAATCAAAATTTTAAGGTAAATGATATTGTTTTGATTCATGATGACAAACTTCCAAGGAGCATGTGGAAACTTGGAAAAATTGTGGAAACATTTCAAGGACGTGATAACAAAATAAGAGCATGTGCTTTGAAAACAGATACGTCAATAATAAAACGTCCTATAAATTTATTATATAAATTAGAAGTGAACAATTAAATTAATATGAACATTCTATTTGAACTTTAAATTCACATTTATTATTATTTGAACATTTTATTTTAATATATTACTTAAGATAATCATTTAACTTACAAATTAAGTTTATCTTAAGATATTATTTGAACTTTTTTGATTTAAAGAAAATATGCATACATATATATTTTCTTGTTTAAATGCATGTTTGTTTAAAATTGAAATGTTTTGCATGTGAAAGAATTTGTGTTGTGAAAATTGCTTCATTTATTATTCATGATATGATAATTTAATTTCATCAATTGATATTTACTTAAATTTCAATAATTTCATTTATAAGGTAATAATTTGTTAAAGGTTTGAACTAATGCTCATGAAACATATTATTTTAAGAATTCGATTAATATTGTTGTATTATAATCTTTATATTATTAAGAAGGGCTCATATTGTAAAAAGGTAGGATTATATTATTTTTTAAATATTGGTACCTTACATTTGAGAAAAATAACTTTGATTAATATATGAAATGACTAAATTGTTATGAACTAAGAGTTCATCGTGGGGAAGTGTGTTAATAATATTTCTCCTTATTAATTATAATTTCTAAAGCTCAATAGATGGCGCTCTGCGCAGTAATGTAAAATCATTAGTTTCTAATCAGTTTCCTCCATGACACTGTACCATTATCATCATCCTTTTGTTATTAAATATATATTATGTTAAAAGGCGTTTGTTATGATTGAAACCCCGAGATCTGAGATCAATATCACCGTATTTAATAGGGGATGGCATCCCTGCTTCCGTAGCCCGACGATTTGCGCGCAAAGTCGTGCACTTTACGGTAGAACTGTTTAATGAGGACCCATACCGCACACCCTCGGTCCCTACGCAGACTGATCCAAGTGGTCACCTACCCGCGCACTGACCGCAGCCATTGATGCTTGACTTCGGTGATCTGCTGGGAACCGTGTCTAAACGATCAGTCCACTGCGTGACTACATTAATTTTTCTAAGAGAGTAATTTTGTCATTAAGGGTAGTCAACATCTTAAATATCACGGCTATGAGGAAAACACGAAATTTCAAACAACCCCTGAACACCTCAAGAAGTATATAATGACATTGAGAAAATATGCTTTTTTTACCTACTATAATTCACAAATATAGGGATAAGTAGGCAACATTGCTTACCGCTCCTCCTTTTTCCGTCACGTGATGAGGGGCCTGGTGTTGGTTTCAAAGTGAGAATGATTTTACCATTGCGAGAGCAGCCTTTTTTTATATTTTTATTAGTCTATGAGTGATACCTTCTTTTAGAGATTTGATTGAACCAATTCAATTTTTTAAAAGCTATGATGCAAATTTTAGGCAGGTCAGCAAAAGTATTACAATTTACTCAAATGATCGCTTTTAATATAGTGCTCGTGATTCACCAAAGAATTTGTTTGAAATTTGAGGAGATTATTTTTCTGAGAAATTTGCTGCTTTAAATTATTCCTTTCATACATTAAGCTGTGATTACTCATCAATTTAAAAAGTCCACTTTCAGAAAATGGATTTTAGTAAATATTTCCTACTTTTTTATATTTAATATTTATACTGTTTTTAATAATTGTATTTTTATATTATTATTTCCAATATTGATAAAATTCCTGGAAAAATCCCAGTATATGATATATGCATGACTCGATTTTATAAAACTGTCTTCAATGCCAAAATGTCGCATTGACTCTTGTCGCCAAACTGTACTAGATATGTAATAAAGTAACTGTAAAATAGCAAATCAACTTAAACATCTAAAACACTGTAGATTGTAAAACTTATTGCCTTCCCAAACATCGCCAATGTCGTTAAATCCACTGAGTATCATGTATTATGATTAAGCCAAATTTTCGCAGCAAAGGATAAAAATTGAAATGAGATGCCTTTGAATCATCCTTCGTGATGTTTACCAGACAGTCGCCAATTGCCCATGTAGAGTTCTACTGAGACTTGTGCTATTACTAATACTATTACCAATATAAGAACACTTTTCATTATCATATAATTTGCTTTATGTGATCGACTAACAGTACTTACACGTTTCTTACATGTTTACTTTTATCACTAGTAATGTATGATATACTTTGGCAAGATAATATGCATGATGTAATTTATTTTTCTAAACTAAAAATATTTCTGAAATTATATTTTAATATTGAATCGTAAGAAAAGGAAGTTTATTACATATTTCTCATACATTAAACTTTTAATTACTGTTTCTAATTCTTATTATCACATAGTACTAATGAAAAATTTAAAAAATAAGATATATATATATATATATATATATATATATATATATATATATATACTTAGAAAATTAAGGAAAACAATAAGTTTTGTTTTATTTATATGTATATAGTTTACTTGAGCTCTGTAAGTTTGCATCGACAACTTTATCGCCTGCCCCGGCGAAATGGAAAATTATCAAAAAAATAAATAATAATAACTAAATTAATTATTTTTCTTGGTAACGGGGTTCTTAACAATCAACCTTCTTTCAACGGAATTCTGATTTAATAAATGAAGTGTAATAAGGCAATAATGAACGTATTTTAACACGTAAAAAAGTACTTTATTTTGAAAATATTAAATTAAAGGAATGAAGTTTTTTTCATAGTTTTATCATTAATAATCTTTAAATTAGGTTTTATGTTTAACAGTTCAATTCGCAATTCTGAAACAGAATCTAGTGTAGTAAGGAATTGTTTTTGGTGTATATACGTAAACTGAAAAAGAATGAGATTTTCTTTGAAATAAGAGATTTTCTTTGAAATAAGAATAAAAAGAACTGCCATAAACGTGTAAAATGGCTTTCAGGGGAACATATTTCTTTATTTTACGTTTTACATTATTTTATTTTGATTTAAAAGCACGATGGGAAATACTAATGCATTTTTTTTTAAAGACATGCACCTTTTTATAATTTGTTCAAAATAATGTTATTAGAAAAATTTCATTTTTTTAAATGCCACTCCTCTTTTATGGCCATTTTATTTTTAATAATTGATTATTCGTTGGATCTAAATATTAATAGAAGTTCCAAAAATCATCGCCAGTTAAAAAAAGTAATTAAAAAAAGTTCTAACTATTTGAATCCTTTTAAACGAAACCCTAGGGATTTGTGGAACGCCCTGTGGAAACTGTTGTGAAAGACTAACAAAATTCATATGATTCCTCCTGATTAAACAAATGATTCCTCTAGATCAGGGATGGGCAAACTTTTTTGGTCGAGGGCCAAAAATCAAGAAAAAAAAATGTTTGGTAGGCCAAGTAAGATCTTCAAAATTTAAGAAAGAAAAAAAAGCGATATACAAGTTTTAGTTTAAATATTTAGTGGGATGAAGGAAATTACGATTTCATTTCTAAAAGTTCCTTATATTAAGGTTCGAAGTGAGATGTGCTTATTTTAAGGAACAAGGCTAAATCCTTTTCTGTTAGTCTACTTCTGAAATAATTTTTTCTAAGGTTCATAATTGAAAACTCATGTTCACGTATATAAGATTAAGCTAACATAGCACTGATTTTCTGGGCGTGAAATTTTAAATTTTGGAAGCTAGTTCTTTTGGTAATGATTTGTCAAACTTAGGCATATTTAGAAACAACTGCTTCAGATGATTGTTAGATTGTCCGCTCTTTGGAGCGTAAAATGCGCAGTCTGCCAAATGTGAAGTACAATTTACCTATATTAGATTCCATAAGTCAGCTCCTCGAGAAAGACAAACGCTAGTTGGAGCCAATCTACGGCTATTCTATAAAGAACTTCTGCTTTCAACATTTTACCAATAGAAGCTGTCTGTTCTAACTATTTCCATCAATTTATGTTTTATAGAACAAAAATAGAGAAAGTAAAAATGTCATCAGTACTTTGTTAAAAAAGGAAAAACAGAAATAATTTTAAACATAGTCGACAATAAAATGGATGTATATTGTTTATATTTGCCGCTGATCGGCAAATAAAAATTCTATCCGCGGGCCGGATAAAATCCTCCGGCGGGCCACACTTGGCCCGAGGGCCGTAGTTTCCCCATCCCTGCTCTAGATGCACATATGGAGGAACAACAATACATATACACATTACATATGATTCCTCGTAATTAAAATTCATATGTTCTCCAGATTAAACGAAATAAATCTGTTAATAAATGAGTTTGTTCCCATAACTAATTACACCTCTGGGGGTACTGGATTGGCAATTATTCGTTCAGGTCAAAATTACGATCTGTGGATGAACGAATGGATGTATGGATGGGTCCGTCGTATAAATGGGTGTGACGTATGAATGTGGCAGTCGAATTCTTGGCCATAGATGGTGCCACTGGAAAACAAGAACAATTGCACCCCCACTGTCTTACTGGCCTACGACAACAGCAACAATAAATGAGTTGATTTTATTAAAGTGGAAGTGGGAAGTTTTTACTTTTTATTTGCTTGAAACAAAACATACACATAAAGATACTTTAAAATTAGAATTCGAAAAAAAAAATAATAACACTAAATTACTCCAGTCCGGTAGTAGAATTTTGCGGAGTGAATCTGCAGTTCTAACACAAGTTTGTCTGCTCATTCAAATTTCAGAGATTATTATAGCAAGCATTCATTTAAATCTAAAATGTATGTAGCATACTTTGCAAATATAAAGTTTTTAAAAATTATATATAAAAACTTTATACTGTTTAAGGGGAGTCGATAGGGCATATATTAATAATGACCTAGCATAGGGCATATATTAACAAAACGGACCTTTTTTTTTGATGAACGTCTTTTTTGTTTAGTCTAGGAAACTACTTATGATATCACTTAGAAATTTTTTGATGATATTTGAGATTATATCAGTTGTATGCTGGGATAATGTTTAGTGTTAGCAAGAATACTTTTTGAGTTATGAAAGATTTTTGACGAAAGTTTTCAAGAAATAAAAAGTTCTCAGTTCACACGATCGTGTTATCCTAGAAAGCATTAACTTTACGACAGCCTTGTGTTGGAATTTTCCTTTTATTGTCACTAAAATGTTTGTACTAAAAACCTTTTTATACTAAAGCAAAAATAGAGCAGTTTCAAACTTTTCATCCTAAAAGGATTAAAAATTACTTTTTAAAAGCTTTTTTGAAAAGTGTTGTCACTTAGGTCATAATGACGTTTTAGCAGACGTCACAAACGGCGATAGGATTAAATTTCAGTGTCCATTAAAATTTCAAGACAAGGTTGGTTTTATCCGTGAGCATACAAGACTTTGCGAAAGGAAACCTTATAATTATTTAGATTTAAGATGGTTTCCACCTTGAAACGAGCTTCATTAAAGGATTTCTTCAAGCTTGAAAACCCTAAGTCAACCTCGATTTAAGGTTTTTATATCGGAGCTTATTTTCCAGGGCGATCACAAACGTCACAAACGGCGATAGGATCAAATTTCAGTGTCCATTAAAATTTCAAGACAAGGTTGGTTTTATCCGTGAGCATACAATACTTTGCGAAAGGAAACCTTATAATTATTTAGATTTAAGATGGTTTCCACCTTGAAACGAGCTTCATTAAAGGATTTCTTCAAGCTTGAAATCCCTAAGTCAACCTCGATTTAAGGTTTTTATATCGGAGGTTATTTTCCAGGGTTTTGGATTAGGGTAATGTGCGTAGAATACAGCTGCGTAGAATAGAGCAGATATCTCTTTTTGAGGGTAGAAGGCTTAAACGTAAACCACATAACAAACCTCTTTAGGTTTACAGTAAAAGGTTCTTGCTGAGTTAAAATAAGCCTTATTTTGCTTTCTGGAATACGTTGATATGTTTATCACAATAAGACTTGCAATTAATAATAAATTTTTGTCACCTTAGATACCCCAGCTAAGTATCAGCAATGGGATGCAAACTACGGAATGACAGCAGAATTGCGTCTCCCAGAATTTTTCATGAACCATCCAAGAATTGCACCTCCTCCTCCAGGATTTCCTCATCACTTTCCGTCAAAAGGTCGACACCAGCGGAGAAACAAATCAAAACACCCCAGATTCGATTCCTGTTCAATGCACTTCTGTCGCCAGAGTTATCCACACGAGCACATCTTCCAAAATGACTATGGAAATCAGAACTTGGATTTTGGTCCCAAAAAGAATGAAACTGGAATAGATTATTCCTGGAATCCAAAAGGTTGTTCAAGAGGAGCGTACAATTTCAGCCCAAATACGTACCGGTTCCCCACCTATGATTATGCTTCAGCAGGCTGTTACAACGAATGTCCTCCTAAATTGGAAAGTGTTACAAAAATGTCTAGTTTGATTCCAGTTGGAAGGGAAATGAAATCGCCGGCGATCGAGTCACATTACTCCAGGGGTCCACGCGCATCTAAGAATAATAACATGCAAAGAAAAAGAAAACGGCATTTTTCAAGAGAAAGAGTGAACGTTCATGCTGCGAATGAGAGTTCGTCGCATGAAAATAGTACCAATGGTGTTTCCTCAGCTTATGCGTGCAGTTCAAATGCCAACGTTGCTACTGAGGTAAGATATGGTGGTCAAACAACACTTGAAAACTATGACGAAATGTTTCACAACGAAACTCAGTTAGCTGTGGCAAATTTGGAATTTTGCCAGAATGATCTCTTGGGGAACTTGGAGCAGCCTTGTGAGAACTCTCAAGAAAATCAAATATCTGAGACCGTGACACTTTTCGCAGACGACGCAAATGCAAGTGCCCATACGAACTCTGAAGACGCTCCTGGGCCTTTCTCGTATTCGCTGCTGAACGATATTTTTTCTGGAATAGGTGAAGTGGAGACACTTGAGAACATAAATGTTTGTGATGATAAGAAAGTTACCAATGCTCTGCTCGCAGACGATGGTGGTTTGTTGCCATGTTCTGGATCTGGTACAGACGCCATTGAAACCACTATCAACCTACCAAATGATCCCGTTACCTCACTGATTCAGCAAAATCAGATCTTAATAGACTTATTGTCCAAAATAATTAATAACTCTGATATATTCAAAGTAGCAAACGGTAATAAAGATTTTGGGGAAACGTCCACATTTTCAGAGCAAGATCAAAAAACGTCAGAAATTAACGTGAGCCTACTTCCCGGAGTTAAAACGGATGATTTTACATTTTGTTCAAAAAGTGTATCTTGTTCTTTAGAACGAAACACTTCAAATTCAAATAAAGAAACGGATACGATGGTCGCAACTAATAATCGCACCGTACCATGCCCTATTAGAAACGAAACTAAAGACTTGTATGAAAAGACCAACTCACTTATTAACTGTCATGATGACTATGAATTTCATAAAAACGAAATGGTCGTGAGTGAAAATCGTCTCCTTTCCTCAGATTCGCTAAATGAAGAGTTTTCGGAAGTGAAAACACACTCAAGATCTGTTATGCACTGCGTTTTAGATGAACGTAAAGCCACTAGCGAAAATGCAATTGCAGCACAGTTAGAAGATACAGGAAGTCTAACAGAAGATGATCCTAAAACAAACACAGTTATCGAAAGAGAGGAAACAGTAATCAGAAAATCTTCTATTCAGAAAAAAACGGTCTCAAAAATGGTGAACGATTATGACGTACAAGCTTTGAAACAGTGCCAAGTAATGATGAAATCTCTTTCAGGATGTGGCAGCTGTTGTTCAGGCTTAAGTTGCAGTGTTAAAAATCATACTGAGGATGGGCGACAAGCTACAGAATCTGATGATTTTAATGTATTTTCGAAAACGAGGAAGTTGCGATCCAGCATGAAATGTGAGCAACAACACTCTTGTCTTGAGAATGAAAATTCTGAGGTAAATACTTTGGAGGAAGGTGAAAACGATACACTTTCTTGCTCTGATATTCATTCAAAAAGAAAAGAAAGAGGAAATGAGAAAAAAGTCAAAATGACTGAGAAAGAAATTAGCACAAGTCCAAATACTTCTCAAACAAATTTAACTTCAACGAAGAAAAGGAGTGTTTCTAGAAAACATTAATAAATTTTATTGAAACAAAACGATCTATTTAGAAAACTTTAGATCAAGGACGGAAGATTATAAGTTCAATTCAAAATTTCTTCTTCAGCTAGTTCAAGTTGAAGTTGTAGTGTTCAAAATCAAACTGAGGATGATGTAGAAGCTGCTGAAGATTTTAATGCATTTTCAAAAAAGAGGAGCTAAGCTTTGATATTAGCTTTAGCTTCTTGCATTCTTTCTCAGCTAATTTAATTACTTAGAATGATATAGTCTCATTATGAGCAATTATAATTAATAATTTAAGCAAAATTCAGTAGACTATAATTTTTAGAAAATGAGTAATTTAATTAATTTATTAGGAGTAAAATTATTGTTTGATATGATAAGATAAAAATTTTGCTATTTGTAATGTTTTTTGAAGATTGTATAATAAAAAAATTAATTCAAATTGGAAAAGTTAATGAAATTTTTGAGCTCTATACTTTCTTAATTATTTAAGCAGTTCACTTTGTTCATGTATAAACAATGTACAGATGTAACAAAAATAATGGTAAAAACTGTAAGGGGTGAAGTTAAGTTAATGTGAAACAGCTTGTTGTAGGCTAAGATATATATATATATATATATATATATATATATATATATATATATATATATATATATATATATATATATATATATATATATATATATATATATATATATATATATATATATATATATATATATATATATATATATATATATATATATATATATATATATATTATATATATATATATATATACATATACATATATATATATATATATATATATATATATACATATATATATATATATATATATATATATATATATATATATATATATATATATATATATATATATATATATATATATATATATATATATATATATATATATATATATATATATATATATATATACATATATAATAACCGTTTAATGTTATAAACAAATAATGCTGCAGAGAGAAATTTTTAATTTTAAATTAAAATACTTTCGCCACCGTAAACAGAAAATTAAAACCGTGTTAAATGAAGAATTTATTACTACATTTAATGAATTCTACATTATACATGTTATTATGCTTTTGGAAATTTATATTTTGTGGTAGTAACTGTGTTGAAGATATTGTAAGTAGTGTATAGCATTGCAAGATTTTAGCTCCTAAATTTTAGTTTGCAATAAACTACTATGAATACTAGAATAGATTCCTTATTGCTTATTGAATATAATACTGGAATACAATAGAATTAAAGGTATTTTAGACATATCATATATTTCAATAAAGTACTTCTCTGTACTCTGTTGCAAGTTAAGAAAAAAAAACTACCCCGATGGAGAGAGCCTGTTTGCATCTAATTGCATGCAAATGGATGCAAGCCCACAGCGTGAAATTATATCAACTCCTAAAATTACGTTGCTCAGCTTTCTTTTTGTTTTCTTTCTTAAATCGTGTGAAATGAGGAAAATAAATTTTATTTAATAATCAATTAAAAACTAATAAAATTAATAAAAATAACATCTTAAAATCGTCACATATACACGTCTTCCTATTCACATTTAAAATAAGTAATGAAAGAACAATAAGTATTGTTTCTTGCAGACAATTTTCTTCTACAGTGAAAAAAAAAATTATTTATCTCGTATTTGATTTGTTAAGAGCGTGTCAGCAAAGAACGCGCCATTTTTAGTGGTCCAATCAAATCAAATGCTTTGGCAATAGCATATAATTGTTCCTTTTTCAAGAACGAATGTTTTCCTTATTTATCTCAATCATCCAAGTCGGGGCTCCAGTAAGATTACGAAACTATAGCCGTTTTTTTAAATAATTCCATGATATATATCGTAAAAGATAACACGAAATAAATTTCTGTTCGACGTGCTTAAATTTTCAAAGCTTTTATATTGTTTTGAAAGTATATTTGCATAATTTGATAACTAAGAACATTGTTTCCTTTTTACATTATTAACTCTTTATTTTTAGAAAGCAATGAGTGGGTAACTATTGGCTGAGTTATCTTCGTTCTAAATTTTAAAAAAAAATTCTTGTCTAATTAAAAAATTTTAGAAATGCTGTATCGCACATCAAAAGAAAGCGCCTTTTGCTGATATCTTACCTTTCATACTCCTATATTTTCCTTTTTAGCAACTTTCTATTAAAATTAGCATTCACTGTTACCAAAAGGTATTGCGCTTCATTTTATTTTCTTCCAGGAAAAACTTCTTATGATTTGGGAAATGGTATTTGAAATATTCCACTTATTGAAATTTCTGCTCTTGATGAAATACAGAGCTATGTAATATACATATATGGCAGTACTTTTACTTTCGTTACTTGTACCGCCGGTACAAGTAAAAAGTACGTACTTTTACTTGTACTTCGTTACTTTTTAAATTTAGTACTTTTACTTGTACTTTCGTTACTTTTTTAGGGAAAAAGTACAAGTATTTGTAACGGAAATGTCGAATGAAATCGTTACTTTTTTCTAAAACTCGGTAAGCTTTCTAAAAAAAGAGAAAAAAAATGCTTATGTTTTTTTAATTTATAAAATTAATGTGACATATATATGCATTCGCAGCTAACTTCGTGTTTAAATACCTTTATCTTTTAAAATTGTCATTCCTGAAAGGAAAAAGACGGCTCTTTTGAAGAAGAGCTTCATAGTAACATTATTAAAACAACAGTTTGTAAACCTTAAACAAAGCTCTTTTAGATGGCGTGCGCGAAAGGTTTTGCGATGTGAAATCGCAGGAAGATTTATTATATGCTGCAGGTCTGGTACCTTGAATCAAATTTAATTGGTTGGAAGAAAAATCTAGGGAGGAGGCTACAAAAAAACTGGAAAGAATTGTCCAAGCTGAACACCCTGCTATAACTATAACGTAACAGAAAAAAAAACCAGGGATTTTAAATTTTCTAAAGTTGAAAACATCATGCCAATCACCAGCGACAGAAGAATTTATGGCATACATGAGCTCAAATGTCGAAACCGAAAGCATATAAATTTCGAATCGATATCCTATCGTAAAAAAATTATATGTGAAATATAATACTGCAGTACCTTCTAATGCTTCCGTGGAGAGCTTATTCAGCGTGGCTAAGCACGTTCTGAGAAATTCTCGCAGCAGACTCAGTGACACCACTTTCGAAATGCAATTATTTTGCAAAATGAATAAAAACATTAATTAGCAAGTTATTTTCATTCATTTTCGAGTTTTATGCATTTATTTAATACATTTTAAATAAAAAATTTCGGATTTTGTTATTACGTTTTTCAATTTTCTGTTTGAACTCACTAATAATACATTTTTTACTAAATACACTTTTACCTAGTACATTTTTCACTGAAATTATCTTCATGCTCGACCTTGTTAGATAAAGCCCAGTCAAATCTCTAAGAACTTCATTTGTGCTATTGAAAACTATTATAATTACTATTTTAACTCTTGAAAACTCGAAGGTTATATTAATTTAGCCGCTGATACTAAAATTCGTTTACAAATTTTAATTAATCCGTTAGGCAGAAATGTTCGGAAAATGATTTTCTCGCATGACTTTAACATTAGCCATTGTTACAAATAAAACTGTAGACTGTTCTGTTTCAACTTATACTGCACATTCAATTATTTTTAACTAGCTCAAAGATCACAAAGCTATCTGAAACCTTGTGTTTGCTTTGTTTATGTTTGTGCTTTCAAAACGCGTTTCTATAGAGTAATACAATTTTAAATCAATGGTAATTTAAACAAATAAAAAAAAATAATAAAAATTAGAATCAATAGATAAAATTTCCTTTTCGTGAAAATCCATAAAAAATTTGATATTAAAATTATATTTGATTTTAAAATTATATTATACGATTATATTATAAAATTATATTATAACATTCTTCCGAATTTAGAAATAAATTAATGTCCATAACTTTCAAAATTAAAAATAATTAAATAAATAACAACAATTTTACAAAAACATTAAAGAACATAAGAATATTATTCAATAAAATTTTAGGTTACTTTGAATTTTCGATTTCCTAGAAATGTACTTTTAAATCGTTACTTTTTTTGTTTAGAACTTGTACTTTTACTTGTACTTTTTACTCGTTACTTTTTAAAATCAGAACTTTTTACTTTTTACTCGTTACTTTTTTTTAAAATACTTGTACTTTTACTCGTTACTTTTTAAAAGTAACGTTGCCATATATGGTAATATAGTACGCAATTTGTAGGCAAAAGCAGTAGCAGTACTCTAGATGAGTACTTTAAATCAAAATAGTTGTTCCAAAGAAAATAATATAAAAGTTATAATTTATAAATTTATTACGTTTTCAGTCTTTTTATTGCAATTTTATGATTAAATCTGTACATTTGTTTATAACGACAAAATCATCAGCTGCTATAAATTGTCGTTGTTACCAACTTTTATTGTAAATAAAGAATAAAAAACAAAAAAAAGCTAATTAACTAAAAAATAAAATAAAATGCATATTTATTTACTGGCCTAAATTTCATGAAAAACGGCGATCCGCAGTTTCCGATACTTGAAAATGAAAATAATAATTAAAAATAATAAGTAAAAATAATGAATAAAAGTAATAAATAAAAAAAAGAAATAAAAAGAAAAGAAATAAGAAACTTAATAAAAAAAAGAATAAAGAAGAGTTCAGCAAAGCAAATAAAAGAAAGAAAAAAAAAGCAAATAATATACTAATAAAATAAAATAAACTCTTATTTATTGGCCAAAATTTCATAAAACATTGGCCAAAACATCCCTAGTTTGCAATACTTAAAATTAATATCAATACAAAAAATACAAATTTATTATTATTCTCTCTTATTTATTATGCATATTTGCGTATAACGACAAAATCATCAGTTTTTATAAATTGTCATTCTAACTGATTTCACAGTAAATAAAAAAAAAAGCAAGCGTATTCAAAAAAATTAATAAATGAAATATATATTTATTTACTGGCGTAAATATCATAAGAAAATGTTATAGTTCCCAATTTGCGATACTTATAAATAAAAAATTAAATAAAATCGTTGAAAAGTTTAGTGAAATAAAAAACAAACATAAGCTAATAAAGTAAAATGCAATCTTATTGACCTAAAGTTCTCTAAACAAATGATGAAATAGCCCCGACTTACAATACTTAAAAATAATATCAATACAATATATAAATAATAAATAAAAAATATTAAGAAATAACATAATACTAACCATTAATTAAATAAAAAAAAGCTCCATGGTAATTATCTAAACATTAAATAAATAAAATAAAATTGGTATTTCAATTGACAGAAAAAAAGAAAGAAAAAGGAATTCATTAAACTTGGTATTTGAATTGGAAATAACCCTGGAGGTTAATTTTTAGGGGTCGAATTCGATTTCGTAAGAGTTCACGCGGAACAGAATGTTGTAGTGAAAGGAACAGTATAGAACACCACTGATCCGTAAATGTAATTGCGGTTAGTATGTATTCTAAAACAGGTATATAAAAGCTACATTGTTTACGGAGTCATTCATAACTTTCACTTAGTTACAAATTATCTCTTAAGGTGCCAAAACTGAATGAAAATGCTTGCCAAGGTATGATTTTTCACTTTCTTTCATCTTTATGTAAATCGATAGGAAAAAAAAAAGTGTTTACTTTTTTTGGTGGGGCGCAGGGGTGTGTTTATGCGTGGGACTTAATTTTCGATTGTAGTGTTCAGTGTAATCACTGACGGAAGCAAAATAAGAAAAAAAGAAGTAAATTTGACTGAATAAAAAAAAAGAAGAAAAAACTGCAGCCGTAGTAAGATTGATTTTTAGAAGAACCTAAATCCATATGTGAAACTAGTTAAAAAGTAGATATCGACGGATTTTTTTTAAATTTTTTAAAATTCATTATTTTCAACAAATTATTTTTTAATTACGTAGAGAACATTTTAATTTTAACCCTTTAACGCTGATGGGACATCGGTGTACCTTATATATGTATTTTTTTTTTCGTCTGACGCTCGAATTACAAGCAAAAATTTATTTTGGTATTATTTTAATTATAAAAAAGTCTAATAGTTACTAAATTATTTTTGAGATTATTAGAGTTTTGGATTTATTATTATTATACTGAATTTATTTTTGAGATTATTAGAGTTGTTATTTATTCGAGTTTTGAAATTATTTTTTTCATTTTTGTTCAAAAACTCATCAATAGTTGATTTTGGAAATTAAAGAAATTTCAATGATGAATCGATGTTTCTATTATATCTGAATAATTGCAAATAAGTACAAATTTTAAAAGTTTAGTAGTGAACCGTGTTTGAAAGATTTTGTCTTTAACGCAGAAAAAGACACCTAGTGTTCATCCTGTATTTCATAACCATAAATTATTAAAATGCTAAATATATTTTTTATTTATTTCGACTTAAGTTAATGCAAATGCAGCAAAAAAACTTAGAAAAAATATGTTCAATAAAAGTTATGCATCGAAGGGTAGAATTAACATTAATAACCCTAATAATAATGATGTTGAACATCATCATTGAATTAATTTGACATTCGCTTGATTTGTTTCATTCTTAAATTTATCGCTATTTTAATTTTATTCTTCAGAAAACATTTTGCATGAGCATAATTATTTATCTGTTAAAAAATTTAATTTCATGGTAAAAATAATTGTAATAGATTTAATAATTTAAGTGTCTTTATTAAGCAAATGGATGGTTTTCCCTTTAACTCTGCTCTTTGCTCGCCTCTGCTTTTTTTTTTTTTTTTTTTTTTTTTTTTTTTAAATTTAGAGGCTTTAACTTCGCTCGCTCTGTTCACCTATCCCAAGGATTGATTTTCATTCATCATTTAAAAAACTAAAAAAACTAAAAACCAAGACAATCGTAATATTTTTATCCCATCGCATTCGACACTCCTTCGTAATTTCAAGTTTCTAAAACCAAAAAATTTGGTGCTGCAAAACAAAATGTATTATTATGTTATGCGAAAAAGTGAGAAAAAATTCATGAGAGAAGTACTTTTAATAAATTGCAACTTTTAACAATTTTTTCTTTAATTTTAAGCAAATGGCATAATAAAAGCTCGTGTTAAGTTCATAATCAAAATGGATTTTATAGTACGACAAATTTCGATTATCTAGTTTTATTTCTGCGAACTACAAAGTGGTATTTTTGGTAAGAAATGTCTAATGCTCCTCAAACTGATAATAATGGGTTATTATATGTTTTTTTATTCTATCATATCTTCTGTACATTTTTTTACTCACTACTGTAATTTCAAGTTTCAAAGTCTCATAGTTTTGTTTCGCCGAAAAACAAAATGCAACGTAAAGTTGAACACTTAAAACAGCGGTTAGCCTAGTTCACGTTTTTTTTTAGTATAGAAAGAAATTTATTGTAAAAGCTATTTATTGAAGACGGTTTTAGCTGATTGCTGCACTTTAATAATTATCATTCATATAACCGTTAATAGTAATTTTTTTATAAATAGAATTTTTTTATTTGATTTATTTATTTTTTTAAACAATTTTTTACAGTTAAAGCTTTTTTCTGATGTATCATAGTTTAATACAAAAAATATAAAATTATGATAAAGGAAATTTGAACAATTCTAAAGTGTTTTAAACATGACATGAAAGTTGAACATTACAATGGATTAAATTAGATCTGAATAATTGAATTTTCCTGAACTTGATTACAATCTTCGTTTGATTTATTCGTTTAATTACGTTTGATGCTAGTTTGATGCTAGCCATCTAACCTTACTCACCAAAAAGTACTTTCCCTGAATAAAATTTTTATAACAAATTTGGATTATTATTACTCATTGGCAAAATGGGTGTTGTTTCGGGTTTGATGGCATGCGCACCTTATTTGGACGTCATGACACTTTTCAACTGTGTTCAAGAACATTAGTAAACAGTGCATATGTGTCGTCATTGCATGCGTTGCTATGGTGACCGCTGCTGTTTGATAATTTTCATCAGAATTCTTTTTTTATTTTTATTTTCACCAGCAGTCATTCTTTGTGTATTTACATAATAATAATTGAAAGTATTTTTATATTCTTTTTATTATTAACTTATAATCACTACCTTGACGGTGTTTTAATATAAATATGAATACTGAAATATGAATATGATACCGTCTTGAAACACGTATATAGTCAGGATTTGAAAACCAGTCCGACGACAAACATCAATTGAGATAGTTTTTGCAACCCATGATTTGAAATGTTGTGGTGGCGTTTTATTTCATTATTTTTTATCAAAGTACGTATTCACAAACACATAAAGTAAAAGTTTTCACGTATTTCGTTTTTGTTTTCAGATAATCATTGCTTTCGTTGTGATTGGAGTTGTTGCAGCTAATCATCATGAGCAACATCATCATGAGGTAACTATTTGTAAAAATATTACACATGTATATAGAATTAATCACAACGACAACATAAAATAAATAATCGCTCAAAAAGCTATAACTTTCAATCACCATCACATTGTAACACTAAAGAAAAAGAACTGATAAATGTATTTCTAAAAACACAAAAAATAAATGAATAACTAATTTTATTGACAAATATACAAGTTGTGCATTACTAACATATATAGCTTCCTACTTCTGAAAATTTTATATTTGAATTGTTGTAGTGTTCCTACGTTTATAAATTTCATTTAAAAAGCTTCTGGTCACCACTAAATTAAAATACACCAAATTTATAAAAAACAACAACAACATAATACTCTAATTAATTTAAACCTTTAGCAACACTAATACTATAATTTCTAATTTACAAAGGCATATACTTCAGCTGTAAAATATTATTGGTGTTTAAATTTAAAACGGACAACCCTGAATAACTTTGGTTCCAATGATCGGATCTTCATGTTCTAGAATTCAATTTTAATCGATTTCAAAGGTGTCTTATATTTATAATTTGATCTTTTAGAAACTATTCAATTGATTTTGCTCAAATTTTGACACGCAAAATTACAGTCCTTAAAATACACTACAATGTAAGTACTATGTAAGAAAATGATATACCTTACGATTCAAAAATTTATTATTTTAAATTTTAGTAATATTTTAGTAATGTCTTTTGGTTACTGGTTCTGTTATTAAAATTTTTCTTAATTTACAGCTTGCAAAATTTTATTCAAACATACGTAGATAATGAAAATTGCGGTTAAAAATTATGACCTTTACAGCTCATTTTATTTTTATTTATTTATTTTAAATTTTAGCATCACCATCCACATCCATACAAGTTTGGTTATGAGGTGAAAGGTAAGGAAGGATCCCACCACAGACACGAGGAAGGTGATGGACATGGAGGTGTCAAGGGTAGCTATGGATATGTTGACCATCACGGTATCCACAGGGAAGTTCACTATGTGGCGGATAAGGCAGGTTACAGAGCCGAAGTCAAAACCAACGAACCAGGAACCGCCAATCAAGATCCAGCTCATGTAAAGCTTCATTCTCATGCAGTTCACCATCACATTGAACCTCATCATCATCACCATCATGAACCTCATCATCACCATCAGGAGCCTCATCATGCTCATCATAACCATCACGGACACCATTGGCAACATCATGCATAAGACCAAATATGCATTTCTCAGCCATTCAACTCTATCAATGGGTATTCGTGGCAGATTAGTTTGGTTAATTGATTTGGTTAATAGTTCTGTTTGGTCAACTAAATTCGATTGAATATATTTCACAGTTCGAAAGTGTTTATCAATTCTACGATCTCGTTCGACTAGCGTTCTCAAAAAACTGGTAGTAAAATAACGGATATTTGAAAACTCCCTACTTTACATTTACAAGTTAATAATCTAAGAACAGAAATCCCTCGCAGAGATTATCTAACAGAAATATTTTTTAAATCAATTGGAAATGTAAAAAAGGGAGCTTTCGAATGTGTTTTAGAAATTTCGCTACCAGTTTTTTCTTTTTTTGTTTTGATTTTCAGAGGACGTTGGTTAGCCTACATTTGACGCGTCAAACTGACCTTGCACATTAAAAGAAGTGGAAAAAATATTCTGTTATTTGACTATTGAGATGATGCATTGATAACTTTTACATCATGTAAATAAAAATAAAAAAAATATTTAAAAAAGGTTTTAGGTTAGATATGGTGACTTATACCCTAAAAAAATGTCCAATAATTCTTTTAAATAAATCATTTTAAAATAAATTTATAAATGCTATAATTAGATAAAACAAGCACAAATTTGACTATCACTTTAAAAAGTAAAATTTCTAAAGAAAATTCATAAAGTGCTATATTTATTCTTGATATCGGAAAAGGTCTAATTATGATACCATATAGAAACGAATTATAGATAAAGCTTAACTGAAACACGCATAGTAAAGGAAAGCGAACTTTTATTTTTGTTTCCATTCGCAATCAACATAGCTTGGTTTTGGGCTAGGTACTAAAGCGGGCTTGCGTCATTTTATAACTGCTTAAACGAATCTAGGCATTTAGGTTCCTTTTGTGTATTGTCGATAATTTATTTATTGATCATTATTGTGGAATAAAATGAATTTTAATCTTTATTCTGTGTTTGGTTCAATTTATTTAGTTATTTTAAATTTTTTAAGTCGATTTCCTGCTGTAACTTTTAAACAAAACGAAAATGCACTATGTGAATGCGAATTTTATTGTCTAATCTATTTCCTAATTATAATTAGTAGGGGAGAGTGGGGTCAATTGTAACAGGGTACGATTGTAACAGAGCAAAAATTTCGAGTGTCCGGGTTCTAGATTTGGTTCCCAGGTGGCGCACAAGGTGTATTTAATGAATTTACATGTACACCCCTGCTGGCAACCATTTTTATGTACTTTTGAAAGAGTTACATCACAAAAGATGTTTTCACGCTACGAAAGTACTTTTTTTGGTATTAGAATATTATATTGTAACAAAGTAATTTTGTTTAAACAAATAAAAATTATTAACCGAATATGTAAGTGGACACCTTAATTAACATCTCAAAAAAGAAGATTAGTTTTGTTAATTAACTAGCATTGTTTTTAACAAGTGAAGCTGAAATGGCGTCTTGGGGACGATTGTAACAATAAGTAAAGGGACAATTGTAACAACTGAAAATAAATAATCTTATGTTTACAAACCATTACTTAACTCTTTAAGAACCACTAATAGTTTCCCACATAATTTATATAATGTTGCATGTGCATTATTTTATTTGTCACCTTTCACAGCATAAATTAAAATTTTTAACCCCTTAAAGTTAAAAGTTCAACCCTTTAGGTCTCTGCTCATTAATATTTTTACTCCTAAAATATCACTACTATTTTGATCAATAAAATTTTTTTTCACAGCTATGATAATACGTATAATTAACTATGTTTTAGATGAAATTATGAACTGTTACAATTTACCCCGCAAGTGGGGACAATTGTAACAAGTGCACGATTGTCAAAAATTGCTAATAACTAATATAATAACATTTAAAATAAGGTATTTATTTTTTTTTCTAGTAGAGGATAGTCTACTTTACTCGTCTGTCAATTAATACTAATAATATGTTGGATTTTTTGTTAGTTAAAAATAGTTAAGTAAAAAATGTTACAATTTACCCCACTCTCCCCTATTATTTATATTCAGTAAAGGGTGCAAATGTGGACGATTTTTATAACTTTTCCAAAAACATTTACTAATTTTTATTTTCAACAAACATAGTAAACTCGTTGCTTAAAACTCAATCGCTTGTTGCTGTTGTCTTATGCTATTTACCAATTTCAACAAGCTTGTTTAAGGCAGAGGGGAGGGCTGCTTGCTTTCCAGTGGCGGCATCTGTGGCCATGAATCTCTGCTACACACACACGTTTTACAAAGAGGATTCATTCACACACCATTCATCCATCAGCAGATCGTAGTTTAAGACCCGATAATCAGAGAAATATCAATCTCCGATCCAATTAACCTCTTGGGGACGGTTGATTCAGAAAAGCATTCGTAGAAAATCGGAATGTAATTAAATAAAAAAACGGTAGCTTAAATGTAGTCGTTGCTAATTTGACAGACTTACATTGCTTTTACTTCAATTATTGTAAGTTTAATCATATACATAATCAATGTTAAATCAAAGTATAACTAAATAATTTTATTTTGAACTAAGTAATGGTGAATTTAATAAATCAAACAATTATAAGTTGATAACAATAATAAGTTGACAATATAACCCCTCCCACAAATAAACTGATAAAGAACTCTACTTTGATTACCAGTTTTATCTTTTTCCCTGATTGATACGGTTTTATGCAGGCACGTATTTGTGAAATTCGGTGCGGAATATATGAGCAATTCTACAAATAAACGGCAATTAGGCGACGAAACAAAAAAAAAAAAAATTTGGGGGTAAGGGGCAAGCTATTTCTACATGAATTTTCTTCTTTTTTACACCTTTAAAAAGCAAGAAAAAATCGTGAACAAGAAATTTTTTCTTTGTGACATACTTTAAATGACAAAATACCAATTTTAAAATAAATGGCTCAGATAAATCTGAGCCATTTATTCAGATAAAACGATTTTTACATAAATATAATATTATTATAATGTCTCTGTAAAATGTATTTATAGAGATTTCATAGTATAAGATTATATTTTAGTATAAAAAACAAAAATAAAAAAATTTAATGAAAGTTCGTAAATTGAAAAAATCGGGAAAAATAAAATTGATATTTTGTCATTTTAAGTATGTCACAAAGAAAAAATTTCATGTTAACGATTTTTTCTTGCTTTTTTAGGGTGTAAAAAAGAAGAAAATTCATGTAGAAACAGCGTGCCCCCACCCATTTTTTTTGGCCGCCTAATTGGCGTTTATTTGTAGAATTACTCATATAAGCTTAATTTTACCCGCACCTTTTTAATAAACTTTCTTTTCTTTAAAAAAAAAGGTTTTTATCCACAGCCCATATCAAGGCGTCTTTGGGGCTATTGTGGACAAGTCATAAAATCAATAATTTAATTTATTGTTACGGATAAAAAGGTAAATAAAGGTGATAAAAAAGGTAATTAAAAGCAAAGGTAAAAAATTTGATAGCTCATTTTGATTCTACTTGACTTCACGTGAACTTTTACTCTATCTATTAAACAACGCACTTTTTTCTTCCTTTTTATGTATTTTTTGAACAAGGCGGCGCAAATCAATAGGCAGGAAAATGACCTTCCATAGAAATTTAAAAATTTCTAAGGTGAGTTAGAAGTTAGAGGTGTTAAACAAAAATATTGAAACATTCTATGCTAACTATGCATTTTTATCCATGCATAATTCGGATTGACCGAAATGATGAAAGGAAGTTAATAGCTTTTTTTCGCTTTAATACCAGTAATTTTAAAATCATGCTGTAGGATTGCGATACTTGCTTAAAAAGGCTTTTAAAATTAATTTGGCATTAAAGAAGGGAAAAAAAGCTTTTATCATGACGCGTTTATTTTGCAGGAGTAAGAAGGACATTATTTCTAAAAGCTTGCACATGATCTTTCAAATTGTGTCAATAGTTATGCCATGTAAAATCTTTCGCAACATTTTCAGCTAAAACAAACATTTTGTTGCATAGAGTTAGTATAGATGTGTTTCCATAATTTTTTTCAATCCCTGTATTTTCAAGTAAAGCATACTTTAAATTCATGTAAACATTTAGAAAACAAAACGATGTCTAAGAAATTATTTCGACTTCTTAGACATCGTTTGGCATTAAAGAAGGGAAAAAACAAATTTGGCATTAAAGAAGGGAAAAAAAGCTTTTATCATGACGCGTTTATTTTGCAGGAGTAAGAAGGATATTATTTCTAAAAGCTTACACATGATCTTTCAAATTGTGTCAATAGTTATGCTATGTAAAATCTTTCGCAACAGTTTCAGCTAAAACAAACATTTTGTTGCATAGAGTTAGTATAGATGTGTTTCCATAATTTTTTTCAATCCCTGTATTTTCAAGTAAAGCATACTTTAAATTCATGTAAACATTTAGAAAACAAAACGATGTCTAAGAAATTATTTCAACTTCTTAGACATCGTTTGGCATTAAAGAAGGGAAAAAACAAATTTGGCATTAAAGAAGGGAAAAAAAGCTTTTATCATGACGCGTTTATTTTGCAGGAGTAAGAAGGATATTATTTCTAAAAGCTTACACATGATCTTTCAAATTGTGTCAATAGTTATGCCATGTAAAATCTTTCGCAACATTTTCAGCTAAAACAAACATTTTGTTGCATAGAGTTAGTATAGATGTGTTTCCATAATTTTTTTCAATCCCTGTATTTTCAAGTAAAGCATACTTTAAATTCATGTAAACATTTAGAAAACAAAACGATGTCTAAGAAATTATTTCAACTTAATGCAGGGATGTCAAGTGCTCTGCTTTATGCAAAATATTTTTTGAACAGGTCGAAAATTAGTGATTAAAACTTTCTGAATCTTGCATTAAGTAGAAATCTTCATAACTGCTCAAACCTCAATTAACGGAACCAATCGGTATTTTATAGCTGTATGTCTAAATTATTTGTGCATAGTGTTTAATAAATTTTGTTTCCTTCATTTTTATTAAAACATTAAAATATAACTTTTACTTATGCTGGAAAAATAATTATGCAAATCAGAGTAAGCTGCATTTCCGATAATAAATGTGGCAAGTGAATGTATAAAAAGGTGAAGAGTTTATTTTTCTATGATAATTAATTAATCCAATTTATAAAACACAATTTTGATATTTCATTTATTGATTATAATTGAACAATCAATATTGAAAACTAACAATTTAAATAAATGAATCAATATGATTAATCCTATCAAATGATAAATCATTTTACTGTACTCAGAGTGTGCATTACTTTTACAAGGTTCGCTGTCCAATTCAATCTCTTTGATTTCAAAAAACTGCGGAGGGGCACCGGCTGGTACGCTCATCTTTATGCTCAACTGAAATACAAACAGGTTGGAAGGTTTTATTCAGGTTAATTTGTCCTCTTTTTTCTTTTAATTCTACAATAATTAAAATAAAAAAGTGGCCACCCTGCATAACTTTTGATCTAATGATTGGATTTTCACGCTGTTCACGAGATGCAGCAAAATATGTAAAACGTGATATTGTGACTCAAGGGATAGAGCGTTCTCCTTCCAAAGAGGTAAACCGAGTTCGAATCCCAGCGATGACTGGTGGATACCAGGGATGCCAACTTCTCCGCCTTCTGATAAAGTTTTAATAAATTGGTAGCGAATTAAATTGTAAGACTTGTAGAATAAGGATAATTTAACCTAATCAAAAGTGTAGCCACGTAATAACTGCAATTAAGTTACTTTTAGTATGATGCTTAGAACATTTCATATGTAGGGGCGGAAAAATTACTTAAAATAAATAATATTAAACTAAAAATAATTTAAATTTTGTTACCACTAGAAAATATTTATTTACAAAGCGAAGCAAGTTGGGATCTCTACGATGCGAATTCCAAACCCGGCTCGCACCGACCAAAGTGCTGACGTAAAATATCCTCAGTGGTAGACAGATCATGAGTTAGAGTCCCCTTGCCATCAGGCTAACTGTGGGATATTTTCGTGGTTTTCCTTTCCATGTAACGCATGGGCGGGTAAGTTCCCTCAATAAGTCCTTCACGAGGTCAAAATTTTTTAAATACTTGATGCAGAAGTTCCCTTGTCTTCTGGATTAGGTTCAAAATTACAAGGATACGGAGCTGATCATTGGTAGTCGTAAGCCCGAAATTAGGTCGGCTATTCAACGGCGGTTATTAGAAGAAATTAATTAATAATGATTAACATAAAGGTAGGGCATGAAATTTCTTTTTTGAAAATGCTAACCAGACAAAAAATTTCCCTCGCTACTTGGCACAAAAATATAACTATTTTTTTTAAAAATAAAGTTAACAAGTGAAGTATGAAGAACATTTAGGATGATTAAATCCAAGAAAGAATAGAGACAAATTTAAACTCCTTTGTAGCAAGTAAAATAATATTTATTTAAAATTAGGTTTCAATAAGGCTTTAATGATTCCAATATCATCCATTAAAAATCTCTTTTTAAAAAAAAAGAAAGAAAAAGATCCTAAATGTTCCTTTACTTTTAACACTTTATGTTTGTATATCGCTGCTTTTCGGCTCTTAAATAGCATGTGTCAAGGTTAAAACATGCTGAAGAGGGATGCATTTCTAAAAAGTTTGAATAAATCATTGAAATTTCGTAAGCGTTCATTTTGATCTGATGCGTAGGGACCGAGGGAGATGCGGAATCAGTTCTCGTTAAACTGTTTTACCGTAAAGAACTAGACTACGTAAGCAGGTCCTCGGGCTAGTGAAGCAGAAGAGCTATGCCCTCTTCAGAGGATCAAAATTTTGATGGTATGTCTTTGGGTCATCCTCAGGGATGTTTACTAGACCGTCACTGCAGAGTTATAGTGCATAAATAAAGTACCTAAATAAAGTAATATATAACGTAGATAAAGTATTGACCTACCATTGCTGTTAATTGATTTCAGACTCATACTGTATTGTGCTTTTTTTAGTATAGTTCATTCAAAATAAATTTAGATGACGTAAAGTTCCTGTATATAATTTCTAAATACTTTTGTTACATAGTTGTTTAATCAAGTTGAGTTTTTACAAAAATAATCTTTGACTGTGCTGGGATCGCAGAGGAATTTGAATTTATGGATATACTGTTGTAAATTTGCTCCATGAATTCTGCTACCGTGCATAAAAGTAGCAAGAGTTGTTAAGATATTGTGCTAAAATAATTAAATTATTCTTACGTTTATGATTAATTGATAATTTTTTTGAATTATTATATCATGAAAATCCTGTTTGACAATCAGCGTACATAAAAACAAAGAATATTAAAGATCAGCAACACCCTCAAATTGAACAGAAACCATTTTCCTTAAAGTTTTTAAATTTTAGATTGTCTAACAAATGTTCAGTATTTTAAACATGTATGTAAAGTGTCCATTTACCTTAAAATATCCTTCGAAACCCATTGGTAGGGAGCTTTTAACAAATTGCCAAGGTGGATAGGAGAAAATCTGAATCGCTCGTTTCCCATTTTGTCGTTCAAACTCAAGTTTCAAAACGCTGGCATCAAAATCACCATCGACGTTTGGACCTTTTCGTATATTCAGTCTTAAACAAGATCCATTTCTTGCATATATCCACTGCTGAAAATTGGCCACAGCACTTTGTTGTTGCTGAACAACTGTGCTCAGTATAATACCTGACACATACACAAGAGAAGAAGTATAATTTTAGGAAGCTATACATGGGAAATTTTCAGTATATATATATATATATATATATATATATATATATATATATATATATATATATATATATATATATATATATATATATAAACACAAATTAACATGAAAAACATGAATAAAATAAAAATAAAAAACTAAATGGTAGAGAAACAAGAATGGTAGAAGCAAAATAGTCGTTGTCAAGACACATCTAATTGCCATAAATAATGCGATATTTCTGAATAAAGAATAATTATCCTAAGATAAAAATTATTCTTTATATGTGTCGATATCGCAAAAAACCTATTGTTGTAAAAAATCATGAAATAAAAGAAAAATGTAAAAGGAAATCAAACTTACCGGCGTGAATTAAAACGCGGTTTAGGTTTAAAAGTACAATAATAAAACAGTTAACAAAAATCACGAAGATGTAAAATATTGCTTATAGCTTGAATCGAATATAATAAAATTAAAAAAACATTTGATCGAAGAAGAAGAAAAAAATGTTTAGGTAAAATATTAGTGCTGCCATCTATGAGAAACAATTAGTAAAAAGGTAATAAAATTGAAATAATAATAATATATATATATATATATATATACATACATATATATATATATATATATATATATATATATATATATATATATATATATATATATATATATATATATATATATATATATATATATATATATATATATATATATATATATATATATATATATATATATATATACACCGAAGAGCCATTACATTATGATCACCCTGCTAATAACATATAGGACCACCTTTTGCCCTCAAAACTGCTAGCACCCGCCGTGGCATTGATTCCACAAGGTGCTGATAGGTAGTCGGAGGTATCTGGTACCAAGCGCTCACCGACCGGTCCTACAATTCCCTCACAATGCGAGGGCGTAGCGTGGCAGCAAGAATTTGCTTTTTAAAGTAGGACCACAAATGCTTTATTGGATTAAGGTCAGGTGAATTTGAGTGCCAAGACATGACTTGAAAGTCACTGGAATGTTCCTCGACGATTCTACCCTTATGACATGGGGCATTATCCTGTTGGTAAACACCATCTCCCGCAGGAAAAACTGTTGCCATGAATGTGTGAACCTGGTCTGCAACTATGTTTAAGTAGCTTACAGACGTCAAGGATTGTTCTATGAGGATTATGGGTCCTAATGTGCCCCATGAAAACATTGTTCCTCGGCGAGAAATCGTGAAAACCTGGGTGAGCCCATTGTTATAGATGGAGGGTGGTCATAATAGAATGGTTCTTTGGTATATATTATTTTTTCTCCTATTATGCGTTTTGTTGCTCAAGTAATTAAATTATTATGTGAACTGAAATATAGTTTACTTCATATTTGCTCTATTAAATATAATTTTAAATTTTTTTTTTATGATTTAAGCTATAAGCACTGTTTTATATATTTCTTTCTTAGTGAATTTTTATTAACTGTCAGATTAGTATATGTATTTTTAAGGCATTTTAACTTTACACCACGTCGGTAAATTTGCTTTCTGCTTTTTTTCTTTTATCTCAAACTCATTTTCATTTGAATTTTTATTTTTTGACGATATAGATGCATTATAAAGAGTAAGTTTTATCTCAGAATAATTATTCTTTAATTTGAAATAACGCATTTACCATCGTAAACGAATGCGTCCTGAAGTGAACCTTTACGTTTTACCATTAAGAAAATTTCTATTTTATTTTATTTTATAATTCTTCATTGTGTTTATATATATATATATATATATATATATATATATATATATATATATATATATATATATATATATATATATATATATATATATATATAAACACAATTTATATATATATAGAATTACCATCAATTGTTCTTACGAATTCCCATGTTGCAGATCCTTGTGGATAAAACAAGCAGTTCGAATCTCCTTCCTGAAATGAGCAGTAGAAGAGGCGTGTTTGTTTGGGAGGCAGAATCGGTGGCGTGCCTGATAGTCCTGGAAAAAAGTACATTTAACCCTTTCGCTCCATCTGTCACAAATACGTGCCAGCATGAAACCGTATCAATCAGGATAAAAAGATAAAACTGGTAATCAAAGTAATTCTTTAGCAGTTTATTTGTGGGCGGGGTTGTAATTGATTTATTTAATTCACCTTTACTTTAATTCAAAATGAAATTATTTAGTTATACTTTGAATTAACATTGATAATATATATGATTAAACTAACAATATTTAAAGTTAAAGCAAAGTAATTCTGTCAAATTAGCAACGCCTGCATTTAAGCTACCGTTTTTTTTATTTAATTACATTCTGATTTTGTACGAATGCTTTTATGAATCACCCGCCCTCAAGGGGTTAGTGGATACTATGGACGGTTAACTCAGAATAAATTAAAGGGTTCCCCACGGACTTTTAAAAAGCACAACAAGAAAATAAAGTTTAATTTGAACCTCTTTTGGCAATTACGAGGATGTCAAAGGGAATTTGAATATCTGACTCTGAGGTCATGTATTTAACATATTCATATTCATAATACGTCGGTTAGGTTCTGAAAATACGTCGGTTAGAGGTCAGTAAGAAAAGATGGTACGGACTGTCAAAAGCATAAGAAATCTTAATGAAACTAAGCTCTGATATTGTATTTTGAAACGTTCCTCACTATATTAACTACTTTGTGTTAACACATCTAGATATTAAAGAACAGAATTTGAATTAATTAAACTTAAAAGAAAAGTAAATTTAAAGAAGTTGATAAAACAAGTTTATCATTTTCTGCGGATCAAAGAATCGTGATCCCCGATGAGTTTTATGAGAATTTTTAGAATTCATCTGGTACAAAACTCCTTTTCCAATTTTTTTCTTGAGGAAAAAATTATTCTATCTTTTTTTAATAAAACACATACTAAATAATGAATTTATATAACATGAAACTACCACTAAATATGTTAAATACATGAATATAAATATTTTGAATTTCGTATTTCTCAGGTAGAAAATTTTTCAACTGTGTAATTCATGTTATTGATCCCGACTTCTTAGACAGAAAGTGGGAGGTAATAAGAAACTGATTCAATTCTTATATGGGCCCGAGGGGTAAAAAATATTCTGTACTTTAATAACTTTCTATAGGGAATTATCTTGCATGTTTTACTTTTTTAAAAAGGAATTTTAATGGATTATTTGTTAAAGGAAACCACAGTAATATAAAATAGAGTGCGATTTTTAAGATTTTCTTTCCTTAACCGGTTAACGCCCCCAGAGTCATACATTTAGGACAGTTCCTTTTTTCAAATGCATTCATTGTGGTGGGAAACTTTTTTCAGGATTTTCATTTATTTGGGTGAATTAAAAGATTCACAGATACCACAATGATTTAGTTATTTATTATTACATCTATAATTATAAGGAGCAAGTACTGTTACATCAATCAAAGACTTTTTGAATGCCCAAACAGTAGAAAAACCAATTAATTTCGATAATATATCATACCTGCCAAGTTTTACTCTTTCCGAGAATGGATTTTCAGAGTGGTTGTAAAACTATAAACGAAAAACAATCTGACTCAAAAATAAATTTATATTTTGATCCCGTTGAAATTCGCTAGTGCAAGGATTATTATGCTTTGATGTAATTATTAATATGTAGTGGTGGTCAAACTCATATTTAATTATCATTATAATTCAAAAAGTTATTTGGAATAACCCGAGTATTGCTACCACTTTAAATATAAAAATAAAATCTTCCGGAAGAGTTGGCAGATATGTAATATTCATACATAAAATAAATTTTAAGTCATATATTTGCTACCACTTTCTTATTTTAACTATATTCTTTATGAAATGACTCGTTCGATAAGTGGATATCCTTCACAGTGGTCTGATCGGAATAACTGTATAAAACCGTGTGGAGGCTCAAGATAATTCAAGCGGCGTTGTATTTAATGCTGCTATAGTTTTTCACACTCGAATATAATCGAGTATTGAAAATAACAATGTGAAAGCTATGAAAAAAAAAGTCGTTTTACTGATATTTATCATTTACATAGGATTGCAAGCTATAACACTTATTTATTCAAGAATAAAATGTAGCCTTTTTACATGGAACGAAAGTGCAGTGTATTAAAATTGTCCACCAAAAGTAAAGTTGAACCAGAAGAGGCAGCAAATGGAAACCTTGTTCTAAAGTGTGTTTTTTTTACAAAAAAAGTGATTTTTTTGGCCTGTTTTATTTTTAAAAAATCTGTGCATAAAGGGGTTAACCTAAATGACTCACTACAAATTCCAGTATCTCAAGATTATATAATGGAAAAAGGTCACACCTGAGGTCTCAGACTCCCAGTTCGAAGTTTATGTCTGTGACTAAGGCAAGTATTTCCTATCCTAGATTTGCATTTTACTGTAAATTGTTATTTTATTTTGATAATTTTTTTTATCATAATAGATCAGCCTTAGTAAACGCCCCCTTCCTTTTCCGTAAATTTTAAATGAAGGGTCAGATAAACCTCAGGGTGAGATTCCGAAAATGATTTTATATAGGTATAGGAAAGCATGCATTCATCCGTAACAAAGCGAAGAATTTTAAAAATGAAATGTGAGTAAATCTTTTTATACTTGAAAAAAACGAAAGTAAGATAATGAAAAAAAACTCATGATCACAGCTCTAATTGTAGAAGCAATAATTTGTGAAGGTGCATTAATGGGTTAAAGCAACACCACCTAGAAGAAACAAGGTTTCAGCACGGATCAATTTAGTAGTTCGATGTAACGAAAATAAACTACGCAGTGGAGGATAATAAGAAAGATATCACTACGTTCGTGTTACTAAGCAGTGGAGGAAAAAATGAAAAAATGTCACTACGTTCAGGTTACAAAGCTGCGCAGTGGAGGAAGAAATAAGAAAGAGATCACTACGTTCGGGTTACTAAGCTGCGCAGTGGGGGATTATTACGATAGATGTCATCAAATGCCGTCGGTGAACAGCCGACCCAATTTTTAGGGTTCATGACAACTAATGTTCAACAACGCAGCCTTGTAATTTTGAACTCAATCCAGAAGACAAGGGAACTTCTGGATCAAGTATTGGGAGAAATTTCCTTTGTGAAGGACTTTTTGATGGAACTTACCCGTATTTGCGTTACATGGAGTGGAAGACCACGAGAACCTCCTTAGGTTTACCAACCGGCAAAGGGACTCATGATCTAACCCATCATCCGTCACTAACCCATAAATGATCTCACCCATGAACGTTTTATCCCCTAAGCCATCTCGGGGAGGCATTGGTTAAAGTAGGAGTGCATAAAATAGGTTTATAGTTGAGTTGGCATGCATGCAAAAGGAAAGTTACGAAATCGAATAATAATAGTAATATTAAGAACATAGCTGCTCGCATGCCATATATATCAAATGCCATCATATTTATCCAAATAAAAATGTATCTCAATTAAGTATCAGAAATTTTCCTGCATAATAAAAGATGTTCGTTGAGGCATAAAAAATGTGTCATATCGCTTTTGTTAAGTGTATATTATAGAATGGCACCAACTTAGTTTAATTTATAATGTAAGAATATGATAATATATATTTACGACAGAGTCCAGCGTATTTTTTGGGATCACGGCATGTCGATCCACAGCAAGAGTTGAGGGGACATTCTGAGCAGGGAGATCCTTCCTTATACATACGCTTCTCCCTTATGCTGAAAACGGAGAGAGAGAAGAAGAACGTTTTGAAAACATTGCGTTTTTTTTTATTTAAAAGAAAGGAACAAATAATGTGGTAACTTGAGTTATGAAAAGCAAAAAAAAACAAACATATTTATTATACAGTTTATATTAATACTAGATAGTGGCATCCCCTAGCAATTAGTTTTTGTTTGTTTCCGAATAAATAATTTCGTCGTAGTTTCTGTAATTTTGTATAATTTTAGCAGAAAGCAGAGTTTCCTACAAAATTGAAACTACATTCCTTAGCCATATTATTAGACACACAATAAGATTCTGTGTGAAATTATAATTATCACGTGATACTATAGGGGAGATTGGGGTCAATTGTAACAGAGCAAAAATTTCGAGTGTCGGGTTCTAGATTTGGTTCCTAGGTGGCGCACTAGGTGTATTTAATAAATCTACATGTACACACCTGATGGCAACCATTTTTATGTACTTTTGAACGAGTTACATCCCAAAAGATATTTTCACGCTACGCAAGTACTTTTTTGGTATTAGAATATTATATTGTAGCAAAGTAATTTTGTTTAAACAAATGAAAATTAGTAACCGAATATGTAAGTGGACACCTTAATTAACATTTCAATTTTAAAAAAGATTAGTTTTGCTAATTAACTAGCATTGTTTTTAACAAATGAAGCTGAAATGGAGTCTTGGGGACGATTGTAACAATAAGTAAAGGGACGATTGTAACAGCTGAAAATAAATAATCTTATGTTTACAAACCATTACTTAACTCTTTAAGAGCCACCAGTAGTTTCCTATATCATTTATATTATGTTGCATGTGCATTATTTAATTTGTCACCTTTCACAGCATAAATTAAAATTTTTAACCCCTTAAAGTTATAGGTTTAACCCTTTAGGTCTCTGCTCATTATTATTTTTACTCCTAAAATATCGGTACTATTTTGATCAATAAAAAAATATATCACAACTATGATAATATGTATAATTAACTATGTTTTAGTTGAATTTATGAACTGTTACAAATGACCCCGTAAGTGGGGACAATTGTAACAAGTGCACGACTGTCAAAAATTGTTAATAACTAATATAATAACATTTAAAATAAGGTATTTATTTATTTTTTCTGGTAGAGGATAGTCTACTTTACTCGTCTGTCAATTAATACTAATAATATATTGGATTTTTTCTTAGTTAAAAATAGTTAAGTAAAAAATGTTACAATTGACCCCACTCTCCCCTACAGCTTTATTGTTTTTACTCGGATGAAACAGGTTTGCACTTATTTACGCTCCTGTATCAATTGGTTAACATTGTAATATGCAATACGTTAAAAATAAACACAAATAGGAAGTATATAAAAAATCTCCTGAATTAAAACCCATTACATGTATGTTTAAATATAAAAGTATTGCATATAAACTCGTGCAAAACATGCAATTATTAAAAAACTACAGCGCGTCAAATAATTTGATCGAATAATTATAATGTACTGATATAATACTTGATATAATAAATATTCCATATTTATATAATATATCGTCTAATTTATCCTATCGTCAAATTTATATTACATACATCGTCTAATTTAACCAACTGATACACAAACGTAAGCAAGTGCAAATCGGTTTCAGTCGCATAAAAACAATAAAGCTGTATAGTATCACCTGATAATTAAGATTTTACATCTTAGAGTGCGTCGAATAATTTGGGCAGGGACTGTATACTTTATTACAAAGTTCATTTTAGTACATATGCAAGTAAGCAATTTACTTATATATGCAATAAAAATAATTGTGTTTGCTTACGCATTCGACGTCTAAACCTTTCCCTTAGAATATTATAAATATCTGTTGGGGAACATAAATTATTTTGCTTAGTAATCATGTTCTTAAAATAATATTTACAGTTAAACGTTTATTGCTATAACACATTTAGTGACCGCCATTTAATATTTTCGCTTATCAAACATGGAGGAGCAATTTTTCATACGCAATTGCTCCTCTGTGCATGGAGTTGATCGTTAAGTTCTAAGAATTATTTATTGAATCAGTAATTTTTTTACAATCGATAATCCCTCTCATTTTTGGCGATTTGATGCCAAAGTTTCAATTCTTGAGTTTCGGACGAAAGATATAATTTTTTCTCTATTCAAATGTGCATTTTTCTCATCGAATAATTCCGCTAGAGATGTAACATTCTTTTTTAGTTTAATTATTACCAGAGATGCTAACTTGCTAAGGATAAATATTTTCGAGTGGTAGTCTTTTAATGCGTGATTCTTGTTTTAAAAATTCCATTTATAGGGTAGATACTCACCACTACATCCAAAAAATTCGAAGGCTTATGTGATACGCCACTTTGTAGCAATAATGCAATTAAGGCCTGTCGAAAGTTTATGTTAAATCTTCACGTTCTTGAATCACGACTTTTGTATATACATAATCATCATTTATTAATTCTCATATTCAATTTTCTGTACATATTTATGGCAATTAATGTAAATATCTTTGTTCAAGTTGTAATTTTTTCGAATCAACGTTATATTTTCTGTACATATTTTCATGGCAATTACTGTAAATATCTCAGTTCAAGTTTGTATTTTCTCTAATCATGGTAATATTATTGTAAAGCTACCACAACGACTGCTTATATTCAAAATGTTTTTACCTCATTGTTGTAGTTTCACGATGAATGGGATAGGGGCCGCTGCGCGGCCCAGGTGCCCAGTTGTTTTTAAATAAAGTAAAAAAGCAATAATACAATTGAGCTTTCTAAAAAGCTGGCAGAAATATCTGAAATTCTGCAATTTTTTATTTGTCGATCTCTATCGTTATTTAAAATATTTTTCCGTATCCAGAGCAGTTGGCATCTCTGTATTACTTACAGAATGCGAACGAATACAATTATACAGGGTACGCGTGTAACTGTAAAAAAAACTGTAAAGCTGTAAATAAAAAGCTGTATTTTATCATGTTTGTAATTACCAGAATATTTTAATAACTATAAGAGAAGGTTCTTAAATCTGAAGTCTCGTTACAACTATCCTACCCCAGATTTATTCTGTATATAACCTTTCACTAAATTAATTTCACCATGTTCATTTGTTAACACAAACTTACCACCTTCAAACTATATATTTCCGACGAAGTATATATTCCTCAAACTATATATTTCCGATTTTTCTTTTTTTTTGATATAATTCATAGGAATCGTCCTATGAATTTTAATTCTAAAGTGAAAAGATAGTACTATTTAAATAATTTCAGCTAAACAAACAAAAAAAGAAAGGATAATATTTTTCAACAAAACTGGTATGACTTAGTTTAGATATATCTATTGCATTAGCGAAAAATGCAGTATATAATGTCTATCTAGTTACCTATGCAATATGTAACTATGCACTATGTAATATCTATCTAATGAATACTTACGCTGCCGGTGCATAGTCACATACATAAAGTTGTTTCGCAGTTGATCTTCCAACTCTATAGGATGTATATCCACAACCAATTCTATAGGTCTCCGCCCATGTCATCTATGAAACATAAAATGTTTATAATTTTTCAATTCATATGAAGCGTATTAAAGTACACTATGATGCACATGATCATGATGATGCATATTCAAATACGCGAATGATGATACATATCATATCAAATACGTAAATGATGATACGTACCATATGATGCGCATTCATAAACAGATAATTAATTGGCTATTGAACTATTGGATACTTAGTAATGATCATACTTAAACATGTTTAGAAGATTATAAAAACTATACAATTATATTATAAAAAGAATATTATAAAAACAATACAATTACAACGACACACAAAATTTTTTAACAAAATAGCGGGTTAATATCTGAATCGCGGGTTTTCAAACGGATAAATATAATTATATTTTTATACAAAAATTGGTAAAATTCTTATAGTAAGACAAGGTTTTGCCTCATTTTAAAAGAATAAATTTGCCGAGGCTCATTCGCAGTGAGAAAAACTTTGTTTAACATGGTCAATCCAGGGAGCATTTTTAAAATTTATGTTTACGCAATTTTTATTTTATATGTACGGAATGCATTTTGTTTTATTTTATACAATTTAATTCTGAGTTCATGATTATCAATGTTCAACTCCATAGCCTAGTAATTTTGAGTCCAACCCAGAAGATAAGGGAACTTCGTGATTAAGAATCGGGACAAACTAGCCTTCGTGGATGACTTTTTGATGGAAGTAACACGCATTTGCGCTACATAGAGGTCAAAACTTCCCACGTTTAGCCAGATGGTAAGGGGATTCAAACCCATGATCTGTTAACCCCTGAGGATAAGCAGCGTGGTAACGTCAGCAACGTGGTACGGGATAAAATGAATATTTCAGTCTGGCAGGACATAGGCAAGTGAAACCTCAGATGGTACATTCTAAATGAAAGCGACATACATTAGTTCTCTGTTGTTTAAAGAAAAGGGGTTACAAAACGTATAAAAGCAATTAGTTTTACATTTCTAGTGGGTTGTAACATTTGTTGAATTAGTGTTGCCAGACTTGTTAAACTGCAAAAGAATGGGTTAACTTACCGTTACAAAGTGGCCGTAAATGGGATCAAACTTAATAGATGGTATGAGACTTTTACTGAAATCCTGCACTTCGTTGTACCACGCTTCAATCATTGTTTTCCAGTCATGTTCCATCACTTCGCAATCTGCTTGACAAGAATATGTAAGTTCAGCCAAATTCTGTGAAATGGCGTAACTTCCTGGAAAAATAAAACTCGAAATCTTTCTCCGAGAAAAGTAGCACGTGGTTGGACAGTCATAATATTTTACATTAAATTCTGTTATCACACTTTTTATTATTCATCTAAAGCTTTTTTTAACTGTATTATCCTAAACATTGTCAGGACCATGAGCACATATACGTGATCACGTGATTCTCCTTTCATAGCCCATTGTATCCTATCTTATACGAGGCTTTCCGCCTCTAGCGACCCAAGATTACACTGGCGTAATCTCAATATGGTACTCTCATATAAGTCTCGAATTAAATGGCATACGTACTGTTTAGTAGTATGTATACACTAGAAGCATGCAGTGATAGTACGCAATCTCACCTCGTATATCTAGAACATTAATTTCGATTCAACGCAAATTCCTTTTGAATATTACCAGAGCTTACCACTCTTCCCCCACCGCAGCTCTTCATGTTTTAACAAATATTCCCCCTCTTCCAGACCAGATTATGCTCTTGTCATGCTCAACAACATTAACTCAAATAAAAAAAAATGCAATCTTCAATCATATAAGTTATAATCATCAGGACTATGAAAATAAATTAAAAAGGCCAATTTATCACCCATCTTATTATATTAAAAACAAAATCTCTTTAACTGAACAAGGTAACTACGATTTTAGAAAAGAAACTAACTACTTCACTGACGGTTCCAAAACTAAAACAGGCACTGCATTCGCATTTCTTAACAAAGCTCATTCAAAAACTTTCACCTTGGATATTAACAATTCTATTTTCCAAGCCGAACAATTGGCAATATTAGAATGTGTAAAACACATCAAAAATAACTTAAACTTTAATAGACAAATAAAATACATAATCTGGTCAGATTCTAAAGCCTCAATAACATCAATTAAAGACGCAGGATCAACCAACCTCATAACCAAAGACATTCAACATGCACTAATGGACACCGCCATTCAAATCTCTTGGATTAAAGCGCATAACAATAGAGAAGGTAATGAGAGAGCGGATGAATTGGCCAAAAAAGCAACAGAAAACATTAAAAATTACTCCTTTCCTCTCCCTGTTTCACACCTAAAACAATCTCTTAAAAAATCTTTATCAAGTAATTGGCAAAACCAATGGAATAATTCCGATAGAGGACGACGTCTGTTTAGCATCGTCAATAATGTCAACTTCTTCAAATCAATTCCAATTAAACAAGTCATCTGGTTCCTAACAGGTCACGGTCCCTTCCCTTCTTTTTTTCATTACCTGCAAATCTCGGATACAAACCTTTGTACCTGTGGTCATCCAGGTACACCAGAGCATTACTTATCAACTTGTCTTTACACAATATCTTGGCATACACGCCTTCCAAACATTAATAATTTATATATTTGGCAAAAAAACTTTCTTACAAATAAAACATTAAAATCTAAATTAATTAACGTAATGAACTTTCTAGCAGAAAATGACTCCTTATTAAAATTTTAATCAAATCGGACTTTTTAAGTAATCTTGATAGTGTTTATAACCTCTTAAACTTTTTTGATATAGTATTCAACCTCAGTTTCTGTATACAAAAAAGCAAAGAAAAAGAGAAGGGGGGGGATCTTTTTCAAAATTGTTTATTTAGTTAAGGCAATAACAAATAGTTTATGGCCTTTAAGTTTTTTTTCCTTTTATACTTCTTTTATTATTTTTGTTATTATGTGTTATTAACTTGCACCATATTTAATCTTTGTATTTTTTTAAAATATTGTGACTTTGTACTGATCTAAATTCTTAATAAATTCTTGCTGAATGGGCTCGTTCCTAGGCTGGAGTGGAGCCGGACCAGTAGCCAAGCTTTGGGCTATATGGTAAAGGGTCCATAATGACCTAGGTACATGTCCAAAGCTTGGAGAAAAGAAAAAAGAAAAGTGATAGTACGCATACTCTTATCTTTGTGCAAGAACTTCTTCCTCATTCAATGAATAAATTTTTTATAAATAATTTTTAATAATTATTTATTAAAATATGCAATCAGCATACTCGTTGACCCCATAACATCTTAAATTCTTAAACACGACGAATAAAAATAGTGAATATGTAATAAGCATATTCATTTACAGCATAATATCTTAAATTGTTAAAAATAAGGAATAAAAATAGTGAATATGTAATGAGCATATTCATTTACAGCATTATGTCTTAAATTGTTCAAAACGATGCATTAAAGTAGTGAATATGTAATAAGCTTATTCATTCACTGCATAATATCTCCTATTGTTAAATACGAGGAATAAAAATTGTCTTAAGTTGCAATTCAAGCAAAAATTAAAAAATTACTTTTCCAATATAAAAAAATTTTTTGTTAAATTTGCTTCCTAATAATTTAGTGTTTTGTCTTGCATGAATCACACATGAAATTGTATCATAGTTTTGCCATTTTGCTGATCTTTACTGGAACTTTTTGAATAATAAATACGAGAAATATTCCATTGTAGTTAGTTTTTCGTCTCTCCTTTCTAGTTTTCAAACGATGTGTTTATTTTTGGAACTGAAGAGCAAGTATAGGATTCAAATAAAATTTAAGCTATTTAATTCACTATCTGCTTATGGAAAATAAGCAAATCTTTCGGATCGTGTTTTGCACAACTTTTACTTACTTGTTTCGAAAATATAGATTGTAAAAAAAGCTTATGACGTGTAAGTTCAAGAAATTCTACAGATGAATTGTTGAAAAATTAGCTCCAAATCAAATAAATAAAAAAAAATAAATTAAACAATAAAAATATATTTTAGAAAATTCTGCAAAAATATTCTTTAGCTTACTCGAAGAACGGCATGGCCAACATTCATGCTCAAAAATACATTGTTCTGCCCATTTCTGTGCTATGTAAGCAAGTTCTTCATCCCATTCCTATAAGGAAAAAATAAAGCCATGTAATTGTGCTTTTTAGCATGATTCTTCGGAAGTTCTTTCGCAAAATAAAATTAAAAAACGCATAGTTCAAGTCATTAGACTCGAAGCGTAACTATAATTTTAAAAATTTTTTTTTGCAAATTTTTATGACTCCAGATAATGCAAGCATTGGAGTAGTTTTTAAATATTAAATAATTAGACCACAATTGCTTTCTAAGAATTGTCTCTTGTAACATGGTTTCGGATTGATAAAGTTTTGAGTAGAGTTTATCTTATTTTTGTTTTGGACATAGTGTCCAAATGAACTGTTGGAGTGTCAAAACGTGTTCGAAATCCCGGCTTATCATTTTATTCCATTTTTTCATGATAGTTGTTTTTTAAAAAAAAATTAACTTGTGAGTAATGAGGATTCACATATAATTTCCGAACGCGCCCTTTTTAAGACTAACCTTAGGGGTTAAATATATATACTCTAATTATCGAACATTGACAATGAGCTATGCTCAGTTTTGCTTATTTGGACGTTTTCCCCAAAATACATGCTTTTCAATAAAGATATGGTTGAAAATGGCGATTATATGACAACCGTGACCTTAAACTACAGTTTCATAGAAATTTTCAGCATCATGGTTGTCATGGGTATTTGAATTGTTCGAATTTTGCTAGCGGAGCAATGCAGTTTTTTTAGCACATTTGGAGTACCACATGACCACCACCAGCAAAGAAGCCAGACATATGACAGTAGTGCACGCAAACGAAGTGATCTCGATAAAGCAGGCGTATTGTATGGGATCCAAGCGTCCACGTTTGGTGGTAAGTCCCAAAAAGCAGAAGAGAAACTTTAGAGAAATTTAAAACGCGATTTCTCAGAAATCATGTTTATTGTGTTGGGCATTTAGATCGCATAAAAACTACTCAATCGATTTCGCAGAGAATTGATGTTGCTTCGGTGCGAAGAATACCTGTTTTAATAATTCTTCTAATAGCTAATTTACAAAAAATGACACAATGAGGTAAATAAATCTAGCTAAATTTAGGCAAAATGCAGTTTTTTTAGGATTTTATCACTTCTGCATCTACTGTTACTAATTTTCCCCATAAAATAAGTTTAAAATATTTTTCCTTATCTGAATTAAAATTGAAATTATTCTAACATCTAATGTAAGTAAACAATATCACGCAAAGCATGTTTCTTAAAAGTTTGTTTCTGGATGTGATAATACATTTCTGCAGTTTATGACATTAAGGTCCATGTATATTTTTTTAAGTGATATTTTCAAGGTAGGTGGCAAGTGTATATGTGTGCATATAAATCTTTACCTTTCTTGTAAACTTGTATATATTCAGGAAAAAAATCAACCAAACTAAAAGTATCACTAAGAAAACAAAACTAATTTCGGAGTTGAAATTCTCAGTCCCGAATAGGGTGAGATTAAATGCTTGTATAAATGCGGTAAAAAAATTTGTTCCTCCGTGTTATCTTACCAGCTCCAACATGTTCGATGCTGTGGGCAGACCACCTGCTCTAGATTCTTGACCCATGGCCACTTTATTCCTTTGTTGATTATGGGTGTTAAGAATGACCATTTTCTCTGTATATTGATCTTTAATGCCAATATCAATGAAGTCGCATCTACTACTTCTTTGTAGGCATACACTGTGGTGCTTGCTGAATCTTCGATAGATGGAGGGGCATTCTTCTAGTGCTGAGGCAATAAAATGGAAACCGAAAACTATAAATAATAACTGAACTTAAAACCAAATTTTTATACCAATTTAACAAAGAAAAATTTATCACTGCTTTAGCATTTTTGCATTACAGCAAAAAAACATTAAAAATACATATTTAAGAATGAAGGAAAAAAAAAGGACTCTGGGTAATGTAGTGATAAGCCACACTTTAACAAAAAGATTATCGATGCTCTAAAAATTATCAAGCGCTTCTAATCTTAAAAGGCAATCCCTTTATTTTCTACCTTATTTGAAAGGTGTTAAGCTGGCTTATAATACTATATCATCAAAAATTTGTTAAGTGTAAAAAATTATTGAAAAAACACAAATAAAAAATTTAACCTTGAATATAAGATGGCGAGGGTGGAAGCGTCTTAATATTTATTAGATTTGGGCACATTCCACTTAAAAAAAAAGTTTTTACGATATCATTTTTAGTTAAAATTCATTTGAATACTTTAACCATAAATCGTGCTGCGTAAAATTTATAATCCTGATATAATTTATATTGTAATTAAACGAATTTTGTCTCATTAGATTATAATCGCGTTATAATTAGTGTTGCATTGATTATAAATGTATAACAAGGTTATCTTACTTGACTTGCTAAGGGATATCTTATTGTATTTGCTGTTTTGCTCATCCCCCCCCCTGTTTATTCCACTTACAGAAATAACGGCTAAATTTATGTTCGTTAAAAATAGATAATGGAGTTTTCCTTAAGAAGTAACGCCTACTTTCTACCCAAAGGTTTCCGTCATCTCCCTCAAACAAAAATCGATTAAATTTCTAGGCTGCCAGCTCATGTCATTGGCTTCACTTTATGTTGAGATATGGTGCGCATTGGCATGCTTTTGTTTAACTTCGGTAACAGGTTCCATTTTCACATTTAACAGTTCAGATTTTAATATTCTTCTTATATTTATTTGATAAATTTATTATTAGTTTTATTATAGCCTCAAGAAAGAAAGGGATGCATACTTTCTACGCTTTTTGTAAACATCTAGTGACAGCTATGCTTATGTCTAACGTATTTTTATTTATTTATTTAAATTAATCTTCCACGCAACTAATTTCAAATTATTTAAAAGTTCATATACAACGCCACATTGTTCTAGCTCTTTCGAGGCGAGGCTTTGGCAAAAATTCTGAAGGCTTTGGTTTTTAAAAGTCTACCACTCTATGAAATATTTTGCCAAAAGCATAGTAGTTGGCAGGCCTGATATAACTAATAAATTTTCAAATGCGCTTATTAGCCGATTTATTATTTTAAAAACTTAAATGAAGAAAAATGGTTGTTCAATCGAAAACAATAATTCAGTTTAAATAAATTTTAAGAGGCACTGATGTCAAGAGAAATAGTACTACTGGGGTAAGGTTTTTAGGTAATTAATATAAATACCGTGATACTGTGACTGTAGACAGTATATTTTTATGCACTCGTGAATACGCAGCACTTGTGAAAACTGAAGTCTGTAGCCGAAGTCATGAAAATGGCAGTACACACCAATACATGCGATCTCCCTTCCCATATGCAGTGATGTCATTTTCTACTAATAGCGTGATCTGGCCACTTTGAAGTACTAGAGCTAACAAGCAATTATAATCATCGATATCTGTTCATAATCATTCTTAGTACTTTTCAGTACTAAGAGCTAATGAATTAACACTGTTAGACTTTTATTCTTTTCATAATGGAAGATTATGTATGCTACAGACAGAAATTCTGGCTTAAGTTCATAACCTGATTTTAAATTAACGCTTTTTCCTTAAAAAAAACCCTATAAGAGTGCAACTTTCAGTGAATTGGAATAAATATAAATAGTAAAAAGCTTTAAAATCCAAAATTTTTACTTGACAATTAGTATTTAGTCAAAATATTACATTCTCATTAAGTGTCTTTAACATGAATTATTTATAATTTTGAAAAGTCGTCAAATTTAGCAATATAAAGCACTATTTGGAAAAACTACAAGAAAATTATGTAAATAGTTTGTCATTATCTTAGTAGAAGCCAAAGGTTAGCTTTGCCATGAGTATAGATATAAGTACTTTAATGCTGTGTTTAGACTCCAGCAAAGCAATTACCAATTAGAAGAAGGCTAGGAAATTTTTCGGTAGGCCAGGCACAAGCGAAAAGTGTCCAAAAAATGCAGACCACCAACTTTTTAAATTTTTTTTAAGACATAAAAATTAAATAAAAATTGTTAATTTCCATGCGTTCGGCAAATTGAGTCAGAATAACTGAGTCGTATGCGATGATAGTTAATAAATGTTAATGAATTAGAAGTCAAACAAAATCAAATATATAACCAACTGATGAATTGTTTAACTCATAGACGTAACTTACGTAGTATGAATATTTTGTTTATTATTCACTTAGAATAGAAATCGGCTAACGCAAAAATAATTTCTATTCTAAGTGAATAATAAACAAAATATTCATACTACGTATTCAAATATTGATATTTATCTCTTCTTGTCTTTGCAAATAAAATATCCATACTAGTGTCCAAGGCTCTAGTTTTGCCCTTGGCGATAATTTTTGTCCATTTCTGATTATCATCATATACTTTGCGGTCTTTGCTTTCAATGACGTCATCTTTGGGTTACCACAACTTTTGTTTACCCGTATGAGATAACTTTTTGGTTTATTTACATATATATTCTTTTATGTTATTTACATAGATATTCATTTGTCTTATCTTAGTTACATACAGATTCGCCGAAAATGAGAGGGGCCCCCTACTGTAAACTATTGCCCTATTCAAATGCTACTTCTTTAAATTTTTAAAATGTAAGATTATTTAGAAATAAACTTAGACAATGGCAAAGTTGATCATTGATTTAAAAAATAACATTGAGAGTTTTGCTACATTTTAAAATTACTAATTAATATACTGTACAAAATACTATAGAATCAAAGCTAATTAAATAAGTAGTCATTAATTTTAAGCATCCACAGCAAATTTTAATGCCTTTCTTTTAACAATAACCTATAGCTGATAAGCGCCAATGACTGCTTTTCTGTGAAAGTTATATTGCATGCGAGGGACATTTAAAATGTCAAAATTACTTTTAGTACATGCTTCTGATAAAAACAATACTTTTCTACATTTTAAAGTTAAACTTTTCTTGTAAATATTACCTATGACTATTATAATGGAAATCCACATGCTAAGATGGTAAATATTTGAGCGATAAGTTTATGTAAACAATATTTTTGAAGAAACTTTCTTCATGCTTGATTTTTATAAAAATGCTAACCCGCATATTCTGAGACCTTAGTAAAGTAATGATTTTGAATGATTTAAAAACAAAAATCGTTACTAAAATATTTAAATAATTGTTTTTAACTAGCTGAATACTTGTTCTTCGTACGGGTTAAATGAAAAGAAAGGAAAATAATAAATGAGTACTGAATACCACTAAGAAATCATGAAAAAAACTAGAGGGCATATACAGACGCAATTGAAGAAAAAGAACTGGGTAAGTGACATTTTTAGGAATACTTATGAATCAGAGAAATTAACCCAAAGTTGCAACATTAATGTGGGTATGTTTAAAGTAACAGAATTGTTTTTGCTTTCATTTTAATCTATATTAGTTTTTAGTAATAGAGTTATAATAGTAATAACAGTGGTAGTAATAGTAATACAGAGATTTCAACTTTTTCCGCACAGTGGATAACTATTTTTGAGTGGTAGTTTTTAGTGCATGATTCTCGGTTTAAAAGTGAGATTTGCAGGATTTTTGCCCACCACTACTAAATAATTCGAAGACTTATGGTCTTCGCCATTTTGAGCTTCTTGAAAAGCTGGCAAAACTAACTGAAAATCTGCACAGTTTAGTTTGAAGTTCTCTACCGATTTTTAGAATATTTTGTCAAATCAGGGGCACTTGGCATTTCTGGTAATAATGGTAAAAGAAGTAAGGTTAATAATTATCATTTCAGTCTGAATGTATCACAGATGCTTAGTTCTTCCACTATGCTCTTCAATCAATAAAAATAAAATAATTTCAATTTTTCTTTTATTATTTGTTGCCCTTTCCTGTGGCTTTGCGTTATTATATTAACCAAAACACGTTATTTTGTAGTTCAGTTTTGTTGTTTATTCGTTAAAATACAATTAAGACTAACTGCACTTAGCAACACTTGGCGTGCTGATATTGCAGCTCAAGTTAGTCACTTACCTAGCATTTTTTTTCCTGGAACTTATTCCTTTTAAAGAGCCGTAAGTCATTTATTTCATCAGGATCGGTATCAAAACTGCTTAGTATTGGTGCAGTTTTATTAAATATTAAAAAAAATTTCAGTTTACTATTGAAAGTGATGTTTTTGTTTTAGAAATGAATAAATTGAAATTTTAGTGATATTAGTAGTTGAGATTGAATAATCAAAGAGATAATAAATAAACTAAAATACCACATTTTACATATATAGTCGTCTGTGGCATGTTAGCCACTCAGAATAACAAAAATTTGGTGAACATCCAAATGGAACTATCATGTGCATCGATAAATAAAGAAACAAAATAAATATCCGGTTAAATGACAAAACTTGATTAAATAGTCGGAGATGAACTGTATATACAACCTTCCCTCGCTGCTTTCCGTAAAAGTCGTTCGAAAGTTAGAAGGCGTTATTCAAATACTATTTCGCCAAGCACGCGTCTCGCTGAAGAGTTGTTCTTTATTTAGGTGAAGCTCAGTCATCAAACTAACGCATTAGAAGGTAGTTTGAACTTTGTAATGAATCTGCAGAATTTTAGAAAATGGGGGTTGGCGGCAGATATATGTTTATTAACCCTTTCGTGCCGACTGTCACTAATACGTGCCAGAATAAAAACGTATCAATCAGGGTAAAAAGATAAAACTGGTAATCAAAGTAATTCCTTAACAGTTTTTTTGTGGGCGGAGTTATAATTATTTGATTTATTTAATTCACCATTACTTTGTTAAAACTATTTAGTTATACTTTGAATTAACATTGATTATATATATGATTAGCTCCTTCCACTTTTTCTCATAATCCTAACATCAACGGCGAATCACCATAGAGTATTCGAAGTCAACAACATACAGCAGATCCCGATCAAAATCGAACGATTTCGAGGAGGTCTAGGACCTATACAATGTTACAACTGCCAAAATTATGGACATACGCAAAGCCACTGCAATGCACCTGCAAGGTGTGTAAAATGTGCTGGAAACCACAGGTCACATGAATGCAACAAAGACAAAACAACACCTCCAAAATGCTGTAATTGTTACAAAAGCCACACAGCCAACTATACAGGGTGCGAGACCCGCCCCAGCAGAAGGAGCCCTCGAGTAACACCAAATTTGACGCCTAAACTTGCTCACCGATTAGTGTCATTAATCAAAGAATTACAGGAATTGCTAAAAAATGAAGAAGTGCTCCGCCTTCTGCGAGGGATCATCGGAGAAACATCTCAATCGCAGTGAGTTTCATTTTTATTTTCAAGACTCTAAAGTTAAATTCACTGAACTTTTCACTGCAGACTTTTACTTACGTTAAATTAAATTACATTATTTTCTGATAATATAGCCAATTTATGCATACATATTTATTAACTTATGCACGTTAAATTCTTTTGCAAATTCTATTGTATTTAAAGAGCAATATTTCTCTGATAAAATATATTTACTGCATTTTCTCCAAATATGTTATTTAATCATATATAAAGGTATGATTTACCTATATTCATCAATTATGTCTTTCATTTTTCAAAAATCAATTATTGTACACATCAAATCATATTTTATCTTTATTTTTAATTTAAGTCTACCATCAATATTTCTAGTGCTATGTAAAAACGCCAATTTGTCATATTGAATTTTTTCATTGTTTTATTATTACACCAGTAAACGGCTTGATTTTCTTATGGCTACCACAAATCATTAAAGCATGCTAGATGGCTCCACTAAGGCTTTGCAAAATTTATGTAGAATCTTCATGATTTAGAATCCCGATTTTCTGTATATATGCTATCATCAATTTTTAATGCTCAATTCCAAATTTCTACTGCAATTAATGTAAATATCACAGATTAAGCTCGTATTTCATGTATATCCATCTAATCATTGCTGTATTCATTTTTCAATGGCAATTAATGTAAATCTCCGATCAAGTTTGTACATACTTCTAATCATGGTTACTTTATTATAATGTTACCACATTGTTACATAATTCAAAATGTTTTATTCACTGTATATAATTTTCATGATGAATGGGGTAGGGGCCGCTGCGCGGCCTAGGCACCCAGTTTTGTTTAAATAAATAAAATAAATATATATATGATTAAACTAACAATAATTAAAGTAAAAGCAAAGTAAGTCTGTCAAATTAGCAACGACTACATTTAAGTTACCGCTTTTTATTTAATTACAACTTGATTCTGATTTTGTACGAATGCTTTTCTGAATCATCCGTCCCCAAGGGGTTAATTAAGATCATAGACCCACCACCATTATAATTCAATCTATCACACCTGAATGCATTATAATTTGACACTTTTAGGTAGTATTGGGGTGTGGTATGCGTTTCTGTAATTAAGTAGTTATATGCATTCATTTCAAAGAAAGATCTTTTAATTCGTCTTCCTTATTTGTTAAGCTGCCTGTATTCCACAATACAATCGTTAATAATTTATTGCTATTGGGTGTATTAAGCATTATTGTTAACTGAGGACAAATTTGGTAATGAGTGTTGTACTTGAATTATGCTGCTATTTTTAGAATAATCAACAAGGTGCTTTATTTTGTCGATTTTAATTTTGCAATTTGTATGCAGTTCAACATTATACTTTTAACCAGAATATTTAAAAATTCATACGAGAGAATATGAAATGAATATAACTGCAATTACCATCTTGAAAAAAAAATATCTGTAGATCTTTTCGAACCTAACTAATTTCAGATGAGAAATCCTCAAATGCGAATTTTACTTTTACCTCAAATGCGAATAGTACTTTTCTTTCTTTATTTATTTAAACAAAACTGGGTGCCTAGGCCGCGCAGCGGCCCCTACCCCATTCATCATGAAAATTATATACAGTGAATAAAACATTTTGAATTATGTAACAATGTGATAACATTATAATAAAGTAACCATGATTAGAAGTATGTACAAACTTGATCGGAGATTTACAATAATTGCCATTGAAAAATGAATACAGCCATGATTAGATGGATATACATGAAATACGAGCTTAATCTGTGATATTTACATTAATTGCAGTAGAAATTTGGAATTGAGCATTAAAAATTGATGATAGCATATATACAGAAAATCGGGATTCAAAATCATGAAGATTCTACATAAATTTTGCAAAGCCTTAGTGGTGCCATCTAGCATGCTTTAATGATTTGTGGTAGCCATAAGAAAATCAAGCCGTTTACTTGTGTAATAATAAAACAATGAAAAAATTCAATATGACAAATTGGCGTTTTTACATAACACTAGAAATATTGATGCTAGACTTAAATTACAAACAAAGATAAAATATGATTTGATTTGTACAATAATTGATTTTTGAAAAATGAAAGACATAATTGATGAATATAGATAAATCATACCTTGATATATGATAAAATAACATATTTGGAGAAAATGCAGTAAATATATTTTATCAGAGAAATATTACTCTTTAAATACAATAGAATTTGCAAAATAATTTAACGTGCATAAGTTTTTTCATAAGTATGCATAAATTGGCTATATTATCAGAAAATAATGTATTTTAATTTAACGTAAGTAAAAGTCTGCAGTGAGAATAGTACTTTTAGGAAAGCAACAAATAGTTTTTAACCCCAGAGAAAACCCCAGACAAATATAAGCGATTTGAGGAGTTTAGCATGATAAATAACGCCTACTTTTTGTTTGGGGCATATTCCAAGTTAAATTGACCAATGAGAGTTGCTCACAGATTTTCAAGGTAGGAAAGATTCTTTTTGGTAGGAAAGTAGGGGAGAGGGGGGCACATGTGAACAAATTTTTTTATTTATTCATTTTTCAAAAATTATCATAAATTTCTCACAGTGAAGAAGTCCATATGTTTAAATATTCTTTTCTTTGTCTCATGGAATTTTTCGAGATTTTTCAATAAAATATTTTTTTACTTTATGATATTTTAGAAAAATGATTTCAATTGTTCACATGTGCCCCTATTGGGGGCACATGTGAACACGCCTGGGACATATATGAACAAGATTAAAAGCACGAAGCAATCATCATAGGTCAAAGAAAAAAAAATCTTTAATATAACAGATATAGATTCGCATTATACTGAAGGGGTTGTAGCTTACTATGTGAATTTTAATTGTACAACAGTATTGTCAATAAGAAACGAATTTTTCAGCTGTACAATAATTTTTCCGCTGTTGGGTTTTTCGCAACTTCATGTTCCTCAGGAGTTGTAATGGGTCTTTTTCTTTCTTCTCTAATATTCTGTCATGATTTTTTTTCTCTTCATTTTCGCTATCTTTTCATTTGTAGCTTTAGCAATTCTACCCTTCTCAGGTGTATCAGTTAATAAGCGTGATGCGCGATCAACCATTTAATAATAAATAAAAAAAATTTTAAGAAAAAATTAATAAATTAATTATGGAATATTAAATAATAATAATTTTAAATGCATGCATATTTTTTAAACTTATAATATTATGAGGATAAAAATCTTAATACTATGTAGGGGCACATGTGAACTGTTCACATCTGCCCCAGATGTTTTGTTCACAAGTGCCCCATCATCCTTCGTAAACCTAACTTGAAAAATAAAGAATTTTTAATTGAGTAAAAAAAAAATAAATAATTGTAATAAACTTACCTGAATGTTCATATAGTAGTCTGCAATAGTTAATTTTAGTTTATTAGCAGATTTATACTATGCTTTCACTTGAAGAAGCGAGTGATTATAATATATACAACACCAGCTGATACAAAGAAATTGTGAGAATGAAACAATAAAATGTCTCATTGCTCTGAAAGTTTTGCAGAGAGGTAGAACTAGTACTGCCATCAATTGAAAATTTTTCGATATTTTTTGTTTCAAATCATATTGGTAAAACATACCATGTTCACATGTGCCCCCCTCTCCCCTACTTTACGTAAAATGGCTAAAATATTTTTTCAGAACTTATGTATAAAAAATGAGGGCTAGAGTTCCAATTTGAAATGTAATTCATTTAAGCAGAATGACGTCACTTGGTGAGGTGGTTTATATGTTTGTAACCTCCATATTTTCTTTTATTTATGAACCAATTTTGGTCTGTTTGGCGTCATTAAAAAGATAAAGCTACTAGTTATGCATTAAAACTATTAAAATGTTAAACGTATAAAAAAAAGTTTTAAAATTTGCACTAAAAATATATTTTAGAGAAAATTTTGGCAAGTTTCAAGATTTTTTTGCAGAGAAGTAACAACTTTTATAAGTTTGAACTTTTTTCTCATGATGCTTAATAACCTACTTTTCAACATTAAAATAAAATAGGAGGGTGTCTTTTTGTTTTTAATCTATAAAAAAAAAAAAAAAAAAAATTGTTGAAAAGCCAAACAAAGAATTCCGTAATTTATTTACAATGGGTATCAAAACATTTTACAATATGCTCTTATTATTTATAGAATGAGAGAGGTTAAATTTAATTTTATAACTGACGTTGAACAGCTGATGCAATTTTGGGTTAAGGACTAATAATATTCAACTCCGCAGCCTAGAAATTTTGAACCCAATTCAGAAGACAAGGGATTAAGTAATGGAGAAATTTTGCTTTCGATGGAACTAACCCCCATTTATGACACATGGGGAGGAAAACCACGAAAACCTTCAGCAGTTTGTCTGACCGAAAGGGGACTCTAATCCGTCAACCACTGAGAATATTTTTACGTCAGCACTGTGTTGGTGTGAGCCAGCAACGGATTTGTTGACGAGCAATAGCTGGGATTCGAACCCGGTTCATCTCAGTGGGTGGCGAACGCTACTCCCTGACCCAGCACGACTCGACAGGTTAAATTTTTTTTAATTTTGTAACTGTCGTTGAGGAACCAATCCAATTTTTTTGGGTTTGCGATTATTAATATTCAACTCCGTAGACTTGCAAATTTGAACCCAATCAAGAAGATAAGAGAACTCCTGGATCAAGTATTGGGAGAAATTTGCCTTCGCGGTGGACATTTTGATAGAACCAACCCACAGTTGCGTTACATGGAGCAAAAAACCACGAAAACCTCCCATCGTCAGGCCATCGCAGGGATTCGAACCCGGTATACCTAATTCGAAGGCGATTGCTCTATCCCCTGCGCCACGACTTCTCCGAGAGGTTAAAATAATATGTATAATAATTATTGTGGTTTTCGATATTTCATATCACCTAATTTTCCACGTTTGGCTATAAACTTTCAAATTGAAAAGCAGCCAAATAATAAAATATTTTTGATTGTCATTAATATAAAATTGAATAATATAAATATGTAAATAAATAGGTGCAATTATTGAATGGTGCTTTTATCGAATTATATATTTATAAAAAATTTAACTATAGTTTAGTTTTTTTTTATATATAAACTGCATTTTAGTTTTTGTATAATATTAAAAAATGTAACTATATTTTAGTTTTGTTACAATATAAAAAAAATTAACGATACTTAGTGTTCATTTCGTTGTAATATAAACTGCATCAGTTTTGCAAATTTCTGTTTTGTCCTGCTGAATTCGTTGATAATTTGATAATTTTTAATTAACTATTTAAAACTTTCTTAATTTTAGTTACTTTTAAAAATGAAAGTTGTATGGTTAGACCATATTAAATTAATAGGAAAACATATAAACCAATTTGTTTCTATATTTTATTTTAAAGTTTAAACAAAATTGTATTTAATTGAAAAACTTAATGACCCACCCCTAGCTTTATGATTCCCAAAATAAGTATACAAATAAAATGCAAGATATAAATTAATGATAAGACAATAAATTATAATAAGTATACGATTTTAGATATGTAAGGCATTTTAGTTTAAAAAAATTACCCAAAGTGAAGAGAAAAATTTTATCCAAAGGAAGAAAATACCCTTAATGTAAAAAAGAAAAACCCTGCTAAAAAGATTTTAAAAATTTTTCTTACATTTCAATAGCATCAAAAATAAAAATATTGATTTTAGTCTGTTTACATTTCAATTATGCATGTTTGAAAATTTTTTTTTCCAGGAAGACTCATTGTTTTACAATCAATCATTAAAAATTCAAAACAAAGTAATAATTCTACTTAAGCTAGTTACTTTACTCCTGATATCAAGTTGCACAGAATAACACAGGTTATAACATAATGTATATAAAAGAAGAAAAAAAAAATCGAAATTTTGCTCGGAAAATAATTTTGTCCCCTTTAAAAGAAAGTAGGAACCAATCATTTGAGCAATTAAGATTGTTATTTAGGATGAGTACGTAAAAGACTGATCATCAGAACAATATATTATTTGGTGATTTTTCTAAAGCTCTTTGAATACTTACACTGCTCTCGAGGTTTTGCCAGAAAAGTTGTTTAATTATATAAATATTTTACATTTGGCGATTATACTTTTTCTTGTATTGCTCTCTTTAAAGTTAAGGCAAATTCCAACTACAAATAAATAAAAAAAATGTGTGTGAAATCATTGTTTTTGTTAACCTCTGTTCCAAAAAATCTATGATCGTGAAGAGTTAAAAGCTGGCAAATAATTTTGTCGAAACTTGCCGTCTTTAATTTAATTTATTTTCTAATAACGTTTTTGGAGATAATAAGACTTTTTATAATGTTTTCACGGAAAGAATGTTACCTAATTTACTAGTGATTTTGAGAAAATTTATCGCTGAATTAACATGTTTATTCATTTGAATATCGGGATGATGTTTATCTTTTAAAGGTATGGAAATTTTACTATCATTATTTGAAAAAACTATATTTTTCTATAAACAATTACTGATTTTGCACAGCTGTTGATTTTAAATACAAAAAGTAGAAAATCCAGGAAAACATTGCCTGTTACCATTTTCTAGTAAAAAGCAAAGTAATTGCTTTGTCTACTTTCTATTTTGTAATCTTAGGCGTAAAAGTCGCCAATGTTAATTCATCGGAAACTAGTAAATTCAATTTTTTTAAAATTTATTTTTAATTTTTAAAATGGCGGCTATGCGGAAAATTTAAATTAATTATTTTATAAAATAGCTAAATTTATTCGGGCCGAAGAAATGGAGAAGTTCTTTATTCTGATTTGATTGCAAAATGTCACTAAATTTCTTTCCCTTGAAATAAATTAAAATTTTATTGTTTATTTCGTTTTTACACGTAAATTTTAACGAAATTAACTTTTTATTCATTTAAGATAAAAACGCCTGTTTCAAAACTAATGCATTAAGAAATATCAATTTTAATATTTGAAGGGAAAAAATATCCTCCATATTTTCAACTTGAGCAAAATATTGACCTATTTTGATCCAAACTATTAGACTGTTTGATGTATCTGTGAAATATAATTTTCTTAAATTTATTATCGTCAACGCATTGTTTGCTGGCAAATTTTCAAAAAAATTTATTAAAGTTGTTAGAGATTGAAATTTTAGAAAAGTGAGAGGCAAGATTTGATAAAAGTTGGAGCAAATTTCTCACTATAGCTACAACTTCAAATTTAAAAAAAAGGAGATATTTCCGTATCGTGATCTGTCTCACCAACTACAATTGCCAAGGTGCCAAAATAACTTTTAAAATTGCAAATTTTTTTTTGAATAATGAAAAAAAAACGTGTACATGTTCGTCAGGGGCTGGCTACGAGTTATACCTTTTGAGTTGGTCCCTTTTTAGTTTCTCGCGGGCTACTGCTCGGAAGTTGCCTAGACTTATTGATTATTCTGCCACAAATCGCGATACGGAAATCTCCCCTAAAAATGACGACGAGCGATTATAGCACTGATTAAATACATACCGAATCATTTATGTTTGTGGTAACCACGAATGAATATTTTATTTGAAAAACAGAGCGGAAATGAAGTAATTTTGCGTTAACTTTTTAAATTTTTGTATGGATTCAAGAAATTTGAAAAACGTATTTTAACGCGACTCGCTTGCAATGCGTTAAAATATACTTGAAAGACCATGGTTTAAAAAAAAATTCTGAGAAAAAAATAATGATACTAAAATGAAGCAGTACAATTTCATATACTGCACCGTTCAACAAGCCGTAAAAAAACGCCAAATTGTGATAAATGAATTCGGGATGACAGAAGTAACCTCAACGGTCCGCATAAGAAATACCGAAGTCAAAGACACTTACCATAAAAATATCACAGTTGGTATCATCTGACAAATGTATACCAAACAGTAGCACTTAATTTTATAAAATATGAGTATAGGGTATACCGGGCAAATGTGCCATTTAAACTCAAAAAAGCATCAGTGTAGGGTAAACCGGGTAATGGCTTTGCATTGCTTTATTAATCGAGTTATTAAAAAACAATAAACAGCAATTTGATTATCATTATTCGTGATTAATTCGGCCAAAATAAATTTATCGCAGCCACAATGGCCACCTTCAATTGATTAGCACTCGATACTTTTATTCTTATTAATTATTTTTATTTAATTTTTTTGGAACAATATACTTTAAGGGGAGTGATTCAAACACCATGCATTAATACCACACATTTTTCTATCCAGGCACTTTATAATCACAATGAAGTCAATTTATATAGTTGTTGTCCTGTTATTTTACCAAAATGTTGTCCTCGCTCAAGAGCAGTGCCCCGCCATCTACAGGCGATTTCACAAACAGCATGTTGGATGCTTACCCAGGAAAAGTACTTGTCGATTTGTGAAAATTGGCATAGCAGATACATACAGAACAAGTCAAGAAATCTTAAAAATCATCAACGAATACCGAAGCAAAGTGGCCATGGGGGAGGAAAAGGGGGCCGGAGGTATGCCGCCAGCAGCGGACATGATTGAAGTAGTAAGTAAAATCTTCTGAAAATCTTAAAAACTACTTTACAAATTCACCCCAGAGATCGATGCAGTTTACAATTGATGAGTTCGTGGTAATAGGAAGATTTCGCAAATTTACGTTACCTTCCATCAGCTCCTGTATAAGATTTCAAGTAATTGCGCATGCGCACTGTGTCAATTCTAGAGTGAAATGTGTACGCGTCCGTAAAGAAATATCTAACTTACGTAAGTGAAAATAAGAGAGATCTCAAAAATCCATAAGTTAAAAACGCTAAAGTAGGGAAATATCATTTTAACTCTGACCACAAAATCAAAACAAACATTTACAATGGATGTATTTTATTTCTTTAAAGCTGTGGTATACGATTCAAGATGCTTTTTTACTCTACAAGATGCTTTGGTAGAATATAGATATTGATGAATTTACCGACAAAGAATGCAGTCTATTTTTATTAATTAATATATTTAAAAAATATTATTGAATTTCTATTAATTACTTAACTTCTTTTAACTAAATTATATAGTTAAAATAAATATAATATTGAAATAAAATAAACTCAGTGACACGACAGCCCATAGAGGGCCAAGGCCTATTGTGCTCACCTCAGTTTTCTTGACCTTGGGCTCTGGGGTGCAGGAGCAGATGTTCGGGTCAGGTGGTCAGCGAACGCGGACCCACAGTGTTTAGCTCCCAAGCATACTTGGTACTCATTTATCAACCCACTGAAGGGATGAAAGGCCGAGTCAACCTTGCCCGGAGCGAGGATCGAAATCAGGACCTGTGGCACGGGAGCGCGAAGCGCTACCACTCAGTCATTCAGGTAGTCAAAAAATATTTTTCCTACTTTACAACAAAATGTTAATGTTTAATATTGTCACGTAGAATAAATAGGACTTAGTCTACAAAGTACGAGAGCTTTATTCAACACCTACAAAGATTTATTTTTATAAATAAAGACTGCATCCATAAATCAGACAATAACATTGTTGGATAAATTTCATTAAAAACTACGTTTATGAAGCACAAATGAAAAATTTTTATTAAAGCCTATACGTGTTTCCAAGTCACATTTTTAGATCATCATCGGTAGTATAAATTAGTAAGGATGATAAAACAGGTAGTGGTGTAATTCGACTAAAATTACGTCACACTAAAAAAGATATAAGTACAGTTAAAGTTAGCAATACTAAACTGACAGAAAAAGTTTTTTTTTTTTTTTTTTTTTTTTTTTTTTTTTTTTAAAGAAATAATGAATTTTAAATGTTCAAAAAATATGGTATACTAACCTGATTATTAACCAAAGCTTTTAGCTTTGACAACGTGAACATTCTCAGAAATCCAGGTCAAAGCATAAAATAAATTTATAAATGATATGAGGTGAGGCGTTTTGCAATATATGAGTGGTGGTATTCTTTATTCTGGAAATTTTACTATTTGTGACTTTTAAGCGTTTTTTTAAATGAAATTTAATTTTGCCGCAGAGGATGGTTTACAGAGTATTGTCTTCATCCTAATTGTTTTCACTCTAATTTCAGACATGGGATGAGGAACTGGCATATTTGGCTCAAAAATGGACTGAGCAATGTCACTATAACCACGAATGTTGGGAATGTCGGTTGTCAAGTAAGTATTTATTTTCCTCAATATTGAATGCACCGAATTGATTACTTTTTCTGTGGAATTTTCGACCTAATTAAACATATTTGAAATTATAATAAACATATTATAATTTTACACATTTCAAGTACTATGGTGCCCAGTTATACTAGTTCTATGATCTAGTTTCAGGAGCACAATTTGTACAAACGATCAGGAAATTCCTCAAAAGTCGTGTTTATCATTTTTTGTTTAAAGTCGTGTTTATCAAGAACTAATCGATCAATTCACTTTAAAATTATACATATAACAGCTAAACATTATTATAAATGCCATTGATATCTGGTGATCATTTTGGCGCTGGTACTAACACGGAAATCTTCGTAAGCGAAAAAGCATATAATTGTTTAAATATTTAAGAATTTAGAGTTTTTATATGTAAAGAGTAATGGCAGTGTGAGGGAATTATAAATCGTAGTATAACAATTTATTTAGTTAATACTGGGTCTCATAGTCCAGTGATAGAGTTGTGGCTACATGAATAGCAATTTTTAAATAACCATTAATCACCATAAGGCATGGGAAAAAATATGAATTTGTTTTGCTTTCCAATCTTTCCATCTGTGTTTGATTACTTTTTAAATCTTCGGAATTGTTTTATTTTTTTAGAGTACAAATTAAAATTTCTATTCTCTCAAAATTTTTTTTTTGAGATAAAGCACTGTCGAACTTAAATTATGCAGAATTAAAGAAAATGTTTTACAATAACACTGAAATTTTTAATTTGTTACAGGAGAGTGTAGAATTTTTTTCCCATTCTTCTTACATTAACAACTGATTTGTGGTAATACATGCAAATTCTACTCCAAATATTGTTCATTGTTGACTGTGAAAAGAAACATGATTGTTAGAAATAGAAAAAGAATATCTATGCTTGAAAAATACTAAAATGGGTTTTTTGAAACATTGTGAAAGGCAAAATTTTAATTTCATTTATTGAAGAAACTTATTGAAAACTCTTTTATTAATTTTAAAATCTACAACATTTTCAAACAAGTATTTATGTCTGGAAATACCAATATCAATCATGTTTACACAATTTTTTTTCATATACCTTAGAAATCACTGTCTTCGTTTAACCAGTAAATGTGTGCTGGTTTAGCTACTTAAAGTATACCTGTCACTTACTATGTTTTTCTTTTTTTATTCTCGTACTGAAGAGAAATAATAAAATATTCCAATAAAAATGACATTTATTTCTTGTGGTTTTCAATCAAAACTGTTCATTTTGATGCATAATTGAAAAATAACTTTTCACAAACTTTTATTAAAGTTGAAGAGGGAAAAATCAGATGTTTTATTACGGGTGTTTTGACAAAGCTTCAATTTTGTCTTTAGTCTTTGAATCAGAATTTGAAATTAGAGGGGTTGTTGTCATCGGCAATTGAGACAGAGGGGGAGCGATTGTTCTTGTTTTCCAGTGGTGCCGCCTATGGCAAAGAATTCGACTTCTACCAGACCCATATGTCACACCCGTTCATAGGACGGACTCATTCAAACATTCATTCATTCGTTCACAAATCGTCACCTTGACTTGAAGCAGAGAACTATCAATCTCCAATTCAGTACCCCCAGAGGTTTTGATTTGTTATGGGAACATGGAGGACCTTGTTACCCGACAGATTTACCGTGCACCAATCACCATTTAATACACGGGGAATCTTTTGCCAGCAGGATTCGAATTCCCGTTCTCACGAACGTGAGTCTAGCTCATTGCCAAGCATTACAGTTTATTTTACATTCAAGCATTACAGTTCATTATAGACTACGGCAACTAGCTGGTCTGTCATTTTAAATAGGTAGAATTTCAAGTACTTCGGGATTTAAAATGGTTCAGTGAAAAATCAAGTCAATGTGGAAGCATAATAAGCTTAGTTTACTCAAGTGAGAGTAGATTTAATTTTTGTTTCTCGCATGTTCGCTTAGTATCATCAGTATCGTGATGAATTTGTTTTTAAAATGTTTCTTACAACATATGCTAATATTTAAAAAAAGGATAAATATATCAATGGCACCTTTGATTGACAATATTTGAAATTAGTAACTGTGTCAAAATCAACGGTGCACTTATTTGCTATTCGAGCCTATAAATTTCCTTTGTAAATTTTTTTTTGCCAAAACACTACAAATTTTAACCATTATAAATTTATTTAAGTTATAAGAATACACAGATCTAAAACAGTATGGAATACATTTCGAAGAAAAAATAAACGTTAAAAAATAATTTAGCTTTATGGCACTGTTCAAGAAGTAAAAGACTCCAGAACCAAAATGCTAGAAAGTTATTATCAACCTTTGTATTTATTTAACACATTTAGTTGATAATTTAAATAGACTTTAGTTTCCCAACCAGTTTTATTTAACCTTTTTAATCATAGACGAAAGTTTTTTACTATTAAAAACTTTTCTTAATATTGAGAGCATTAGTATAGTCTTTACTGATCTAAATATTAAATATGTTCATTCAAATATATGATCTTTGTAGTTTAGAACATCGATCCTTTTTTGGTTCCCAACCTTTTATCATACTTATCGGTAAAAGGACTATATGTTGGCGACTGCTTTTATGAGTTGTTACCCACAACAAACATTAAAACGAATTTTAATATCATGATTTATAAAGTTTAGAAGCTTTCACAATACTATCGTATTCAATTATTATCGCTTTGGCATAATATTCACGGTATTGTCATATTCAATGCACCTATGTGTATTATCGGACACCAAACAATCTGTGTAAAATAGAATTTGGCGTTGTTTTGCCTGTTGGAGAACTTGGTTTCATGGTACTCATAACGATAAGTACTGATTTTTTTAAAAAAAAGTTTATGATATTCTCATTTAAAGCATAGCAATATAAAGTTTGAGAATTTAAAATTTCTGACTAAAAAAGATGTGAAAAAAATAATTATTATTAATATTTGGTTTTTAAAATGTTTTAGTATTATAATTTGATAAATTTAAACATCTTTAAATCGAAATTCCGTTTTGACAAATAAGAATTTAGTATATTTCTGTTTAACATTACTTCCTCACAGTGAAGTATAATACAGTGAAGCCTGCCAAGTTGACCACCCTTGTAAGTTGGGCACCTGCATAAGTTGACCTCAATTATCAAGAACGGAATTTTTCCTATATAATATAAAGAAGCAAAACCTTTGTAACTTGACCACCTGTCTATCTTGTATGTTGACCACTGAAATAAGCCAATTTTGTCTAGGAGTATTATGAAATTCTACTCTAAAACCCTCATAAATTGACCAGAAAAAAAAATTAAGAAAATTTTCTGTCATTTTGGTAATGTATGTTAAAATGTCACTTGTTTGGTGAAATACTAGTGTAAAAAGCTAATCTAAACCCTTTCGTGAGTTGACCATCAGGGGAAACTGTAAGGGGTCAGCTTTTGATCATTTCTTTCATCCGTTCATTGAAAACAGGTGTGTTAGTTGAAAAGTTGCTCTTCCAGTTGCAATAGTGAGCATTTGAATAAACGAATGCTCTGAAATATGCTTTGATCCTTTATTTATGGTCTTTGATCTTTAAGTGTAGTAAATAAATTTTAAAGAGCTCAAATAATTTTATTTTGTTAAGGTTTTCAAATTACATGCTTTCGTGTTCTGATATTTCAAGAAATTATATTTATTAAACACTTTGCATGCATAACTAACGAAATAATTTTTAAAAAAAAAACAGTTAGATATTAGAATTATATGTATCAAATTCAGGTTTAAACACATTTCTTAAGATATCCATTTGCATATTTTCTGAATAAAATTTTTAAGTCAAGTAAAAATTTTTTTTAATATATAGCAACATGATATAGGAAACGAAAAAGTAAACAATGACCCACCCCCTCTATAAGTTGACCACTTGTCTAAGTTGACATTACCACACAATGCACCATAAGTGGTCAACTTACACAAGCTTTACTGTAATAAACTTTGCGACCGGACTATCAGCTGGATAATCGGGTACTAAATATTTATTTAAATTCTTTATGGATGATACTAGTAAAAATAATTGTAAACCTAATTGTAAATCTAATGTATTCAATTCAAAATAAAATGGTAAATCAAAGAATTTACTATCGCTTTGAATAATCATGAAAAATCTTCCATTTTAACAGTATAAATTTGGATACAAGGGACTATCAATGTAATGATGGAATTTCCAAAGCTTAGCATGAACTAAAGGTAGTAAATTTACGATAACTATGGGAAAAATATCCCTTTTTAAGATACCACTTCAGCATTAATGCAGAGTTCTCATACTGTTACAATGCTCGTGTAGTCCTTAGAAAACTCAAAATGTGGTATAATACATATAAAAAGTTACTAAATTCTTTTTATAAGCTTTCAATTTAAAATTCAATGTACCACTTTAAGACCCGGTTCAATTTGAAAGTACTTTTTTCGTGTAATATTAGTTCAGAACATAAAATATGCTAGGAAAGGTGTTTGGTTGTGAACATTATAAGAAGTTAAACACAATAATTCATGCATACTAAAATACATCATAAAATTTAAGACATAATTTTGTGTTTGCAATGGATATTTTTAAAATTGTAGCTTTTAGAATGGCAGAAAAGCTGGGTCTTCAAGGGGTGAGACAAAAGCTATGCTAAAGCTTTCGATTATATGAATGGCAATGGGTTGATTTTAAATCTCGTAAGTGTACCGCCAAAGCCTAACTAGATTCGTAAATTAACACTGTTTTTTGAAGCTCTGTCGCCAAGGAAAATAAAAAAGCCATAGTTTAAGTGCCCTACTCTTGAAGCAATGCGATGGTTATAAACATTATATATAATCTTGCCACGAAAAGTTATCTGTGCTTTAGCACAGACAAATAATTTAAATATTTTAGAAGATTTTAAACTTTTTTCAAAATCGCCAATGTAGTGAAATTTTTTCACCGTGATGAAAATTATCAAAATCACTGCCTTATTCTCAGTTTTTGCAAATTTTTATAATACCAGCTAATGCAGCCTTGGAGTAAGCTTTAAATATTTAAAAAAAAATCAGACTACAAAAGCTTCTTATTTTCACAAAACTGCGGCTTTTCTCCATATTGACGTTTTGCGCCCTTTTTCAAAATAAGAGTAGGCAGCTCTGGCTTTTGATAGGCTAAACTTGACATAACAGCTATAAAAATAACATATTATTCTTAAAAAAGCATAATTTCATCAGCCGTCTTCGAAAAACAGCCTTAACAGTTACGGATCTAGTTCAGCCATGGTACCGCTATATGAAAACGTTAGGCAACATCTGGGGCTCTCTCCCTAATTCGAGTATATTATTTGGTACATATCTCTTTAGGATCCTATGTGGTATCACAAGTCTTGGCTGAAATTCCATATTATTGCGTTGGAATAACGAAAAAAACAGATGAATGTCACGTGGAAAAAGAAAACTGGAGCCAAGCAATCGCCGAATTTTATGATGAAATCAGCGTTTTTAATAAAAAGCTCATAAAATCTATGGAGTTTAGCAGAGATTGGGGACATTTTGTAGGGGTGAGTGTGATTTGCTTCTTTATCAATGATTACCAGGGCTATTATTTGACCAAAAACAAGAAAACCGGCAAAAAATAACTTCAATTTTTATCGGAAGAATTATATTATACATAACTATTTTTTTTAATTATAATCAATCTATTTATATTGTGAATTTTTTACATGCTACATAGCTGCCAACTTGTACTGCCATTGAAAAATAGTTTTCTTAGTGTTAGTTCTTATCATAGGGGATAGCTTTCTCGCTTTGGTAGCCCGAAGAACTGCGCTCAAAATTGCGCTTTACGGTAGAACAGTTCAACAGGTACTGTTACCGGACGCTTCGCTGGCTGATAAAAGTGGTCAACTCGGATTGCCGTTACCCCTCGTATTTTAAGGGTAAAAAGTTCATTTTCATCGTAAAACAGGTGCATTTTTGAGTCTGAGTTTATTACTTATAATTGGATACTTGCACTTTAAGAAGAAGATACATATGAATTATGATGTCAGCTGATAGTTTATAAGCAAAATGGAGGGCTAAGGTTGAATAATTTTCTCCACATAAGTTAGAATGTTAATTAACGTGAAGTTAATTCCGCATCACACATGGAATATGTTGAAATTTAATTCTTTGTCGTCTATGTCTTTTATTTAACTTAGATTTATAGTTTGTTTATGCATTTTATAGATATTGTGCTATATTTTTATTTGTGTACCTGTCAACTTCGATGCACAATCAGTTTGTTTATGTTCTACATGGCTTCGCGTCTGTCTTTGTGTTCAGTAAGAATTATATAGTGAAAGAATTGAAATATATAATGAAAGAATCTTTGTGAAAGAATACAAAACTTATCACCTAAGAGAGTTTATACTTTAAGGGCTTGGTTTACTCGGAACGAAATGAAAGGAACAGTTGCAAACGTAAACAAAAGCCACGTTTCAACAACCAATCACGAGTGATATACCCGCATTACGTCACTTGCAGGTATCCCATTACATTGCCACAAGTTATGTAGAATAATTACGATTACTTACTCCAATAGTTTAGATCTTATTACATGCAATCCGATTATTAGAACAAAAGTTATTAAGGTTTTTGGTCTTTTAATTTATACTCTGTACTTTGGAACAGAGTGCAGGACATATTAAATTTCAAACTTGTTAGTTTGAGAGTGAAAACAGGGTTCTCGGGGTCCTTGAAGAGTTTTAGTAGTGGTAGTAAATTTAGGTTAATGCTAAAAGATAGTTTTAATTTTAATATAATACTTCATCGTTACATGGTTTGGAAGTTAAAAAGTTTCATGTATGCATACTTTTTTTTTCAGTGGTGGTTAAATCGATAATTAGAAAATCGATATTTGTTTTATTTTCGCTACTGCTTTTTAAAATTTTCAAGACACGCGGAAACTTTGGAAAACATCTTAACCCTTTGACGCAGGGTTAAGATAAAGGTGTCCTTTATATATATATTTTTTCTTACTCTCTAATTACAAGCAAAAATATGTTTTGATATACTAAATTGCAAAAATAGTCAAATAGATACTAAAAACATCGGCTTGATTAACGAAATTATATTAGTACTAAAATATAAAATTCTATTGGATTTTTTTTATTCATATTCAAAAATTTATCAATTATTACTGATTTTGCAAACAAAAGAAATTTTAATGATAAATTACTGTTTCCCTTCAATAACTTCAAATTAGAAAAATTATTGCTTGAAAAATTTTATCTTAAATGCAGAAAAATACACGTGTGTTTCATACTGTATTTCATAATCATAAATTATGAAAATGTTAAACATAATATTTTTCACTTGATTAGACTTAATTTAATAGAAAAAAAATTAGATAAATATGAAAAATACATTTGAAAAAAATTCCACGCCAGAGGGTTAATTCTCAGAGCGATACATGTTTGAATGCCCCAGGCTTGCGGAGTGCTTAAAAATTAAAGTGAAAGGTGCTAATTTTATTACATGGCATTAGAAATGAATTATTATTCGCCATCGTCTTTATTTGAAACAACAAGGTCACGTATTTTGCATCTATAGTTAAATCTTGGACTTCCCATCTAGATGAAAATTAAATTCATTGAATAATTCTCAATTTTTACATGGTTTTATGAATCCGAAAAATGTTGAGTAATGGAGTAATTTTTAAACTATTTTGAAATATTAATCCACAAGTGCTTTTCACTTACGCAAGATGCTTGGAGGATACGCCAAAAAAATTATTTATTTCCTGAATTGTACTACCGTTTTTAAGAATTTCTAAACACTGTACTAATTGTGAGAACACTTTTGAGAATTAATTATTGAAGTGCATTTTTTTCTTTCTTTTCAGATTAATTGGGCAGAAGTATTTAGAGTTGGTTGTGGTTACGTGATTTGGAGAGTACCGAAGTCATACTTAGCAAATCATTATTATGCGTGCGACATAGCCCCTGCGTAAGTAGTTCAGTTATTTCCACGCGGCGTAGTTATTTTTGTATTTTCTAGCACAACGTTTGTTCGTTGAGCTAGCAAACAAGGAATGAAGTGTACTAACTCTTAAATCACTCTTGAAGCGATGGTGGGTGTGATATCTTAATCGGATCGGTATCAGTTTTTTCCAGCAGTTTAAAGATTAAGAAGACGCCATACCATGAGAGAAAATGTTCACAGCAATTTCTTTTCCTCCTCCATTACTAATTGACAATTTTAAATAAAAAAAAAAGTGAGTTCAGACAAACCTAGAACAAGCCATGAAGTTTCGATTGCTGAAAAAAATTATTTCAAAATATCAAAATGCAAGCAAATTATCGGAAGAGAATTTCTCCAATGTGTAATCCTAAGCTATATTCTCATTATTTATTTTATTTCGATATTTTAAATTTCTTTTCAGTATTTGAACTTCAAAGCTAACTCTAGGTTTGTTCAACTCACTTTTTCTATGCCAGCAAGGTGGCGGAGTGGTTAGCTTGCCCTACTTCAAGGCCAATGGCTGCAGATTCGAATCCCGCTCTGGGCATGCATGTTACTTTCTGTGTGTTGTCCTCAGTTGTGTGTGACATGAGAATGTTGCATACCCTATAAACGGGTATCTGTGTTAGTATCGTGCGGGTAATGCTGCTCGCCTTTATGATTTTGGTCACAAGGTACTCACCAGACAAATGAGCAGCAGTTCCGGAACCTTCCGTGGCGAAGAACGATAGGTTCAGTGCCTGCCGTTCAAAAAATAAAATGAAAATAAAACATAAAAAACTTTTTCTAAACTTTAAATTTTAAATTAGTAATGCAGGTGAAAGAGAAAATGCAACGATTAGTTTCTCCGATGGTATGGCATGCTTTAAAATGAAAGAGAAACGAAGGGATGTAAAATTAGGAGTTATTTATTTAGCACATTAAATACATCCATTTAAATTCAGCACTAATAACTTTTCCACTGGAAATAAAGCCTTTCCAATTTTAGCCTTTTTCAGGACAATGTAAAATACTCTTAATCATTTGACTAATAATCATTTATATATACAAGGCTATTTTTTTCAATGTTCGATCAATTTCAAAAAGAAAACCATCCTAAAAATATACATTTTTTTATTGTAACATTATGAGGGTTTAAGATATCCCCATTCGGCGATTTAGTTCATTTATTCTTTCGTTACTGAACTCCACTCCACTAAAGGAAGGACTGAACGGTACATCATGCCGTGAAGTGAGCACATCGTTCGTTAGTATTTTTTATAAGAATTTTTTGTAGCTAAAATTTTTTTACTCCTAAATATAACACACAGAAGTAATTTGTTTCGACTTATAAAAACTATTAGCTCAATGAAAAATATACTTTTTGTGTTATTAATGCAATACAGATAAATGGAATATTGGCCCCGCGTCAGATTGAAGTGGATTAGAGGGGAGATTACAAAATGATTTTCATGCTGACGTAGGGTGATTTATGGCCCTCGTATACACAGGACATCGTGTGCACAAAGAATATAGAAAGGAGAAGAAGTCCACACCTTAAGATTACATAACTAACTCCGGGAACTGCTCGGTTCGGTATTCTATAACAGAAAACAATTTACAGGGTGAGCAACATACTCAGAGTTAACAGAACATCATATGTACTAACATCCAGCTCATGCTCATAGGAAGCAAAGGGACTGACAGGTGGTATGTGAATCGGTTGTTTGACAACTCCACATGTGTGGTTGGGTATTCTACCACTCGCACCGGGATTTTATTCTTTCTTTCTTTGTCAAAATGTGTTGACAGATTTAATCAACATGAATGATATTCATGTATTCTCAAGGAAATATCTTTATAAACAGTACAGTACCGTTTTGCAATAGCGTAAAGTGCATTAAAAACAATAATAAATGATAAGAGTAAACATTCCTTCTGCTCCAAAACCCCAAAAGTAGTTGAAACCCAATGTTTTTTAAAAACAAGAATATCTTTAAAAAAAGCATTATGCCTTATAATGTACTTGGAAAAGTTTATTGAAGCATATTTCAAATAAGTAAACAGCCTTTGAAAGCGGATATTCTCTAAAAAATTCATTTCATACGCACCAATTTCATAGTTGTTCCGATTTGTGGTAGCCAATTATAAACTTTTCAATACCCTCGTCATAGTAGGCAGGTTTTTAGCTATCGGTTGCAGGTCTCTCGGTTTGAAGCTCAAGTTATAATGCTGCCCTTCAAGTCCACGTTTTCAGTGAGGAAAGAGTCAAATATCGGGAGACGAATCACTCTGCATAGAATTTGTGAACTGGCGATTTCCTCAAATCGCTTAATCGACTTTCTAAGCAATACCCTCCATCAACTCCCGCTTTCTTTCCTGATGTATGCAAAATAAACTCTCTACGTCCTGTTTCAAAGCTACTGCACAATTATCTCAACTCTGTAGCCTTGAAATTTTGAACTCAATCCAGAAGGTAAGGGAACACCTGGTTCAAGTATTGGGAGAAATTTGCCTGAGTCTAATACTTTTTGAGGGAACTAACACGCATTTGCGTTACATAGAGAACAAAATCACGAAAACCTTTCATGGTCAGTCTGACGGCAAGGGGACTCTAACCCGTGATCTGTCTACCACTGAGGATATTTTACGTCAGCACTATGGTCGGTGCAAGCTGGATGCTGAATTCGAATCAACCAGCCATTACTCGGATTCGAACCGGGTTCCCCTCATTAGAAAGTGAACTCTCTATCTCTTGAGCCATCACGGCACGCAGATCGAATAAATGAATTCTGAATTACGAAAATTTCAACGTAGGCATTACTCTATACACTTTCTTTGTATTGCATACCATGTAGAAACCCGATTGTATACATGAAAAAATTCACTCTTGAAGGCTGTTTTCATTGTTATTACCATTCATACTTATGCACCTACTGAGTACTGAAGATTGGAAAGTGGGGCATGATGCGATTAACTAGTATTCGTGTAGCATATCTTCGCAAAGCTTGTTGTGAGTTTTCCATGTGGAACAGAGGTTGGACAATAAACAAAGTGAAATTTCCGAAGGCTGTACAATAATATAAAAATCCTTCTATACTAACTCTATGCAGACATTATTTCTTTCAGCAGCAAATGTTTTGGAAGATTTCCCACGACGAAACTGCTGGCATAATTCGAAAGGTCATACATGAAGCTCTTACAAATGGTGTTATTTTAAACCATGAAAAATTCGAATCGATCAAAGGAAAGGAAGTTAATGATTTATTTCTAGCTTCAGTACCAGCAGTTTTGAAATCATGCTATACTATTGAGATATTTGTATAAGAATGCTTTTGAAATTATGATGATATTAAAAAAGGAAGAAAGCTACGGTCATTTTGGGTTGATCCTGACTTTGCTTGGGTAAAAAGGACACCATTTCAAAAAGCTTCAAACATTTTTTTTAATAAATTGTGCCAACAGTTTTTCTAGGTAAAACCTTCCAAAACATTTACTGCTAAAAGAAAAATTATTAACATAGAGATATTATATAAGTGTTTTCACATTTTTGACCAACTCATACTGTATGTGGATCCAAAAATTGTCTTTATATAGCTAAAGGGAAAGCAAAATTTAAACATCTTTTTAGTACATTTGATCAAGCTTATCTTCCACTCCCTTTTTTCCTGGTCATAACAACCCTACAGGAATAGGACATTATTTTCTTAAATACCAAACACAGATCTATTTGATAAATGTTTATATGTTTTAAAGTAAGAGGTGATTATTTTCGTTATTAAGTTCCTTAATAAAATTCCCATTTACAGTTTTTATTTTATTTCTATATGATAGAAAACAAATTTTAATTTAAAATTGAAGAATATTTTTGGTGACAAATTTTCTCAGTAATTATCAGTATATTGTTTTTTTTTACGTAATAAAATTTTTTTGAAAAGCATTTCAATGAATGAATGAACACTCAAAAGGTATTTAAAGCACATAGTTTAATAAAATAAAATTAATTCTATATGCAATGGTTTTTCCTGTTGCAGATAAGAAATTCTATTCTAGATCAATATTTTTTATGTGATACGGTTTCAGAGTTAAGTTAGAGTTTATAAATATTGCCACGCGCGTTTTACTTAAAATTTTCACACTCGCAGTTTTCGGATGATTTCACTTGCTATACTCTAGTGATAAAAAAAAATGGATAAAAGTTTGAAAGCAAGCATAATATTCTAGATTTCCAAAGTTCAAATAAACGGTAGGAATTTACATTGAAATCATATTTTTAGGCCTAATATGAGAGGTGGCCGAATGTACATAGAAGGACCCACTTGTTCACAGTGCCCCATCAACTCATGCTGTGGAGGCGCAACCTGCAAGTCTGGACAGGGGTACCGAGGACTCTGTCGTAAGTAGAGCGGCACTCTTTTTATTTTTTTAATTTTGTACGATTTTAGTTTCTTGCTTTCGTATTCGAGGGAGTGATGAACTATTTTAAATCTTAATAAATATAATTAAACCTTAACCTTCTCAGGACTGTGATCACACATACGTGATTGCGCAATTCACCCTTCATCTACCTTCTGCCTGTTTCCTTAATACAATTTTATGAGTGGTCATTAAAGAACACTCTGTATTCCTAGAAATGAATATTTTTCGAAGTTTCAATGTTCATTTTATTTTCTTAATGCTTGTACAAATAATACCATCCTTGACCGCAAGACACGATCTCCACTTGATCAACGAAGTCTAGCTTCTCTGTCAGAAGTCAGTGAGTGGGTAGATAATCACTTTGATCAGACTGTGAATAGGCCGAGGGTGAACGGTATCCCCTTTCAAAAATGTAAGGTATTTTTGAGGTTTATATGAAGTAGTTTTGGGGTGTCAATGTTGATATGATGTTTAGTCGAAGTTGATTTCAAAAACAATCTTAAAACATCAACCTCCCAAGGTGTATAATCAAGGTGTATGAAGCTGTTTTATTCCTCCTTGTGGTTGTTTTGAGGTTGATGGAAATATACTTTTGAGCAAACAGCTTAGAGAGGTAGCTTTTGAGGTGTTCAGATCAATTTTTCTACTTTTCATGCAAATACGTATATTTGAGGTGTGAATAATTTCACCCGATCGAAACTAAACTTATTTCTGAGTTATATATGAGGTTGATTTTGTAAGATGTGAATGAGGTTGAAATTGAAGTTTATTAATGAGATTTTTTGGGGGGTTCAAAATAAGACCTCATTTTCTACCTCAGATGCATTTTTTTAAATCAGTCAATCTCAAAAACACATTTTTTTGTAAGTATCTGGTCTTGTTAAATTGTAGTATCATCCCACGTATGTTGTGGGGACATCAAAATGGAGAAGTTATTCCCTTGGCAGAGGATCTAACTAATCCTCAGGGGTGCTTCCCAGACCATCACCAACAACTTATTGCGAAAATGATGAGCCATGCAAATGGAAGGCTACTAAAACTAAATAGTACAATACCTCTCATCTGATTTATAATTTTTGTTAGATCTCTACAACTTCCCGCCTCTTTATCTGCCACCAAAACAACCGTTCCGGTTCCGTTGCGCTTTTATGAGGGGAGATCCCAGCTGCCATTACAGTTCAAGAGATTCACAGAAATGGGAATATGTTCAAACCATTGGTGGTGAGTTTTTAGTAATTTGTTTCAGTGCAAACTTCTAGTTTAGTTTGTACACAATTATTTATACTATATATTTATTCACTCTATATATTTGTTCAGACAATATATTTATTCACACTATATATTTATTTATTTTTTTACCTTGCAGCAGATATACCTTCGTACTAAAATGAGAAAGCGACACGCCTATCCTAAATGCACTATCACAAACTATTCTAAGAAAAATTAGGACTTTTTTAAGAAACAAAAGAGCATTAAAATCTTATAGCAGTTGAATTCAGCATTCTTCTTTAATCGGGTAATAGTTGATTTAAGGTTAGCAATTACAATTAATTTAAAAAATATTTTAACTAAAGAGTAAAAAGGTAACTTAATCGCAATTGCATTTTTAAATGGCACATGTTTTACTGAAATGACTCAAAAGTAAAATTAAATTATCAATGTTTTGCCATAATTGTAGACATTTTGTTGACATGATTGTGGAACAGTTGACATGACGGCCACAAAGCCTCTAGAGAGAAAGAAAGATTCTCATTGCCCGTAAATTTGACACACGTCTGCGAAAAAAGCAAAATTTTTAGTTCATTTTTTTAAGAAAATGCAATACTGAATTGTTTGAAGTTCAAAAAGTATTATGGAAGTAAAAAAACATATCGAAAAAATAGAAATAGTAAAGAAGAAATAAGTTTGATCACTGCAATCAGGGGAAAGGAATTTTAAGTACATCATGTGTATGAATTTTAAGCAATCAAATATTAAAGCCTAAAACTGATTCCAGACGACGGCTGAAACTAAATCATTGGAGGCGAAAATATAAACAAAGACTTGCTACTACGTTATAGCATCGAACAGTAAAAACTGTAAGCTATGTTACTATTGACTGGACCTTGCACAACAATAAAAAAACATGAGAACTCAAAGATAATGAAATGATAAAACCGAAATTTTTTAATGAGTAATCAGTGCATAACCAAACTAAGTTCAAGTCCACATTGCTAATCAATTGAAAATGTTGCGTCAAAAATGAATATGCGTGACGGTTACAGCTTAGGCATTTTTGGACGGTGTTAACCTCAAAAGGTGAATTTAAGATTAAATTTTAAACTGGGTCCCTAAAGACAGTTGACAAAATAAGTTTGAAAGTTATGCTGAAAAAGTTTGGTTTTGAAAGGAAGTTATGAAGTGATTATTTAGATTTATTTTTGATCCTTTTTATAAAAATGTCAATGGTAATTTTATAAAAGATCATCATAAATACGGTGATTTGTGTGATTTAATGGCAGCCGGACTATTTTAAATTATTTTTAAAATTTAGCACGTAAGGAAATTCGACAATATTCAGAACATCTCTAGAAAAGTATTAAAATTAACCGGTTAATGCCGAACGGCACATATTTAGGACAGTTCCTTTTTTCAAAGACATTCATTGTGGTGGGAAATTTTTTTCAGTATTTGCATTTATCTGGGTGAATTAACATGTTGAGCACAGCGTGAGCCATCGCTGGCTGACAATGGACTTTCCATTTAGGCGGCGTTAGCCGCCGGTGGCTGACACTGACCTTTCACATAGGCCGCGAAAAACAGTTGACTGACAGCGTATAATATGATATAGAACTATAAAATTTACACTCTCTTATGGAATTGCAGAAAATGTATTCAAAATTTACTTAATGTTTGTGATTCTTAGTTTAATAAATTCAATTTAGCAGATTTTTATCCACCACTATTTTTAAACAATTCGTAAGGTTATATAATTTACCACTTTTATTTGATATGTCGTGATAAATCGTCTAAAATAATAGAAAAAACCGTCTAATATTTGAAAATTTAGTCTGTAGTTATTTACCGGCCATGAGGGCACGTCATGTAAAATTACCATGGCGCTCAATGTGCTAAAAGATTCACAGATACCGTGATGATTGGGGGAGGAGTAATAATAGTTTGATTTACTTAATATATCACTACTCAATTCATAATAAAAACTATATCGTTACACTTTGTAGTTATTTACCGGCCATGAGGGCAAGTCATGTAAAATTACCATGGCGCTCAATGTGCTAAAAGATTCACAGATACCGTGATGATTGGGGGAGGAGTAATAATAGTTTGATTTACTTAATATATCACTACTCAATTCATAATAAAAACTATATCGTTACACTTTGTAGTTATTTACCGGCCATGAGGGCAAGTCATGTAAAATTACCATGGCGCTCAATGTGCTAAAAGATTCACAGATACCGTGATGATTGGGGGAGGAGTAATAATAGTTTGATTTACTTAATATATCACTACTCAATTCATAATAAAAACTATATCGTTACACTTTGTAGTTATTTACCGGCCATGAGGGCAAGTCATGTAAAATTACCATGGCGCTCAATGTGCTAAAAGATTCACAGATACCGTGATGATTGGGGGAGGAGTAATAATAGTTTGATTTACTTAATATATCACTACTCAATTCATAATAAAAACTATATCGTTACACTTTGTAGTTATTTACCGGCCATGAGGGCAAGTCAAGTAAAATTACCATGGCGCTCAATGTGCTAAAAGATTCACAGATACCGTGATGATTGGGGGAGGAGTAATAATAGTTTGATTTACTTAATATATCACTACTCAATTCATAATAAAAACTATATCGTTACACTTTGTAGTTATTTACCGGCCATAAGGGCAAGTCATGTAAAATTACCATGGCGCTCAATGTGCTAAAAGATTCACAGATACCGTGATGATTGGGGGAGGAGTAATAATAGTTTGATTTACTTAATATATCACTACTCAATTCATAATAAAAATTATATCGTTACACTTTGTAGTTATTTACCGGCCATGAGGGCAAGTCATGTAAAATTACCATGGCGCTCAATGTGCTAAAAGATTCACAGATACCGTGATGATTGGGGGAGGAGTAATAATAGTTTGATTTACTTAATATATCACTACTCAATTCATAATAAAAACTATATCGTTACACTTTGTAGTTATTTACCGGCCATGAGGGCAAGTCATGTAAAATTACCATGGCGCTCAATGTGCTAAAAGATTCACAGATACCGTGATGATTGGGGGAGGAGTAATAATAGTTTGATTTACTTAATATATCACTACTCAATTCATAATAAAAACTATATCGTTACACTTTGTAGTTATTTACCGGCCATGAGGGCAAGTCATGTAAAATTACCATGGCGCTCAATGTGCTAAAAGATTCACAGATACCGTGATGATTGGGGGAGGAGTAATAATAGTTTGATTTACTTAATATATCACTACTCAATTCATAATAAAAACTATATCGTTACACTTTGTAGTTATTTACCGGCCATGAGGGCAAGTCATGTAAAATTACCATGGCGCTCAATGTGCTAAAAGATTCACAGATACCGTGATGATTGGGGGAGGAGTAATAATAGTTTGATTTACTTAATATATCACTACTCAATTCATAATAAAAACTATATCGTTACACTTTGTAGTTATTTACCGGCCATGAGGGCAAGTCATGTAAAATTACCATGGCGCTCAATGTGCTAAAAGATTCACAGATACCGTGATGATTGGGGGTGGAGTAATAATAGTTTGATTTACTTAATATATCACTACTCAATTCATAATAAAAACTATATCGTTACACTTTGTAGTTATTTACCGGCCATGATGGCAAGTCATGTAAAATTACCATGGCGCTCAATGTGCTAAAAGATTCACAGATACCGTGATGATTGGGGGAGGAGTAATAATAGTTTGATTTACTTAATATATCACTACTCAATTCATAATAAAAACTATATCGTTACACTTTGTAGTTATTTACCGGCCATGAGGGCAAGTCATGTAAAATTACCATGGCGCTCAATGTGCTAAAAGATTCACAGATACCGTGATGATTGGGGGAGGAGTAATAATAGTTTGATTTACTTAATATATCACTACTCAATTCATAATAAAAACTATATCGTTACACTTTGTAGTTATTTACCGGCCATGAGGGCAAGTCATGTAAAATTACCATGGCGCTCAATGTGCTAAAAGATTCACAGATACCGTGATGATTGGGGGAGGAGTAATAATAGTTTGATTTACTTAATATATCACTACTCAATTCATAATAAAAACTATATCGTTACACTTTGTAGTTATTTACCGGCCATGAGGGCAAGTCATGTAAAATTACCATGGCGCTCAATGTGCTAAAAGATTCACAGATACCGTGATGATTGGGGGAGGAGTAATAATAGTTTGATTTACTTAATATATCACTACTCAATTCATAATAAAAATTATATCGTTACACTTTGTAGTTATTTACCGGCCATGAGGGCAAGTCATGTAAAATTACCATGGCGCTCAATGTGCTAAAAGATTCACAGATACCGTGATGATTGGGGGAGGAGTAATAATAGTTTGATTTACTTAATATATCACTACTCAATTCATAATAAAAACTATATCGTTACACTTTGTAGTTATTTACCGGCCATGAGGGCAAGTCATGTAAAATTACCATGGCGCTCAATGTGCTAAAAGATTCACAGATACCGTGATGATTGGGGGAGGAGTAATAATAGTTTGATTTACTTAATATATCACTACTCAATTCATAATAAAAACTATATCGTTACACTTTGTAGTTATTTACCGGCCATGAGGGCAAGTCATGTAAAATTACCATGGCGCTCAATGTGCTAAAAGATTCACAGATACCGTGATGATTGGGGGAGGAGTAATAATAGTTTGATTTACTTAATATATCACTACTCAATTCATAATAAAAACTATATCGTTACACTTTGTAGTTATTTACCGGCCATGAGGGCAAGTCATGTAAAATTACCATGGCGCTCAATGTGCTAAAAGATTCACAGATACCGTGATGATTGGGGGAGGAGTAATAATAGTTTGATTTACTTAATATATCACTACTCAATTCATAATAAAAACTATATCGTTACACTTTGTAGTTATTTACCGGCCATGAGGGCAAGTCATGTAAAATTACCATGGCGCTCAATGTGCTAAAAGATTCACAGATACCGTGATGATTGGGGGAGGAATAATAATAGTTTGATTTACTTAATATATCACTACTCAATTCATAATAAAAACTATATCGTTACACTTTGTAGTTATTTACCGGCCATGAGGGCAAGTCATGTAAAATTACCATGGCGCTCAATGTGCTAAAAGATTCACAGATACCGTGATGATTGGGGGAGGAGTAATAATAGTTTGATTTACTTAATATATCACTACTCAATTCATAATAAAAACTATATAGTTACACTTTGAACTAACATTAATAAGATATGTTAGAATTAAAGTGAAAGCAAAAACAAGACTGTTAAATTCTAAAAAATAAGCCTTGTCCAAACTTAAGTTACCGCTTTTTATTTTTTTCCCATTCTGATTCTGGTAATCCGTTTATGACTCGCCCGTCTCGAAAAGGTTAAAGTTCATACGTTTCGGAAAATATTTCTGAAAAGGGATCACAAGCTGGTTATCAGAGACAGCTAGTATTCATTAATTGACATATATTTGCAACCTCATTCTTATTTTTACTGGCTGTTCTATTAAATGGCCATTGCACTAACTGGTATAATTTCATTGTAGTCCGATCAGACTAACTTTTACCCTTTCAAAGGCCGTGGTACGTATACTTACCACCACTTTTTAAATTCCATGGCAAACTTTTTTAATACTTTTAATTTTGGTTTCCATTTGTTAGTAACTTCAGCTTTCTTGAAGTGGGTTTAAATAAATTTGGTAACCATTTGTTAGTTTAAGAAAACGTATATAATTTATTAAATACATAATTTCTTTTGAAGTTTGAAGCAGCTATACAATTTATTTTATAAATAACGGAAAATAAAAGTAAATAAGTTCCTAAGTAGGTCGTGGTAAATATACTTACCACCAAAGAAAAAAATGGTTTTAAAATTTCGATTAATTTTTTATAAACTAAATTAGTTCTTTTCGTTAGGTCAATTACGATTCTTATATCAATTTCAATTCCAAAAATACTTTAATTTACCTGTACTAGAAATAAAAGGGTTAAGAAACCGTGTAGACGCTTTCAGTTATAAGAGGCGATGGCAAATCTTGGAGTATTAACCTCCATGACCCGTAATTTCCTGCCTGTTGCGAATATGCTGTACTTTATATCTTTTTATTCGTTGCAGGTAACTTCTTAGCCATTGTTCTCAGCAGTGGAGAGAGTGCGAGTGTCCGCTTCTACTCATGGATACAAATCAGGCGTGTTTCATGTCTGCTCATAAATTATCACAAGGGTCCAAATGTACACGGTGAACCAGGTGACAGTACACTTGAAGCCATTTTGGAAATTAATGGTAAAATGGAGAGACTACCGCTTAATACTAGGAATCATTGGGAATATAATCTGGCATCCTATCATTTAATGTATGATGGATATGCAATGGTAATAAATAATTTCAAATTTATTTTACAGGTATATTTCCTCCTTATTTATAAGCGGTAGAGCCTTATAAATATGGATGAAATATATTTTTTTTAAAATTATGTGATAAGGATTCTACAGAATAGGTGGACATTCTCAGAAGGATCTACAACAATGTTTTTCAATCTAATTTATTAGTAGAACCGGTAAAATATTTCTGCGTTTTATCGCGGAAGAATAATGTGTTAGTGATTTGGACAATTGGCGATATATATATATATATCGCCAATATATATATAGGGGAAGAGCAGGCAAGATGGACCGCTTAAGGAAACTTAGTTCAAAAAATAGTAAACTAGAGCAATTTTAAATCTTTTACACTGTAAACATATAGTGGGAACATTGCTCTTACATATCTCATACCGAAAATAAATAAATAATAAAGTTCAATAATAATAACTTAACATAAACAAAAATAGAAGATTGTTCTATCTTGCCCGGGCTTGTACCATCTTGCCGAACATTGCTCTTACATATCTCATACAGAAAATAAATAAAGTTCAATAATAATAACTTAACATAAGCAAAAATAGAAGATTGTTCCATCTTGCCTGGGCTTGTCCCATCTTTCCGAATATTGCTCTTACATATCTCATACAGAAAATAAATAAATAATAAAGTTCAATAATAATAACTTAACATAAACAAAAATAGAAGATTGTCCCATCTTGCCCGGGCTACCCGGGCAAGATGGGACACATAATTATATTTCAAAAATCACTGAAATTGATGTCAGAATAAGAGAATAATCGACAAAAAAAAAACGTTCCTAAACATCACAGTTACTGCATAAGAAGCGGCCAAAAACGGAATAAGTACTGCGAGCTTCATGAGCCCATTCTAAGCAATCTTAATATTGTCTGTCAATTAATTAATTATAAATTATTTTTATAAATTTTTTTTAAATAATTTGCTAAGTAATATTTGCTAGTTCTTCTTTTTGATAATATTACCTTATTTTTTATGCTTTTTGCCAAATCCGGAGAGTTTAATTATTATATTACACTTTCAGTTTATTTTGGCCGTCCCATCTTGCCCGGTCCATCTTGCCCGGATAGTACATTTTTTAAAAAAGACATCCGCAAATTCGTTTAAATAAATAAATTTTAATTTACACTACTCATTATGTTTGTACAGTAATAACACTACATGGCCACAAATTTGAAAAATTTGTTGCAATGTATTAAACAAATAATATCAGCATACAAATCAGGAAAAATATTTTACCACGATATAAGAAACGATATAAGAAGCAACACCTTGTGAACTGACGAAAAAACTTGTCCATATTGAGAACAACAATATTTTCTTTCCGAAAACGCACGTTAGATGTCGCTATCGTGATGAGCATGGAAAAAAAAAAGCGATGTCCCGTCTTGCCCGGTGGTACCAACTTGACCGACCTTCCCCTATATATTGAATTAAATTAATTACATTAGAAGGATGACATTATTAAAATTAAAACTGCTTTATTAGAAATGGAGGTGTGATTTATTTGATGTTAAAAACTCTCTGAAATCACAGGCCACTATACGATTCCACCTTACGATCCTTCATTCCTGTCCTATGCACATAGTAACTAGAATGGGCGTCTCAAGGCTTTAAGCATTTCCCTCCTCTCCGTTACCATGGTGTATCAGAATCCTCCCACTTCTTTTTAAAACGCAGTTGAAAAGACACAATATTTACTCTAACCATTGTAACGGTGAGAGAAAAAGTGTCGAGAATGGGAAAATCGCAGAACCTTGAGACGCCTATTTTTTTTTTCTTCACAAAAAGTATTTTTTTAGTAACGTAATCTTATTCATTTGTTTTAAGTATTTGGATTAAGACTCATATTAACGTTATTTTTTTATATCTTTTGTTTTAGCTTGAACTCAAGTTCAGTGTGATTCCTGGTTCTTATCCGCAGTATTTGGAAATCAAGGAGATCAAAATTACTGCCCAGCCCTGCGGAGCACCAGAATGTGTCTGTCAGAAATAAAATAAAAAACATTGTTTCAAATTTTGCTGACATTGGATATTATCAAATCTTTTACGCCTTTAAAGCATCTTTTAATGTCATATTTTTGCATTCTTATTTATAAAGCAAATTATAGTAATTGAAATTATTTGTTAAATATTTTAATATTGTTGCTTGGAAGTTCTTTAATTGGAAAATTGTTAGGTTTGGTCACACAACAAGGTTGTCAAAATTTCAAGCAAGATTTGATTTTCGGACTATTTATGTTAAGCAGCTAAAAATTCAGTGTTGAAAAAAAAGAAAAACAGAAGGCTACTTGAAAAATTTACGATTTTTCGTTGTTACAAGTTGAACCATTCATTGTACTCGTATTTTTCCATTTTCTGATTGGATTCGGCCTCTATGTTTATACAATTTAATACTATACTGCATTTTAATGTTTTTTTTCAAGCTATTATTTATTACCATGTCAGGAAAGAAGAAAATCAGCGTAGCGTAGCTGACAATGCTTCGATCTGAAGTAAATATGTGCCTTTTGGGATGCCTTCCCAAGCAAATAGGGGTTTGTTTACACATTGATGCTATGGAGAATTATTCCTGATAAGTACAGGATCTTTCGCAATATCACAATTTAATTCACTCATATTGCAGTCGAGAAAAGTTGTCCACGTGCTCCAATGGAGTCTAGTAATCTCCTAAGGGGAACTTGCTATCCACTTATAACCTCACTCTAACCTTGATAGGGCACTGAGTCGTCTTGCGTCACGCACACTAGTTCGCGAGAACAGCAACCACACGTCCTTCTCATTCCGAGGTTGAGACAGTGATATCCTCACCGAGCTGATGAACAATCCCTGATGATGATCTTGACCAAACGGAAGCCTCCTTGATGATCAAGGTACAACCAGTGCCAGGTACACACACCCCAACCTTTGTAGAAGACTGAGTACACTAGTTAGAGAACAGCAACCACACGTTCTCGTTCAGTTCAAAGCATAATGATGATCCAAACATACGATCTTGAGCAGTATAACATGATTTTGTAGAAATGATAATGTATGCAGAGATGCCAACTTGCTCCTCTTTGTAAAATAGTATTTTCTAGTGGTAGTGAAATTTAAGTTATTTTTAGTTTAGTATATTTCATTATAAGTAATTTTTTCGCCACTAAATATCAAAAATTATAAGTATGATATTAAATGCAACGTTAAAGCATCAAACTACTGGTTACTCTATTAAAAAGTAAGCGTAACTATCTTTCTTTAGCGAATTTTACTGTATAATTTGATACCACTTTATTAAAACTGTTCCAGAAAGTGGAGCAATTGGCATCCCTGTGTATGAA